>NC_090732.1:8798976-9083976 GCF_036898095.1 Palaemon carinicauda
ATGCACATAAGTCTTATTATAGTTTATATATCAAATATCTCTTTTTTTTATGTTACTGTTTTTAAAATATTTTATTTTGATTTCTCACTACTCATATAGTTTAATTAATTCCTTATTTCCTTTCCTCACTGTGCTATTTTTTCCCTATTGGAGCCCTTTGTTTTATAGCATCTTGCTTTTCCGACTAGGGTTGTAGCTTAGCTAATAATAATAATAGTAATTTCTTTCCTCTATTGTAATTTATATAAAACCAAAATTAAAAAGGTGTAGGCCTATATATGCCACATTTAGTCTTCACAGTATAAAAAATTAAGTTCTGTTACTCATGAGCACAAGAGCTGGTTCCTTGCCTTATTAATTTTGAGATCAATACGAGCCGGGTATGATTTTCAATATACCTGTCATAATTTATCATCGTTACATGGACGCCATTTTAAATATGAAAAGGATTTTCTGTTGGAGTAGGCTTTAAAAAAAGTCATGGTTTATGATTTTATTCTTATTCAACTCTAGTTATTAAAACCATTTGTACCATAAAAAAATATTTTTGCGTCTATTTGGTATATCCTTTGAGTTTTTTTTTCTTTATTCTCAAGGGAACTAATTATATATTTCGACTTATCTCATTTACACACACACACACACACACACACACACACACACACATATATATATATATATATATATATATATATATATATATATATATATATATATATATATATATATATATATATATACTGTATATGCGTTTCCAAAGAAACGCATTTTTCCATAACATGAAATAACAGAATTTAATAATAATAAAAAAGGCTATCAAATTCCTTTGTAATATCCAATGCCATCTCAAACATTGACAAACTCGTATAGAAGTAACAATAGAAGAATAATACTGATAAAATCAAACGTAACGTATTAAGGTGTGGAATTGTAATACGAAACAATGGTGCCCAGTAGAGGGAGAATCTAGAAGCCTACCACACACGGTGATACACAGCATGATGCAGAAGTGCCAAACTTCAGGGCGTTGTCATGCAGCGTTGCCACGTCTGTACAGGAAAGTCCTCTCCTTAGTCATGAGCAGTGCGGAGGAAATGGAGTTTGTAGTCGTATATTATCAAACACACACATACACACAATATTATACACACACACACACACACACACACACACACATATATATATATATATATATATATATATATATATATATATATATATATATATATATATATATATATATATATATATATATATATATATATATATATATATATAATGTTTATTGGACAGAAACATATTTACATACAAAATATTTACAAAAAAAAAAGATTCGGTCCAAGCCCATGTGGAGCAGAGCTCTTCGGGCAATAATAAAATAAAATAATATCATCAATTAAAAAAAATTATAAAAAGTAAATATTGATATAGATAAAATAAATGTACACATATATATACACAAGTATATACATATGCATACATATAAAAATACATATACACACATGTACATATACATACACATATACACATAGCCACATATAAATGAGATTTTTAGCCAAAAATAAATGGAAATGTATATTCGTATAATAAAGAAGGGCGGAATAATAAATAGTGCAAATTTTGAATTTAAACATTGATATGGTAGAAATGCTAGAATTACAAATGTATACAAGCAATAAACATTATAAGAATTAAGAACATTATTGCATTAATGGTTAGGTCATGAAGAAATGTCTATTAATAAAACTTAGTACACAGATAATAACAGATTAGTATATGATTTTTTAAAAGATCGAATGCTAAGCAATGCCTTAAGATAAGCAGGCAGAGTATTCCATTGTTTAACTCCCTGATAGAGATAAAACTGTTCACATTTCTTTACACGTACGAAGGGAAGAGTTAAGTTAGAGTCTCTTGTTCCATATTGGTGTGCTGATTGTACCTGAATTATTTTTTGTCTAATGGATGGATATTTATGCAGGAAAAAACCCAAAAATGACATAACTGTTTTCATGCAATTTCAATTGATACAAGATCAATTATTGAAGTATTACAGTTGTTGATAGTCATACCCAGTGAACTATCCAACTACATCCCATTACCAATATAAGTAATATAAATGACCGTAGTTTAAGGACATCGAGAGTTTGACAGTATTAGAGATATGAAATGTAATCATGTTTCAATCCCTTTATTATTTATTGTATGTGATTTCGTGGTTGACTTTACACAAATAAAATGATTTCATAGTTATAAACATCTTTATTTCTTAGTTAATATGAAATACTAGCAATCCATGTTATTCCACGAATTCTGAAGTCTGTATCTGTGTAGCCTGCCATTTTCCAAGTTAGGTTCTCCCAGTTACTCGGCCTAACCCTAACCTTCATTTCTCCTGGCAACGAACATGAAGCGACACATCTCCTCCCTCGAGCTCTCTTCTCTCCATTCCCCCTCCCCCTTTCTCTCACCCCATCAATAAAAACAAAAATCCATGCTCGAACTGCACACAAAGCAAACTCCATAATCTCGTACCTTGCACGTTATATCTCCAACGTTACTTTGAAATAATTCATCTATTAGCATTCCCGCTTTCAATTCCATCTTCGTGAAATAAAGAAGAAAATTATTAAATGAAAAACATAATTTGGTGATTTTTAGTCGCCTGGCAACAGTTGAATCATCCATCTCTCCCCTCACACAATTCCCCCCCCCCCCAAACCAGCCAAACATCATCTCCTCTAGCTTCGTCGAACCAACACACCACCATCGTCATGGCCTTGTGACTTGTGACGTCACAGTAAATGCACTTTTAAGAGACTACTTTTCTTTCTTATTTCGTAAACCAAGACATGCTCTCATCCTCGTGATGTATTTATTACATAAAGAGAAATAAGGAAGTAGTTTATTTGTCATATTTTCATGTGACTTTGTACTTCTAGTCAAACTTTGACTTACATAGTTACGTTTTATCATGACGGTAGTGGTTTTGGATGATAAATGACGGGATTTCTTTAAATTTCATGAAATGTTGATCGTAAAGTAGAGCATGCAAGCCAGTCTATCGAATGAAGATGACAATATATTTTCCTATTTAAGCTAAGGGTTATTTTTCATGTCAATGTGTCGATGTATTTCTGTGGCTCACGTACTCATTATGATTCGTTAATATATACTTGTATATAATGAAAAAAAAACGCACTATACAGTAATATATATATATATATATATATATATATATATATATATATATATATATATATATATATATATATATATATATATATATATACTGTATATATATATAGTGTGTGTGTGTGGGTGGGTCATAGTCAGTTTGCAAAATTACCCAGCCATGATACAAAATGACCAAATCCGTGGTCACATTGCAAAATGACCAGATTTTTTTTTTTTTTTTTTACAAAATTACCAGTATAATCGTTGGTCATTTTACAAAATGGCGAAAGAGTATGTAGCAAGATGGGAAACAAAAGTAGTTAAATATTTTTTTCTTATCTTTTATTTTGAAAATACAATTACATTATATTAACTTACATTTTTTCCCTTCTATTAAGAAATATTCCTTTACAAATTATATTTTACATTTTTGTATATACATCATATCTATAGGTAGTTGAAACAGAATATATGTGGTAAACGTGAAATAGAACAAGGGTTTGTTTTGAGCATCAGAAGTAAATGGGAGCTGACTGGTGATGTTACCAGTAAGGTACCAGTGGCTAGACTCAGACAAAGACGGATGACGTGGTGTCACTCCAAGCACTTTTTGTGTATTTTTTTCTTTCTTTCCAGTCGCCGTCTGGTATGATGAAGTCACGAATAACTTGTTTTTATTGAACCATTCGACGGCTACTGGAAATATTTTTGTTTGACTGGTCGCGTACCTGATGTGCGTGTAATCTTGAGCAGGGTTCACACGGTCGAACGGTTCGTCGTATTCGGTTGTCGAACCTGCTTGTCTAAAGCGGGGTTTACACGGGCGAGCAGCTCGTCGAGCCTGGCTCGGCTCGACAACCCTGTGTTTAAATTGATGTTCGAGCGTGTAAACGGGCTATTCGGTTGTCGAGCGCGCTCGTCGAACGCCTCGATGAAAGTCAGGCTCGTCTTTTGTGGGCGGAGCTACATTGTTTGACGAGCGGTGTGAAGGGGTGTCGAGCTGCGAGCATCGAACTTCAGTTGTTATTCAAACCTGCTAGAGGAAACATCATCAAAGAAATGAATAATGGCTGCCATTAATGAAAGCAAGAATGAGAAGGAAGTCGTACTTGATTTCATACATACATATCGGGCTCATCCAGCTTTAGGGAAAGTTAAATCAAAAGACTATTCCAATAAGGTAGCCAGAAACAAAGGAATAGCGGCTCTGCATGAAATATTGAAAGAACTAATTTCAAAGCCTTAATTTTAAAGCAATAAGCAAGTTGGTTTGTGAAAATTTCTCTCATTTTAGTAGCCAATCCTTCGTCCACTTTGATCTTTTTTTTCCTTTTTAGTGCCACTGTTAAAGCAATGGCTATCAAATCGTCCTGGTCGAGAGACATGTTGACGTTGTTTTAGCACGAGGCACACTGAGGTTCTATGTACTGTCTGAAAGCTCTTCGAGCCGTTCTACAAGTAGGTTCGACAACCGGGCTCGGCGAGCTGCTCGGCCGTGTAAACCCGCCTTAACGGTTCGAAGGGGGTGAAGTCAGCCACAAATGTATAAAGGCCCCCATACACTATCGATCATCGAATCGCGCTTGGTGCAACGCGTCGAGTGTTCATAGTGTATGGGGCCCAGCTTTCGCATCGTGCAACGAGCCACTGGCAGCTGGCTCGGGCTTTCGCATCGTGCAACGAGCCACTGGCAGCTGGCTCGGGCTTTCGCATCGTGCAACAAGCCACTGGCAGCTGGCTCGACGCTATCAAGACATTCCTGATATTTTGTGGGCGGAGCTTCGAGCCAGGTGATCATTTGTTGGGTACACGAGGAAGGCTCCATTATTTTTGTATGTTGAGTGAAATTGAAGATGGATAGCGCCGATTCAAGAGAAGTGTTAAGTGACTTTATAGACCTATACCAGTCTTTCCCGTGTTTGTGGAAAATTAAATCGGCAGATTACTATAACAAACACGCAAAACAAATTGCTCAAGACAAATTAGTAGAAAAACTGAAAGAATGTGACCCTAATGCTGATCGTGAATCATGTTTACGTAAGATTAATTCTCTACGTGCATCATTTAGAAAAGAATTTAAAAAGGTTCAGGCCTCATACAAATCTGGAGCCAGCACAGATGACATTTATAAGCCCAACTTATGGTACTACGAAAAATTACTCTTTCTGAAAGACCAAGAAATGCCAGGACGCTCTAGGTCTACTATAGAGGAGGAAAGCTTTGAAAGAGAGATGGTAAGGGAAATTTATATTTTTATTAAACATAATTATCCTTTTACAATTTCAGTGATGCTTTCTCCTTGAACAATGTGACTTGTACTTAATATTTTAAGTACTATCTGGCAATGATATGAAGTTCTATACATACAATTATTAAGAAATAATATGCACTTCTTATACAGAATTAATTGTTTTAATTCATACAAAGTTCACCAAAACCTTAAAGCACCATTAACTAAATAATTAAAAAAAATATACAAAAAAAGTGCTTGGAGTGACACCACGTCATCCGTCTTTGTCTGAGTCTAGCCACTGGTACTTTACTGGTAACACCACGAGTACCAGTGGCGACTCGTGGTGTTACCAGTAAAGTACCAGTGGCTAGACTCAGACAAAGACGGATGACGTGGTGTCACTCCAAGCACTTTTTTTGTATATTTTTTTTCTTTCTTTCCAGTCGCCGTCTGGTATGTTGAAGTCACGAATAACTTGTTTTTATTGAACCATTCGACGGCTACTGGAAATATTTTTGTTTGACTGGTCGCGTACCTGATGCGCATGTAATCTTGAGCAGGGTTTACAGGTCGAACGGTTCGTCGTATTCGGTTGTCGAACCTGCTTGTCTAACGGTTCGAAGGGGTGAAGTCAGCCACAAATGTATAAGGTTTGTGGACAATGAAGCCCCGCTCACAAAAGTCAGGCAAGAACAGACTTTCTTCGAACCGTTCGACGAACATGTTCGACAACCACTTCAAACGCTTGAATGTCAAACCGAGTTCGACGAACCTTTAGACTCAATGTGTCTAGAATGGACTGATGCGGTGATTAAATAGAGTTAATAGGTGTACACTGCAGTTAAGTAGAAAAAATTATCCAAAGGGGCACTCGGCACAGCGCTGACCTCCATCGCGGCAGCTTATATCTCGACCTTGACCTTTGACCTTGAAATGTTTTAATTGGCGTTGATTTTCATACACGCAAATGTGAACCAAGTTTGAATTCTGTGACAACGATGTCCAAACTTATGGCTGATTATGTGAATTGGACATTTTGCTTGACCGTGACCTTAATCTTTGACTTTGACCTTCCAAATTTAATAATTTTCAGTTTTTTTACATAAGTCAATTCCTGCAAGTTTCATTATTCTACGATTGAAATTATGTCCAGGAAGTTGTCTACAAACACACACACAAACAAACAAATTACAAACACACAAACAGAGGGTAAAATATAACTTCATTCTAACTTCGTTGGCGGAGGTAATAACATTTTATTGGAGAAATGCTGTACAGTAAAATTTACTATTTAATTAGTTCAGTAGAGCACTAGGGGTGCAGAATGCGTTAGCCTTGTAGATAACAAAATGATCAAGTTTTACATCTTTTCTTACATATCAGCTCGTTCAAGATTTTTCTTTTTTTCTTTTAGAATTCTGATTCAGTAGTTTATTCAGCCAACTATTTCTTGATTTTTTTTTTTTTTTAGACCGTGACCCTTGGTGCACCAGTCACGAAAGTATTTTTTTTATTACTATTTTTTGGCGAACGTGTTATAGGAATTCGTTCCATCATGATTTTTTGTAGTAATATCTTTTTTTTTACTTTTATAAAAACGTTTACATTTACATGGTGAATCAATTTTCATCTGTTCATCAATATTGCAGCTCTATATTATTATTATTATTATTATTATTATTATTATTATTATTATTATTATTATTACTCGCTAGGCTACAACCCTAGTTGGAAAAGTAGGATGCTAAAAGCCTAAGGGCTCCAACCGGGAAAATAGCACAGTGAGGAATGGAAATAAACAAACTACAAGAGAAGTAATGAACATTGAAAATAAAACATTTTACAGATAATAACATTAAAATGAATATATCAAATATAAACTATAAAAACTTGAACAAGAGGAAAAGAAGTAAGATATAATATTGTGAGCGAGTGTACCCTCAAGCAAGAAAACTCTAACCCAAGGTAGTGGAAGACCATGGTAAAGTGATATATGTATGTTCAAAGATTTCCTATGTAATTTCTTTTCAGGTGTCTCAACGAATTTTTTTTTACAGTCTAACTATATATTAATTTATTCTTCGAAGTTTAGAACAAAACAGTAACTTCGACTCTGAGCAAGTATTTGTTATAACATTTTAATGAACAATTTTAACTTAGTATTTAGGTACTTGATAGAAATAAAAAACTATGAAACGTCCGAGATGCCAGGGGAAATAGCTCTCTCTCTCTCTCTCTCTCTCTCTCTCTCTCTCTCTCTCTCTCTCTCTCTCTCTCAAAGCAACTCCTTGAAAGCACAAACGCAACAGAAGACCAGGAAATGAAATGAATTAAAGCAAGAATTCTTAAATTATTGGGCCGAGAATACCAAAAACCGTTGTGAGACCGCCAGATGTCGCCAATAGAATGTTCTAAAAATAAATGATCTAGTTAGTGAGGAAAGAAACATGTAGAGTTTAGTTCTCAAGATCAGATGTTTATTCGTTATTTGCGGGTTAATTATTGCTCCGAATAGTTCTAATACTAGTGTCTTAACAAACAAAGTCTTGAAGACTTCATTAACTTACGTTGTTTCAAAGACGCTGTGGGAATTTTTCGTATAGGCCTAGAAGGACAGACGCCAAGTCTTCATATATGGAAGCAGTGATCATTGTATCTTAGAATAAAGTACTCTGTTATTTATTAATAATTTTTTTTTATTTTCAACAAAGGAATCTGCGTATGGGTGTAATCTAGTATTCTCTGTCTATAGAAATTATTATTATTTTTTTTTTTTTACAGATTTAGAAAGTATAGCTTAGTGCTATTACTGTATCAGATTTCCCTTGTGTTGTATTGTGTTCGACATAGCTCTACGTGGGACAATAAAAGAAAAATATAATTGATACAAAATCTGCTCGTGTCGTTCATGATGAAAATAAAAATTAGATATAAATTATTTTGATACCTCTAACTCATTCACTTTTGTATGCGGTGGTCTTAATTTGACTTCTTCTTCTTCTTCTTCTGCTTCTTCTTCTTCTTCTTCTTATTATTATTATTATTAGCTAACCTCCAATCCTAGTTGGAAAAGCAAGATGCTAAAAGTCCCAGGGCTCCAACATCAATGTAGTCCAGTGAAGAAAAGAAAGAGGGAAATAGAAAAAATACAAGAGAAGTAATGAACAATCAAAATATTCCAAGAACAGTAACAACATTAAATTAGATCTTTTGTATATAAACTATAAAAACTTCAACAACAGGAGGAAGAGAAATTAGATAGAACAGCGTGCCCGAGTGTACATTTAAACTACTGTAGTGAAATTCAGTTTTCTGTCCTGCTCTGAGGTGGCTTATCTGCTTCTCAAAGTGAGCCGCCTGGCTTAAGGAAAGTCGGAAAGCTCAAGCCAAAAAATCTCAAATTTGGCTTTTTTTTTTTTAAATCAGTTGGCCGTTAGTAATATAATAAAAATTGTGGTCTTTAAATACTAAATTTTTGGCCTTTATCTATTAATGAGTTGCCCTTTTAAAGCTGTGGTTCATTATAAGTTTGCCTTTTCTCATTTAGGAAACCTGGCAACCCTGATTTTGTGAGCCCCACACAACTGAAAGTCGTTAGAAATGAGGGTAGCTGGTTCACAAGGAGGGTTGGCTGGCAGTTTTTTTTTTCTCTTTTAAGATATCTCTTGCAGTTTCTCGCCTACATGACTCTCTCTCTCTCTCTCTCTCTCTCTCTCTCTCTCTCTCTCTCTCTCTCTCTCTCTCTCTCTCTCTCTCTCTCTCTCTCTCTTTTAAAATTCTGGTTCGGTAGTTTATTCAGCCAACGATCTTTTTTACACTGAGGGACCTAGGGGAACCCAAACATAAAATAAGGCAAATAAGGTAAGTCTCTCTCTCTCTCTCTCTCTCTCTCTCTCTCTCTCTAACAGTAACTTGTGGTAACGTTGAAGATAGGAGAAGCCATTACGGTGAAAATCCACAAAATCCCAAAGATATATGAATAGCTTATCGCTTTAAAAAAAACTACTGCTTCTTGTCCATAAATGTTGCAATTTCCGATTTCTCAACAAAATTTTGGTTGTAATGGTTATCAAAATTATACCGACATCCTCTCCTCTTAAGTTACCCAGTTTTAAATACCTCAGAAATAGTTGATATTGACAAAAAAGATAATGAGAAAACAATGATTTCCCAAATTTTCATTCCTCAACAAACATTTGGTTATAGGCATTATGGTTATCCATATACCGACATCCTCTCCAAATAAGTTGATCGATTTTCTTTGCTTAATTCGATCCATATTTTTAAAGGCTTCAGAAATAATTAGTCTGGACAAAATGGCAATGAGAAAACAATGAGATTTCCAAAATTTTCTTTTACAGGACATTATGAAAACGATATTCAAACATATGCCCTATTAATTATTTTGCAATTGTTTTAATGCTGAACAGGCTGACATGAGTCTTTTTATGGTTTATACAGTATGCGAAAGAGAGAGAGAGAGAGAGAGAGAGAGAGAGAGAGAGAGAGAGAGAGAGAGAGAGAGAGGGGGGGGGATTCTTGGTTGAAATCTCTGGCTGAGATTTTCTGACGTTTTGAATTGAGTATCGGGGCAGACGGTGAAACCTTTCCTCCAAGACTCAAACCTAACTTTCGTGGGACCACGGTCCAGGTATCATTTACGTGCGCCATGCTAAGGATTTTTTGTTATGAAATATAGGTCGTTGTTATATAACAAAACAAAAGCCAATTACGCCAAAATATTTAAGAAAAACATGATTTTATGTATACAGTGGATGATTATTAATATTTCAAATAGTTTCTCAATGGCATGCGTTACCACGTCTACAAATTCTCAACGACTCTCAATCGTATCCTTACCCTATTTGACTAAACGAAATTATTATTATTATTATTATTATTATTATTATTATTATTTATTATTATTTTTATAAAATCTAAAAAGCCACAATTTAATCAAGAAATTTCTAGTTTTCCTTTGAAGATTGCCTAATTGTGCCTTTTCCCATTCTATCTTAGAATTTATTTGTTTGTTTACAGTATTTATGTACTGCTTGCTCTTTATTGTTTTACTTTCTTTTACCCAGGAACATGATTATGAACACAGAGATGTTTGAAACGTTGTTATTTGTTGGTGATGGAAATAAATTTAAGAATGTTTGGCGTTGTCGTAATTCTCCAGTTCCTTATTATTAGTATTATTATTATTATTAACTAAACCACAACCTTAGTAGGAAAAACAGGATCCTATAAGCCCAATGGCTTTTACATCATTGTTTAGTCCAAATATGGACAAAATAGTGTTTGATAAAGTTCTAAATAAATGTTTCGTCATTTTTGTGCCCGCATCCTGAAGGATACCAATCAAATATTTATTCTTTCCCTACGTTTTCAGAAATTTTCCTAGTATGTCCCTACAACAAGGGAATTGGGATAAATGTCCCCACCATTAGGGACATATCCCTGATCTACTCTGTGTGCTGCGATCAATGAGAGGGATTCGTGTATCGTTTGTGTTCGTGAGATATCAGTGATTGTTCCTTGTGTATGTTTTTTTTTATATTACTCTTAAAATATTGAAGTATTCAATGAAGCGTTTTATCTTAGTCTTATTATTATTATTTTATACACACACATACAAGTAGTACTACCGCTAGAGAGTTATGTGGTCTTTAGACTGGCCAGACAGTACTACATGGGATCCTCACTGGTTACGGTTCATTTTCCCTATGCCTACAAACACACTGAATAGTCTGGTCTATTCCTACACATTCTCTGTCCTCATACACCTGCCAACACTGAGATTACCAAACAATTCTTCTTCACCGTAGGGGTTAACCACTGCAAAGTAATTATTTAGTGGCCACTTTCCTCTTGTTAAGGTAGAAGAGACTCTTTAGCTATGGTAAGCAGCTCTTCTAGAAGGACACTCCAAAATCAAACCATTGTTCTCTAGTCTTGGGTAGTGCCAAAGCCTCTGTACCATGGTCTTCCACTGTCTTGGGTTAAAGTTCTTTTGCTTGAGGGTGCACTCGGGCACACTATTCTATCTTATTTCTCTTGTTTTATTAAAATTTTTAGTTTATATAAGAGATATTTATCTCAATGTTTTTACTCTTCTTAAAATATTTTATTTTTCCTTGTTTCCTTTTCGCACTGGGCTATTTTCCATGTTGGAGCCCCTGGGCTTATGGCATCCTGCTTTTCCAACTAGGGTTGTAGCTTACCAAGTAGTAATAATATATATATATATATATATATATATATATATATATATATATATATATATATATATGATGATGAATGAAAAAAAAGAAAACGTGAACTAGTGTCGAGTTAAGCGGGAGTCGCATAGAAAGTGAAACGAAACCACGGTCTAGATCAGAATCCTGTATAGGTCCTGGTCCAGATACAACGGGCGAAACCAGAATCGCGGGACCCTGACACACGTCGCGCTTAAGAACAAAAGTGTCATAACTTTATCGACTGACTGCGTCACGGGAAATGACGACATGCCAGAAACGCGAAACGCGTGTGGCCACACCTGCTGCTGTGCTGCCGGCTGAGTCTAGAGTCCGGCAGTGTGTTGTGAAGCCTTGAAGTGGAAACACCCTATTCTGGATTTTATAATCATGGATGAATACAAGAAAGGAGTCATTAAGTTTGTTAGAGCCATCCCTTTCCTTTGGGATCCCACGATTCCAGACTACAAGAATAGAGATAAGAGAAAACAAGCTTGGGACGATATTGATGGTCAACTTCGACCGCCTCCAGGTAATTCAATAATGCAATAGGCCTATAACATTTTATCGATGGCTGTCTAACTGCCTAGTTTGTCTATTTGCATGCCTGTCTTAGTTATTATTATTATTATTATTATTATTATTGTTATTATTATTATAATTATTATTATTATTGTTATTATTATAATTATTATTATTATTATTATTATTATTATTATTAGGTAAGCTACAACCCTAGTAGAATAAGTAGGATACTATAACCTCAAGTCTCAAGGGTTCCAACAGGGAAAAATAGCCCAGTGAGGACACAGCATTAAAACATTCTTTCATCTTTCATAAGTAAACATTAAGAAGAAACTCGTTTCAGACTGTTTAGTGAATTATTCAAGTAAGCATTATCATTTTAAAATATCTCTTATTTTTATTGTTTTGTGACTTGATGAATTTCATATGTAAATTGATTCTAAATATGTTTCTGCCTCCCGAACTTTGATGACCTCATCTGTTTTGTGTATATATATATATATATATATATATATATATATATATTATATATATATATACGTATGTATACATACATATATATATCATTGCCCATTACTAGTCCACTGTAGAACAAAGGCCTCAGACATGTCCTTCCACTTGAGTCTGTTTATGGCTTTCCTGTGCCAGTCCACACCAGAAAACTTCATTAGTTCGTTGATCCATCAGATATATATATATATATATATATATATATATATATATATATATATATATATATATATATATATATATATATATATATGAAAAAAGGGGTAGGAATGATGACACCAAGAGCAGAAAAGGCATTAATCGAGTGGTAGGCTGTAAATAGGAGATTGATACTTGCAAAGTTCAAATCATAGCTGTGCAATATGAGTATTATAGTTTGTTATGCCCCAACAAATGATTCCCTTTCTCTCTGGTTACGGTTCATTTTTCTTTTGCCTACTCACACACACTGAATAGTCTGGCCTATTCTCTACATATTCTCCTCTGTCTTCATACACCTGACAATACTGAGATTACCAAACAATTCTTCCTCACCCAAGGGGTTACTGCACTGTAATTGTTCAGTGGCCACTTTCCCTCTTGGTAAGGGTAGAAGAGACTTTAGCAATGGTAAGCAGCTCTTCTACAGTAGGAGGAGGACACTCCAAAATCAAACCATTGTTCTCTAGTCTTGGGTAGTGCCATAGCCTCTGTACCAATGTCTTCCACTGTCTTGGGTTAGAGTTCTCTCGCTTGAGGGTACACTCGGGCACACTATTCTATCTTATTTGTCTTTCTCTTGTTTTATTAAAGTTTTTATAGTTATATAGAAGATATTTATTTCAATGTTACTGTTCTAAAAATAATTTATTTTTCGTTGTTTCCTCTCCTTGCTGGGCTATTTTCCCTGTTCGAGCCCCTGGGGCTTATAGCGTCTTGCTTTTCCAACTGGGGTTTTAGCTTAGCAATTAATAATGATAATAAAAGGAAAGATGAATACTATGAAGAACTGCAGAGTGTAATAGATGAGATCAAAGAAAGAGATATGAAAATTGTGATTGGCGACTTCAATGCTAAAGTTGGAAGAAATAATCAAGGGATAGAGAATGTGATGGGCGTCGAGGGTCTTGGCGAAGTTGCAAAGGAAAATGGAGCACATTTCATGAGTTTCTGTTCAGCAAACAATCTTGTCATTGGAGGTGTCATTTTCAACACAAGAACACTCACAAGTATACATGGACTTCACCATGAGGCAATCACAAAAATCAGATAGATCACAATAAAGAGGGAAGGAGGACTATGAGTAATGTAAGAAGATGTAGAGGTGCAGATATTGGTAGTGATCACCAGCTCATTGCCACACTGAAATTAAAACTGAAAGCACCCAACAGAAAGATAGATAGAATACGTTGGTTTGATATAACTGAGCTTTTATTATAAGAAGAGGACGTAGAAACAATTGCAATTGAATGCAGGAATAGATTTGCAGTCTTAGAGACTTTGAGAGACAAAGAACAGACAATTAATCAAGAATTGTGTAATATTAAGAACATATATCAATCAGTTGGTAGTGAAGTCTTGGGACAAACAGTTACAAGGAGAAAGCCATAGATATAAAATGATACTTGGGATACTATAGAAAGGAGATAGACAGAAATTGATTGTTGAAAGTTTTGGGGGAAGTGATGAAAACTACAAGATAGAGCATGCTAAGTATTCCAGTATTGATAGTGAGGTCAAAAGAAATTCAGGAAGTGGCTATGGTGTAAGAATTGCCCATAGAATGTTAATGAAATCTCTATGGGGGAAAAGATAAAGCATATACCCATCAAAAAAGAGATGGATCTGTTATAACAACAGAAGATGAAGAAAGACAACATTGGATGGAACACTTTAGTGAGGTTATGGATAGGAGATATGAAGGGAAAAATTTGATTGATATACTTGAAGCTGATGAAGACCTTGATGTGCTCATGAATGAATTCAGTGTGTTTGAAGTTGAAATTATCCTCAAAACACTAAAGAAATGGAAAGCCCCGGGATACGATGGATTAACTGCCCAGATGATACTGGCCGAAAATGAAGTGACTCCCAGATTACTTACAAGATTATTTTGTAGAATGTGGTATGAAGAGGCAAAACCTGATGAATGGGAGTTGGGAGCGTTGGTGAAAATAGCAAAAAAGGAGACCTGACTGGTTGCAATAATTACACAGACATAACACTTACGTCAGTTATGAAAATATATAGTATGCTTATTCTAAAGAGACTGGAGAGAAAGGTTGATGAAAAGCTGAGAGATGAACAAGTAAGGTTTAGAAAAAGGTAGAAGCTTGCACTGACCAAATTTTCATTTTGAGACATGTTGTACAGCAATGCATAGAATATAGAAATCCAATTTTGATGGCATTTGTGGACTATGAAAAAGCCTTTGATAGTGTGCACCGGCCAATTTTATGGAAAGTCCTGCGTTATTATGGAATTCCTCTTAAATACGTAAATTTGATTAAGTCTGTTCATGACCATAGCAAGGGCCAAGTTAATGTTAATGGAGTCTTATAAAATGAATATCCAGTGAACAGCGGAATACTCCAAGCGAATGTGTTGTCACCTACGTGGTTTATCCTCCTCCTGGATTTTGTAATGCGTAGAAAAGTCGGAGATGGTGGAGAAGGATTGGACTGGATTGGTGATGCTGTCCTTGTTAGCAGAACGCCACAGGATTTGTAATGCTTGCTTACCAAAATGCATGAAATATTACACGAATTTTGGCTCAAGATAAATGGAAGAAAGACAGAGATGATGAGAACGGAGTATGCAATGGAAGAGGAAATATCATTGAAGGAGAAAGAATTAATGAGGTAGAATCATTCAAGTATTTAGGAACTATGATCTCCAATACAGGGTCTTTAGAATTAGAGTTTAGTGAAAGATTGAAAAAATCAAATCAAACAATGAGTAGGTTAAGTAGAATTTTGAAATCAAATCGCCTGAAATTACACATAAAAATCAGACTATATATCAGTTTAGTGAGATCAGTGTTATTCTATGGACGTGAGTCATGGTATGACAATGAAACAATCTCCAACAGATATTTAGTAGATTTGAGAACAAACCCTCAGAAGGATATTGGGAGTTGAATGGTAGGACAGGATTAGAAATGAAATTATGAATGATTACTTGAGTGCCATATTATTATTATTATTATTATTATTAATTGCTAAGCTACAACCCTAGTTGGAAAAGCAGAATGCTATAAGGCCAGGGGCTCCAACAGGGAAAATAGCCCAGTGAGGAAAGGAAACAAGGAAAAAATAAATATATTAAGAATAATAAAACAAATATCTATGTAAACTATGAAAACTTTAACAAAACATGAGGAAGAGAAATTAGATGGAATAGTGTGCCCGAGTTTACCCTCAAGCAAGAGAACTCTAACCCAAGACAGTGGAAGGCCATGGTAGATGAGATCAGGATGAAGGGTAGATGGAGATGATTTTGGCATGCTCTTTGTACTCCCCAAGAGAGATTAGTTCACCAAACGTTTAGCTGGGCTCCACAATGGACCAGAAGAGTTGGAATACCCAGGCCTACATGGCTGGGGACTATGAAACGTGAAGTAGATGATGATGAATGGAGAAGTATTGAATTGAAAGCTCAAGATAGAGACGAGTGTCGTAAGCACTATGCTAGGAAAATCTTATTACGAGCTAAGCTAAAACCTTAGTTAGAAAAGCAGGACTTTATAAACCCAAGGGCTCCACCAAGGAAAATAGCCCAGTGAGGAAAAGAAATAAGGCAACAGAATAGCGCGCCCGAGTGTACCCTCGAGCAAGATAACTCTAATCCGTCAGTGGAAGACCATGGCAATTACAAAACATAGAACCACTTTTCTTGCGATATTTCAATGCAATTTGTTTTCCATCTAAACTTCCACTAGCAAAATGGTAGTTCCTTATGTCACCATATTGTTTTGTAATATTTTCCCAATGATGTTCTATTGCAAACTGCAATTGCAGTGATTGCAGTACATCCCAGATAACTTTACAGGCAAAGACATGTCTTCTTATATTTTAACATCATAGGGAATTATATACTCAGGGATGCAAAAGATCCCCTTTGTAGCCATTAGATGTCTGAGATAAAATTAGAAAAAAACACAAATTAAAAGTATTGACACTCCAGCCACTATTAAAAAAATAACAATAGAAAAAAAGAAAAAACAAACTCCTGATTTTTGTTTGTATGAAATGAATAACAATGGGATATCTATTTTCCCTTCACAGGTGCCAGTGTAAATGCCAAAGCTACATGGGACCAATTAACCCGGGGGTTTTCAAATGCCCTCAGGAGAAAAGATAAAAGATCTGGCACCGGCGCAGGCAGCGACAAAGGTTGGAGGTTCGAAAAGGACATGGAATTTCTCATACCTGTAAAGCAAGTACGCAGCGCCTTTGGTTACATACCGGAGAGAGGTTATGACACGAGCAACAGTTACGATGACAGCAACGATAGTTTTATTGGCCTGTCTCAACCTGATATGGAAATAGATCATTTCAGGGAAGAAGACGATCTTGGGAAATTGACTGTTCAGCGAGAGACAGAGGCCAGTAGATATATGCAGCCACCTCAGACGAAACAAGAAAGTCAAGACCAAATTGAGGATGAGACTAGTACTATCCTAAAGATGACGAAAGAGCGCCAGGCGGATAAATCAAAAGTGTCGGTTAGGTTGAACTTTTTCCGTTCTTTGATGCCAATCATTGATTCATTCGACGATGATCAGTTTATGAAGTTGCAAATAGAAATGATACAAGCTGTACAAAAAGTGAAGCGTGGTCCTCCTCCAGTGCCATACCAGCGTCCAGCACTATATACACACGTGGGATTTTCTTCAACGGTGAGTTCATTTTACAAAACTTATGTGGTCATGTTTACTTTCGTTGGTTTTAATTTTGTATATATATATATATATATATATACATATATATATATATATACATACATATATATATATATATATGTATGTATATATATATACTAGCCAAGCTACAACCCTATTTGGAAAAGCAAGATGCTATAAGCCTAAGGGCTCCAATAGGGAAAAACAGTCCAGTGAGGAAAGGAAATAAGGAAATAAATAAATGATGAGAACAAATTAACAATAAATCGTTCTAAAAACAGTAACAACGTCAAAATAGATATGTCATGTATAAACTATTAATAACGTCAAAAACAGTTATGTCATATATAAACTATAAAAAGACTCATGTCAGCCTGGTCAACATAAATACATTTGCGAGTTTTTCGGCACACACACACACACACACTAGTGCGAGTTTTTCAGCATATGCTGGAAACTCCGGGTTTTTCAAATCTGAAATAATCAATTTTTCTAAATCATGTAAATCCAATCAGATTTCAGGGTTGGGGGGGGGGGGAGTTCATCTCCACCTAAGCTGTGCGTGGCACTCGCTCGGTCTACTCTGTCATTTCTTTTTGTGTAATGTCCACGATAAACGCTATTCAATCTACTATGCTTACCTCCACGTGGCTATGACATGCCTGATGATTCACGAAGTTAAGCAGTGTAATCGTTGTTGCTTCTATGAAAACATGTTAGCAAACAGTAGTTCCGAGAATTCATCATAGAGCGAGCTTTAGACAATCGGATCATCCTATGAAAAGCCCTTCAAAATCTGATAGCCAATAGGAATGTATTTAAATAAGGTACTGTGTTTCCATTGGAGCAACGAGCTCAGTGGTGGGAGCTACTGTACATTTAGACTAAAATTGTCACAGTTCGTAAAGGGGAAGATAAGTATGCTGGAAATAAACATACATGAAGAATTACTTTGAAGAGGTTAATACAAAGTAATACCTTTACCTTACAATAAGTTAAAATGAAAATAAGTATCTCATTATATCAATAATTGGAAATATAGCTTCAATTAAGGATAAATCTCTTAGATCATACTTTATTATTATTATTATTATTATTATTATTATTATAGTCGACTCAATATTTAGTGGCAGTTCTGAAGCTGAATGTTTGGTGTCGAATCTAAAGCTTTCGGCCATTTTACCTGGAGAAGTCTGAAACAGAAGATATATATATATATATATATATGTATGTATGCATGTATATATATATATATATACATATATATATATATATATACATATATATATATATATATATAAACCAAGATCTTGAAGTTGGGACAGTTTCCGTAGGTTATAATCCAGTATATATTTTCCTTTTCGGATATTTTTTTATCCAGGTGGCCAATGGAAAGGAAATTGGAACCTTGGAAGGTTTAAGATCCCAGGTCCACACAGGACGTGTGAGAGAGAGAGAGAGAGAGAGAGAGAGAGAGAGAGAGCATATTATGAAGTTAGAGTACTAAACTTGATTCCAGTATACCGAGGTTGATATTTATATGTCAATCCTTCATGGAGAAGAACAGGATTAGTATGGCACGCTCAATCAGTTAATCCGTAGGAATTAAACTGGTCGGATTTGTTTTCTCGTATTTAAGCCCCTATTACACGTATCCGGTTTCCCACGGCGCCGTCGGTCGTGACGCTAGCATATGTTCAAACCGGAGCGTGTGATAGCAAATCGGCCATATGAACGCTCACCCACGGCCGGCCGGATGAACTTTCGGCAGTCCTAACTCACCGTATGGTGTGACATCAGTTTGAGGAAGCACCTCACAGAGGAAGGTCTACAACATGGCAAGCTCTTGCGCTAGTGATTTCATGAGTGACTTCATAGAAATTTATCGAAATGAGCCATGTTTGTGGTTCATTAAATCTAAGGATTATTCAAACAGGGAAGTGAGAAATGCAGCATATGGCAAATTAGTCAATAAACTTAGAGAAATTGATCCCAGTGCTAATAAAGATACCGTTGTTAGGAAAATAAACAACTTGAGGAGCTCATACAATAAAGAGCTTAAAAAAGTGCAAGCGTCTAAAAGTTCGGGGAGCGGTTCAGACTCCATTTATACGCCAAAACTCTCATATTTTCATCTGATGCATTTCATCAAAGACCAAAATGTGGAATGTGAACCATCTGTTTCAAACATGAGCCTTAATACACAGGAAGTCGATGAAGAGGTATGTATACTCATGTCATATTTTATTTACAAACAAAAGATAGCTTACAAATATTCAATTGAATAATTCACACTATTTCTTTATTTAAATATGTGGATAATTCATTACCAGGCAGTAGAAAAGCAAATTAAGAATATTATACATTGTCCTTCCATGCAACTTTTCCTTCGTTATTGAAGTAATTTATGAATGTATCTCATACTTTCTTAGCAGCATTGGGGGTATTTCTCATAGTCCCTCTTTGCAAGCCTGCCAGTGATTGTTCGACTTGACTCATATTATCTTCAGCTTGTTCTTCAGACTCATCTGGGGTATAATACCCGATAAATTTTGCGCATAAAAAAAATATGAAGTGCACAACAATCCAATACTACATATTTAGTATTTCTTGGCAATAAATTTATAGCAGTTTGAAAGATACGGAAGCGCGAAACCAAAACTCCAAAAACGTTTTCGATAATTCTGCGAGCCCTGCTCAGGCGGTAATTGAAGATCCTTCTCTCATTTGATAAGTCCTTTTGACTAAAGGGTCTTAAAAAGTCAGTTCGCATCGCAAAAGCTTCTTCGCCTATAAACACAATAGGTAATACTTTTTCAGAACCTTCAATTTTATTAAGATTTAATTTTCCTTTACACACTTTGTCATAAAAATTGGTCCTGTTTATTACCCCTCCGTCTGAAATTCGTCTATTGATGCTGAAATCACAAAGAATAAATTCATACTTTGCATTGGCAATGCCCATTAGTACCATACTGTGGAAACCCTTGTAGTTGTACAGGGGCGTAGGAGCGTTTTCCTGATGGGGGTGGCTAAATTGCGAAATGTCACTGAAGGCGGAGCCGCAGGCTCGAAGGCATGGGGGGGAAGGGGGGTCTGGGGGTCTCCCCCAGGAAATTTTTTATGAGGAAACACCCTCAGATGCAATTTCCTGGCATCTGACAGCATATTGTATCAAAAACAAAATCATATTTTTGGAAGATTTTTATGTGACCAATTCCAATTTTTACACAATAACAATCATAAAATACCAATGATATATATGTATATATATATATATATATATATAGAATAATTGTAAGTAAGCAAAATTAAGAACAAGCATATTTCTAATATAAACATACATATTTGAAAGTCATGCCTGAGACCAGAAAATATACATATCAAAAGTGTATGAATAATGTACAGTATAATTAATACTTTATAAGCTCTGAAATTATATAAAAGTATACATAATTAAAAAGAATTATGAAGAAATTATATATATATATATATATATATATACATTCATGCATATGTTTATATGTGCGATATTCGTCAACTACATGTGTTCGCGTGTGTCATGTTTACAATTTATCACTGCGTATCAATGATGTAGTTTGTTACTATGATAGTGTTTGGTAATGATGGATAGATTAACATATGTTTGCACGGTATGCACTGGAGGTCAAACATTATAAGTGGCTTGATTCCCAATAAGGGGGCTGCTCTCTGTAAAACTAAGCGAGTGACGAGTGACGGGCCTGTGAAACTATGATGCTGGGTACTAACATGATACGTTGGCAGGGGTGGGAGGATGAGACTGTACAAGAGCTGTTGCCAGAGATGAAATGCATGTACAAAATGTAAATCTGAATGTTTAAAAGCATATTTCCAGTATAGTAGAATGGTCCTGATTCTGGAGGTGGCACAATCTTGACACGTTTGCCATCCACAGCCCCAACAGTGATGAAAATTCCACTCTTTCAAACTCCTTTGAGATTTCTTCCCACTCTTGCTGTGTTGATGGAAACTGATAAACATAGTAATAGAGAATTATTTAACATACAAGGTTTATGGACTATGGTAGAATGAATCGGAAGTTATTTAAATAAATACCTATTTTACTTATAGAATTTTAGAACTTATATTTAACTATTGTTTCTTTCTTTCAAAACAATTTTCATGTTCATGTTAATAATTATTTTGCTTTTTCTTTCAGCAATCTCAAGAAGACGATCTTACTGAAGAGAGAGAAACCCAATATGAAGATGATTCATCGCTACTGCCTTCACGGCATACTTCATCAGAGTCACCGGCACCACCAAAAAAGCGCAAAGCTGATCACGTTTTGGACCTTGTAGCAAAAAGGATGGAAGCACCTCCAAATTCTGAATTTGATGTGTTTGGTATGTATGTGGCTAAAAAATTACAAAGCTTGCATTTAGCAAACCCGAGGATGTATCCGGTTGTTAAAAAGCTAATAAATGACGTTATCTTCGAGGGTGAAATGGGCACATTGACGCCCTATTCACGAATTGACCAAGACCAAGCTCCATCTTTATCTAGCACTCCTGTACGTACTCCAAGCCCAAGTCACTACCAAGCTCCATCTCTATCTAGCACTCCGGTCCTTAAGGTACGAATGCAGGTGTCCGATTTTTCTTTTCATGTCCTTACAAAGCTTTGAGGTGAGAGAGCTTCTCTAGACTTACTCTCAACTGCCAGGTTGGTTTGGGTCGACCCACAGGTCCTGTGTCGACTGTAATTGAGCTACAACCGTAGTTGGAAAAGCAGGATCCTATAAGCCTAGGGGTTTGTACCACTTTGTTTGGATGAATTCTGGACAAATCGGATAGATATTGAAGTTTGAAGTTCTTGAAATATAAGTCTTGTGATTCTTTTGGTCTCTTCTTGAAGAATACTAGTCATATAGAACCTGGGATTCGCGCGCAAAGGTCATACAATGCACGCATATTTATATAATTCTTCTCTCTCTCTCTCTCTCTCTCTCTCTCTCTCTATATATATATATATATATATATTATATATATAAAACGAAACATGTTTGGCATTGTACTATATACTGAGCATTACAGGGTCTAGTCGCGCACACACACACACACACACACACACTGTAATTCTGATTGACCTGTTAAAACGTTTTAAAACGATCCTACAAATTGTTCGGTAACATTTTTGAAGCTCGATCCTGTATTGGAAGTTGATTATTATTATTATTATTATTAATACATGCTAAGCTACAACCTTAGTTGGAAAAGCAGGATGCTAGAAGCCCAAGCGCTCCAACAGGGAAAAATAGCCCAGAGAGGAAAGAAAGTCAGGGAATAAATAAACTACAAAAGAAGTAATAAACAATCAAATAAAATATTCTAAGAACACTAACAACATTAAAACCATAAACTATAAAAACCTTAATATTTAGAACAAATTTTGGTCCAGGGATTTGATCTCAAATCTAGAGATTTTCAATTAAAATTGTTTAACTTATATTAAAATACTGGTAAGTCCGTGGCATGAGAAATTTTCCCTTGTGCTATGGCGTCCCTACTGCAAGAAAAATAGGCTAAAAGATGCATACACACAGCGCTGATGTTTCGTGTTAACACGCCATATGACGTGTCAACACAGCAACAGATTGCATCATATCAACGACGTTTTTATTTATCTGATGCGTGTTACGTCAGAAAGATTTGATTTTTTTAGTGGAGTGAGCACGTTCTTTCTTTATTATCCTCCAATTTTGTGTTGTAAAAATTGAAAATGAATGAAAATATGTAAAATGAACTCGATGAAGAAGAGGAGCAGTTAGTAGCAATAGCTATGGTGCTTGCTACTCTTAGAAAAAAAAAAACTCAAATGTGATAAACGCCAAAAGGGATAGTTTGGGCGAGTTTCATCACCTATTTCCCCAGCTACTGTCACAGGTAAGCTCCCTAAACGTAGTCGAGAGAGAGAGAGTTGACGGCTAGATTTCTGACGTCACACGTGTATATCTTGCTGTTAAAAAGGTCACGACCTGATAATGGAGCCCATTTTTTTTTTACACCCAGGTTCTGAATACACTTTCCGTATTCCTCTATATTTTTTTTTTTGGGGGGGGGGTATAGAATTATCTAGAAACAATTTAAATTCTATAATTATCCTCTGTACCATGGTCTTCCACTGTCTTGGGTTAGGGTTGTCTTGCTTGAGAGTACACTCGGGCACATTATTCTATCTAATTTCTTATCCTCTTTTGTTAAAGTTTTATAGTTTATAAAGGAAATATTTATTTTAATGTTACTCTTCTTGAAATATTTTATTTTTCCTTGTTTCCTTTCCTCACTGGGCTGTTTTCCCTGTTGGGGCCCCCTGGGCTTAAAGCGTCTTGCTTTTCCAACTGGGGTTGTGGCTTAGCAAATATATATCTATTTTGACGTTGTTACTGTTTTTAGAATGATTTATTGTTAATTTGTTCTCATCATTTATTAATTTCCTTATTTCCTTTCCTCACTGAACTATTTTTGCCGGCCTTGAGCTTATAGCATCTTGCTTTTCCTACCAGGGTTGTAGCTTGGCTAGTAATAATAACAATAAGTCCTTAAACACGCCAGATTTCCCGCTAGCCGCTTAAAACCCGCAAATCAAATCTTAATTCCACTAAAACTAGTGGGATTCCAATTTCTCGCCAGTTTAGCAACGCTGGTACTCCCAGCCCCCTGGTGGTGACTCTGAACACAGCGTGTCCCGCTTCGATGAGGAAGGTTTGTGTATAAAATTGTGCTCGTCGAGAGATATCTGTTAATTTGGCAATTGTATAACTTTGTTATTACTCAAATATCAAAAATGCCTAAGATGAAGCATGGAAAGAGGTATTTGGCGGCTTTAAGAAATATCCAAGCTTTCAATGCTAAAAGAAAAAGCTTAAATCGAGAAAAGAGCGCTACACCATCATCTCCAACAGTTCACGAAGGGGAAGTGAGTCAATTGATACTTGAGTCTCCCATCTCGATGGTCACTTTAACCCACGTGGGAATTTCTTTGCCTGTGAGTACTACAGTCTGATAATAATAATAATAATAATAATAATAATAATAATAATAATAATCTTTATTTCAGCAAAACCTCATTTGTTTCGAGGTTAAACTCTTGAAATGCAATGAGAAAATCATTTTTATATAGGAATGCTTTTAACTTTTAATTTACTAATGTTTTAATTTTTTTTAAAACATTTATTGTATGAATTCTACTGTAAAATAATCATTGGAATTTTGTGTTGCGGGAACATTACTGATTACAGACTTTCTTTTGTTTTTCACTTTTATGATCTTTGTCTTATTCAAGAATAGTTTTACACCATACACACACACACACACACACACACACATATATATATATATATATATATATTTCTATATTCGGGACTGCAAATTTTCTGTCCTTACCTTACTATCCCAAGTTTGAATCTGTAATCGCTCCTCTTAGATTGTTGGGGATTAATACTACATTTTATTATCAGAATACTATTGACAGAAATCTAATTTGTAACACACCTGACAGTGATGAGAGTATAGTTTATAAAATACCATGTAGAAGTGGACATTTTTATATTAGACAATCTGGAAAAACGTTAGATAAACGAATCTTAAATCATAAGTATAATATAAGAACAAACAACAAAAGTAATGCCATTTGTGTACATAATACTGTACAGTAATATATGTAGTTACCCAGTGGATTGGCAACATTCACAAATTTTGTTCAAGAATAATGATTTTATAGAGAGAAATGTCATTGAAGGAGCGTGTATATTTTAGAGTAGGAATAAGAATTTTAACTCATCTTCAGGCATATATAAATTGTATCCTTTTATTTTACACAGTATAAAGTGTCAGTACAAACTCAAAAATGTTATTCAATAGCTTTTTTTTTTTGGGGGGGGGGCTTGTTTTGTTTACTTAAATGCTTGTCAAACGTTTCATTACTTGTTTTCCTGTTAACTTGTAATTTCAACTTTTACTAGTTTGAACCCCATGTTAAACTTTTGCCTGTTGGGTAGTAACCAATTTTTTTTTTTTTTTTTTTTTTTTTTTTGCATAATAAACGCTCCAAGAAGAGGTGGAGTGACGGACGAAACTTTAGAGCATTTCTACATATAGACATTTTTCTATTTTCCTTATGGAGACTACTATATATATATATATATATATATAGCCAGTTGAAATGTTTTCATAATCAATTTTATTCTTATCTTATATGAACTATTCCAAACAGATTTTTTTTCTTACAGCAATGCCGATAGAAACTTATTCTACTTTTGCCTTTTATTAAAATACAATATTT
Organism: Palaemon carinicauda; assembly: GCF_036898095.1. NCBI lineage: Eukaryota > Metazoa > Arthropoda > Malacostraca > Decapoda > Palaemonidae > Palaemon > Palaemon carinicauda. Next base: position 8,824,871 of record NC_090732.1, read on the forward strand.
CAATAGTTTACGTTATTTGTGTGATGATTCTACTACAACCAAATATATAGATACAAAATTATACAATATTCTACGTGAAATATTAATCAAAATATATAGCTTAGAATTTTTATACGTACGTAGAAATGTTACTTAATATGCAACCTTTGTTGTTATATATATATATATATATATATGTGTGTGTATATATATATATATATATATATATATGGCAGCTATTGTTCTGTTTGTAATACCTCCAGAAACTTTAAGAATAGCCGGTTATCAATAAAATGGCAGTTTTTATTGACAGTGCCTTCAAGATAAGAGAATCTGGAAGGTGATTCGAATGTGTATAAATGAAATTTGTAACATCTTTAACTCTATTGAATAATGAACATAGGACAAAACATTTTCTCTTCCTTAAGTCACAATAAGGAGCAAATGCGTAATCAGGTAGTAGCCAATCCTGGATGTGGATCTAGATGTGGCCACGGCCTAAAATTCACACCAAAGCCAAGGTCACACTCGCTCTGTTCATTTGGCCGTTATTACGTTTTCCACTGATGAAAACTTACTCGGAAGATTTAACAGTTATCGTAAATTCGAAATTATTATTATTATTATTTGCTAAGCTACAACCCTAGTTGGTAAAGCCCAAGGGCTTCTACCGGGAAAATAGCCCAGTGAGGAAAGGAAATCAGGAAATAAACTACAAGAGAAGTTTAAGAACAAGTGAAATAAGATAGAATAGTGTGCTCGAGTGTACTCTCCAGCAAAAGAACTCTACCCCAAGACAGTGGAAGTTGTATATTCTGGAAAGGCTTGAAACATGCATGTTCTACTTTTAGCGTTATGAATATTCATTTTTATGTTGTTACCGTTCTTCGGATATTTTGTTTTCCCGTGTTTCCTTTCCTCACTGGGCTATTTTGCCTGTTGGAGCCCTGGGCTTGCAGTATTCTGTTTTCCAACTAAGGTTGTAGCTAAGCAAGTAATAATAATAATATTAATAATGTGTTTGTTTATCTTTGTGGCGTTTTCTATTTATAGTTTCTTCAGAGAAATATATTGTTGGTCAATGGTTATCTGCTAATATGCGGTTTGTTATTGCAGGGTATGATCTTTGACGCTGCCCAGTTTTATTGCTATATTTATATTGTCGTATTTGTTATGTCATGTTGTATATTGCCCTATCAAGCATGACAATGCATTGAGAGACTGACCATAATATACAGCGCCCAAGCCCCCTCTCCACCCAAGCTAGGACCAAGGAGGGCTGATGACTCAGCAGATAGACCTATAGACTCCCCAACCCCCCATCCTTAGCTCACAAGGATGGTGAGATTGTAGCTAACAAAGGAACTAATGAGTCTGAGCGGGACTTGAACCCCAGTCTGGAAATCACCAGGCAAGGTTACGGTGGTCGATGTGGCAATGTCCCTGACTGGTGATGGCCAGACTGAGCTTCGAGTCTTGGTTCAAACTCATTAGTTTCTTTGGTCGCTGTAACTTCACCATCCTTGTGAGTTAAGGATGGGGGGTTTGGGGGAGCCTATAGGTTTATCTGCTGAGTCATCAGCAGCAATTGCTTGACTCTCCTTGGTCCTAGCGAGGCTGGAAAGGGGGCTTGGGCGCTGATCATATGTACATATAGTCAGTCTCTAGGTCATTGTCCTACTTGGTAGGGCATAACCACCGTCCCTTGCGTCTGTCATTCATGAGTGACCTTTAAACCCTAAAGGACGCAACCACCAGGCGTGTTTCTATGCAAAGGTGCTATGGGTATTTTTTAGAAAAAAATCCTCATGTAAGTACACATCTCTCTCTCTCTCTCTCTCTCTCTCTCTCTCTCTCTCTCTACGCCGCGGTGGTTCCCACTTGTCACCTGATTTAGACGTGAAAAATGTCTTAAGATCTTTCGGTACAGGAATTGTGGACAGAAGTTTTGACTAAAACTCTTTCTAAATTACCTAACGCTTTAACTTACTTGTGAGTCACATTTTTTCGACTAAAAGATAAGAATAGTTATCATAGGAACATAGAAATTATAGGTCTTAATAGGTTAAGGAATGAAATTCTATATATATATATATATATATATTCTCTCTCTCTCTCTCTCTCTCTCTCTCTCTCTCTATATATATATATATATATTTATATACAGTATATACTCTATATATATATGTTACTCTCTCTCTCTCTCTCTCTCTCTCTCTCTATATATATATATATATATGTATGTATATATATAAATTATATATATATATATATATGTGTGTGTGTACTCTCTCTCTCTCTCTCTCTCTCTAATATATATATATATATATTTCTGGAGGCATAATAATCCACAGCATAGTGTTTATTGAGGTAACCGCTGAATCATTTCCAGTCCAATTCATGTTACGACCCAGATTGAGTGACGCAAGCGATGCTAACACAATGTGATGTAAGGGATTAGCATGTGAATTTTTGTGTGCTAAAAATAGATTTCTGATTGTTGGTATAGTGTAAACCACCACAGAACGTTCTACCTACCTTGTAGGTTGGCCACGGCACCAGCCACCCGTTGAGATACGACTGCTAGTGTTATTGGGTCCTTTGACTGGCCAGTCAGTATTACATTGGATCTCTCTCTCCAGTTACTGCTCATTTCATGCTTGCCGACACTTACACAGAATAGTCTGGCCTATTCTTTACACATTCTCTGCTTTCCTCACACTTGATAACTGAAATTACCAAACAATTCTTCTTCTCTCAAGGGGTTAACTACTAAACTAATTGTTCAGTGGCCACTTTCTTCTTGGCAAGGGTAGAAAAGACTCTTTAGCTATGGTAACCAGCTCTTCTGGAAGAAACACACTCCAAAATCAAACCATTGTTTTCTAGCCTTGGGTAGTGCCATAGCCTATGGGCGACCGACAAATGAGCGGCGAATCAGTAGTGAGAGTATTCTGAAAGAGCGACAAAATATACTATTAAAAGAGCGGACGACCTGACTGCCTCATTATCCTCCCACCTCCCACCCCTACCTACTTCGTTCCGGGGTCAGCCAGTTAACCTTGTCGGTGACCTCCAAACAACTGGTCAGTGTGTCTGATGATTCCACCCAGTACAGTCAAGTCGTGCCAACATGGAGTTCACCATTACAGAAACTAACAAGGGAAAGAAATGCATAATCTATGAAGGTTACAAGTTTAGAGTCGACGCAACATTAAGTGATGGAAGTTTTTCATGGCGGTGCACAAATGGGAAGTGTAAAGCTCGAGTGAAAACAGACTGTGAAATAGGTAGCATTGTCCCTGTGCAGTTGCAGCACAATCATGAAAATGATGAGAGAAAGCTTGAACGACAACAACTACGTACTGCAGTGAAAAGAAAAGCAAGTGATGACATGACAGCAAGGCCGGCAAAAATAATTAGGACAGAACTTTGTAAAGTTACGGAAAACAATCTGCAGTCTGGTGATCTGAAATGTCTGGCACAATCAATATACCGTGAAAGAAGGAAGCAATATCCTGTTTTACCTAAAAATCGTGAGGAAGTTCATCAAGCGCTTGAATCCATGAATACCACCACCAGCAAAGGCGAAGAGTTCGTGTTGGAAAATAACCCAGACACAGGCATTGTTATCCTGTCATGTACAACAAATCTGGAATTTCTGGTAACTTCTGCAGAGGAGATTTTTATTGACGGGACCTTATAAGAGTTGCCCAAAATATTTTTATCAACTGTACTCTATCCATGGCCTATGTAATGGCCACTATATTCCTTTAGTATATGTTCTTTTAAAATGTAGCCGCTCTTTTAATAGTAAATCTGTCGCTCTTTCGAGAAAATGTTGCCGCTCTTTTAACATATAGTTTCGCTCTTTTGTGAAACTCCGCTCTAAGCAAAGGTCTGAATAGAACTGATTACAAATTCCAATACAGTGACAGAGATTACCTTGAAGGATCAAGAACTGACAGTTCGAAGGGTAAAAATCTGGCTTCCCTTAATTCGGGTGAGGGCATTTCCAGTTATTTTTCCTCCAAGTGTACGACGGTCTCCCTTTCACCCCCCAAAAACAATGGAAAATAGGCTTGCTTTTTGCAAAAGTCATTCCTTTGTCATGGGGAAATCACTTGGGGCTAATGGGAAATCCAGAACCGAGATGGAGTTATATATATATATATATATATATATATATATATATATATATATATATATATATATATATATATATATATATATATATATATATATATATATATATATATATATAAAGAGAGAGAGAGAGAGAGAGAGATAAAGCGTTAATTGTGATACCGTAAAGTAGCCATTTTCAACCGGGGTTCCGTGAGAAATCGTAGGCCTACACATTTTCCATCGTAACGTATCGATCGAGATTTTATTTTCTTCAATATTACTAAAGGGGAGTATTACAAATGGCGGTGAAATGGTTTGCACAGTAGGAAAGCAATAGGGTTTCTAGATGGCATGAGTCATACGTCTACTCGTATTGCACTGTTCAACGGATTTCATAAGTGCTTTGAACTGATCAGCTAGCACTTCTGTGTTCCCGTTTTTAATTCATAATTAATCTGCCTTGAACAGAGCGAGCAACAGTTTACCTTTCAACCGTCCTTTAGTAATTGCGAAATGCTGAGATGTTGAAATATCTGTAAAAGAAGCATTCAATTGATGAAAAGAATCAGAAGTAAGAAGTCTCTCTCTCTCTCTCTCTCTCTCTCTCTCTCTCTCTCTCTCTCTCTCTCTCTCTCTCTCTCTCTATATATATATATATATATATATATATATATATATATATATATATAGTTTTAACATATTTTTTTTTATTTTTCATTACTTCTCATGTTTATTTATTTGCTTATTTCCTTTCCTCACTGGGTTATTTTTCCCTGTTGGAGCCCCTGGACTTATAGCATCTTGCTTTTCCAACTAGGGTTGTAGCTTAGCGAGTGATAATAATAATAATAATAATAATAATAATAATAATAATACGTTCTCCGCCTGCGAAATTCACTTCTTTGTCATGGGGAAATCAGTTGCGGCGTAATGGGAAATCCCGAACCGAGATATGCGGCGAAGCTTTCACTCTCGTTTGAAAAACCCTTGAGACAATTTATCTCATCCCAAGAAACATTTTATATATATATATATATATATATATATATATATATATATATATATATATATATATATGTGTGTGTGTGTGTGTGTGTGTTTCTTGGGATGAGATAAATTGTCTCAAGGGTTTTTCAAGTGACCAGTGGGAACCACTGCAGCGCAGAGAGAGAGCTTTCTTCGTTCTGTTTCCTCTGTTCGGGAAATAGTAATGTATGTTAATTGTATTTTTAGCATGGCGGCCGTCAACTCTATTCTGTTAAATTCATCTTGTGAATAATAACAAACCAAAGCAGAAAAAAATAGTACAAGCTACATATTATTGTCTTATCTTTAAAAAAATATATAGTTATATTTCTATAATGGCTTCCATTATTGATATACGTTATAGATCGAACAATGAAGAGAAAGGAAATAGTAAATAGGTCTACAGTCACCTTATTTAATACACGAACCAGGTTACAATACACCAGTGTTCTCTATAGTCTTGGGTTTTGTCATAGCTTCTTTACCATTTTCTTCCATTGTCTTGGGGTGGAGTTCTCTTGCTTGAGGGTACACTCAGGCATATTGTTCTATTTTTTTTTCTTTTTTCCTTTCCTCAGTGGTTTTTTATTCCTGTTGAAGCACTTGGGCTTATAGCACCCTGCTTTTCCAACTAGGGTGTAACTTATCTAATAATAATAATAATAATAGTAATTATTATTATTATTATTATTGATTGTTAATATAAAGTCTCATTGAATAGTAGAAACAATGGCGGAGAGAAATTGGAAAGTGATTAACAAGCTGATAAAAAAACGGCATAGATATTTGCTCTGTTCAAGAGGTAAGATGTGAAGGAGTAGTTTGAAAACAATAGCTAGTGACATATATTAATAAATTATGCTGGAGTGCAAGTGAGTCTAAAGAGAACTACTACGTACGACAACTTTGTACTCAGCCAGGAGAATAATAATGGTTTGTTCCGATGCATTGTAACCACGGACTACTCTCTCAGGAGTTACTCTTTAGTTTAAACTTGTGACCAGTAAAGTTTCCCCCCAACCAGGACTCCATTCCAGGCGAGAGACATCAAAGCCGCGGGGCGGTAACATGCCTCAGGGTATGTTCCCTGCTCAAAGCATCCTTCCATTGTATTTGACCCACAATGCACCAAGAAGAAGGCCCTGTCAGGCCTGGTAAGGACAGGGCAAAGCAGTGTTGCCAATTTAGGACGAAATGCGCTAGATCTAGTGCATTGGCATCACAAAGATTTTGTATTTTGCGTATAGCACCTTTTTTAGCTCAAATTTCATGGGTTTGGTGGTTTTTTGTAGTGTATTTCTGATATATATATATATATATATATATATATATATATATATATATATATATATATATATATATATATATATATATATATATATATATAATGCATACGTGTGCTTGTGCATCTATGTATGTGTGTGCGTGTGTGTGTAGGTTAAGGTCCAGTCAATCCTTAATAAGGGTGGAGTTGAATATCCTAAGATGAACTTGTTCTCTCTCTCTCTCTCTCTCTCTCTCTCTCTCTCTCTCTCTCTCTCTCTCTCTCTCTCTCTCTCTCCGCGAAATTTCTGAAACCATAGTTGTTACTCGACATTATGATTTCGCGGCTACCAGTATCGTAATATTTACAGTAGATTTACACAAAACATCACTCTTGGATATTTTTCATTACAAATTTTGATAAATTATATTCCTCAAATCCGTAGTTAATAAAGTTTGAACCTGTGTGACAATTCTATAAAGCAGTAAGCTTGTATCTAGTTGCACTGTATATCAGTCGTATTTATTTTTATAACAAACCCATATCCAACATTCGCAATAATTGCAAATTGTTTCCTTGACTTTACTGTTGTCAGTTAATTTTTTGGGCGGAGTATAGCATCACCAACATTCATGTACAAGGATAAAACTCTTCCTAGCATATTTCTGACCTCAAGCTAGCTCTTTTATGTCCAACACTGATGGCAACAGTGGGGCAAAGCAAAGGTCGCCATTCGTACTCTGGTTGTTGCCCACCAGTATAGGCCCATCGTTTTCGCTCGCGACTCTGGCCTGCGTTTTCGTTTTCAACTTGTTGTGTGTGCAAAGTGTTTGCGTTGAGATGAATAACACTCGTGTCAAACGTCGTTGTCCGGGTACGAATGGGAAAGCGTGTGCGGCTTTCCTCTCATATATGGAAGTTGATCCCCATTCATTGTGCAACACGTGTCGTGGTGGTGCCTGTACTCGGAGCAATACGTGTAGTGAGTGCATCGATTGGTCTGAAACCCAATGGGCGCTTATGGCCACGAAGAAAAAAAAGAAAGCAAAATATGAACGTTTTTCCTCGAAGAAAGGCAATGGTTCGAGACCTTCGTCGAGCCGTTCTTCTGTAGTGAGTTCGGCGCTCACAAGGCCAATATATAGAGGTCGCCACAATCAAGGCCGTCGCCACAATTGATCCTGCCCAGTCATACAAAACCTTTCGTAGCGGTCAGTTACCTTGTTACAACCAAAGCTATATTGTCTCTATTTACAACGGAAGCAGTCACTTAACCGACAATGCCAAATAACTGTTCTGTTTATGGATGTCTGAATACCAAGAGAAAAACAAAAGGCTATGGTATTGAGTATTTTACGTTTCCTAGAGACAAAATTTTCTGTGATAAGTGGATACACGTGTGTTGCCGGTCTGATGAAATCAATCCAAAACATGCAGTGGTGTGTTCAGCTCATTTCACACCAGAGGACTACATTGATGATATGAAATCAAGGTTGCTGAATATTGAGAGCCCTAAAAATATGAGTTGTTCCGACACAATATACTCACCGAGAACTACTTTCTATAGGAGTCACTTGGTGACCTCTCAATCTCGACCAAGATTTTCCCGCGTTACCCCCCTATCCCGCTCCATATAGTTTCTACCCCCGCCGCCAGGATACGCCCTGAGGGCAGGATCAGGGCAGGTCACTGCCTTCCCGGGTCAGCATCCTCATTAAGTTCTTGGTCGTGAGATGTGAAACATCTCACTCTCTCGCTCTCTCGATCCTTTGGCGCGTTGTGATTCCACGTGTTTCCAGTGTGGGGACTTGTGTTTTTTTCTGCGTAGTGCGTTATTCGCAAGTGTTTTCAGTACGTCCCCCTTGCGTATATCCAGTGTTCTTGTAACTCGATAGTGTTGGCCCTTCGTGTGCGAACGATGGAGCATGTGAGTCGTTGCCCTGGTCCTAGAGCCGGAAAGTCGTGTGGGGCTTTCCTCTCTAAGCCAGAAGTGGACCCTCATTCCCTTTGTTCCACGTGCAGGGGTAAAGTTTGCTCCTCCTCGGACACGTGTCCGGAGTGCGGAAGTTGGGACGGCATACAGTGGGTACGATACAGTACCAAGAAGAAGAAGTCGTCTAAGCGTTCCCCCAAGAAAGTGAGTGGCGTGTCCTCTTTACCGTCGGTCAGTGATCGGTCCGACGAAGCCTCGGCCTCTCCGTCTCCTTCGCAGAGGAGTGGGCAACAAGCCCCCAGTGTTATAGTTAGCCATAGTGTTCTCCCCGGTGAACCCAGTGTGAGGGAGGAACCAAGGGCTGGCCCCTCTGGAGAGAACGGAAGGGCCGCTAGTGCTTCGGGTGAATCGGGCCACGTGGCAGGGGATCACGCTTCCTCGGAAGACCTAGTATGGGGCAGTGTTGCTATTTCGGAGTCCCCCCCCGCCCTCGTGGGCCGGTGCGTCGGGCTCTCCCCCTCCAGAGGACAACCACGCTAGAGTTCGCCGCCCGAGTAGCGATGCTTTCGGGTGGAAATTGCCGAAGACTCCGGGGAGGTCACCGCTAAGGATGGACGTGTCCCTGGGCCCCTGGCCTCCTAGCAGGGATAGAGTAGACACAGTGCCCTCGATCTCTACTGCAGTTCCCGAAGACTTCCTTCAACATCCTGTCTCGGACGATCGACGGCGAAGAGCTTTCCCCGCGCATCACTCGAGCAGCCGTTACGCGAAGAACGTAACGCCCTCAGACTCTTCGGAGGCGGATTCATCCTCCGGGGGAGAACTCAGGGAGAAACGACACCGGAAGAGAGAGCGGGCCGAAAGCGATCGTTCCCGCTCCAGGTCAAGGTCGCGGCACAGCAGGAAGCGCCCCCGCTCTCACTCCCGTAAGTACAGGAGGGATGCCTCTCCCGGCGGCGAATGGGTCTACGTCCCTTGAGGAGAGTCCAGAAGGCGCCGCTCTCCAGACTCTCGGTCCAGTGAACGAGCCTCTAGGTTGTCGCTACCTACGCACAGCCTAGAACCGCTCGACCTGCCACGCAGGAAGGACCTCGCTCTTAGGCATAAGTCCTCGAGGCCTCCGGTTCACCCCGCCCAGCGGGGGGAAACGCGCTTCTGAGAAGGCAGCCCGACCGAACCAGCCCAGCTGGGGCGGTCGTCGAGCAGGAAGGACCGGTTCCCGTGGTCGGGTCATCCCACCGGGACCGTGTCCTCCGCTTCCAGAGCCTTGGGGCAGCCGAAGGTCCTCCCGGAGCCGGTGGCTCCCGCCCTACGGCGAGACCCACCCGCGTACGGAGCGCCCTACGGTTACGGGTCGACCTCCCTGGAACCAAGAGGAGAATGCCCTGTCTACCGTCCAAGCAACCCTGCTCCCCCACGCCAAGCTGAGGCCTCGGCCGACGGAGGCGAGGCGTCCCCGTCGGAGGACTCCGCCTACAGAAGGGTGGTAGGTCTCATCAGGAGGCTCCATGGGATTCCAGAACCCTCGGTGCCTAAGGTGAATGCCTGGAGGTCGAGCCTCCTGAGATACACTCACCATGACGCCCTGCCGAAGTCCTCCCTGGCCCTTCCTCTCGCCCCAGACCTAGTATTGGGACAAGAATACATTGATAACTTGGTGGCCAGCAGTGCGGAGGCCCCCAAGTCCCAGAGTGCCTCCAAACTCCTCCAAGGTCTCAAGCCACAGGGCAAGGTTTATATTCCGGAAGGACGGCGCCCAGGTCCCTGTAGGGTGGACCCAGCCTTGGACATCCTGGGACAAGGCGGCTCGGACTGAAGGGCCTCTTCAGCCCCTGTTTCCTTCTCACCCACTGAAGCCGCCATGATGGAGGAGATGTCAAGAGATCTTGTGAACGTCTCCTCATGGCTGGACTGGTGGGCCTCCACGTTGGTGAACGTACGAGCCTCCACAGACCCCGACGATCCTGAGCAACAAGGTCTCCTGACGGACCTTCTCACCTCCGGGGGGAAAGCCCTCAAGTTTATGGCTTACCAAGCACTCTCCTTGACGGCCAACTGGGTCCTTAGAAAACGGGACACAGCGCTTTCTAAGTTGGCAAGGAAAATCCCGGACAGAGAGGCCCGAGTGGTTCGTAGCCTACCCCTAGGGGGTGAGTCGCTGTTTCCTCTGAAGGAGCTAGAAGTGCTAATGGAGAAGGTGTCCAAGAGGAGAGAGACCAACGCCCCCAGACAAACATCCTCCAGGAGGCCTCCTTACAGGAGATCAGTCTCGGATAGTGCCGTGACTCCTCAGGCCACCCCCAGCTCTTCGAGGAGGGACGCCCCCTCCTCCTGGACAACAACCCCTCAGACCTCCGCAGGGGAGCTCCAGCTTCTGCCAGCTCCTTCAGGTCGGGTTACTCCGCCTCGAAGAGAGGCAGATCAGGCCGCCCCTCTAGGAGAAGGTAGAGGGAGAGGCCCCCTACTCCCGCCCAAGCCTCGGGTTGGGAGATGCCTCAGACCTCATTGGCAAGCATGGAAAACGCATGGGGCGGATGCTTGGACGGTGTCCGTCCTGAAAGAAGGCTACAGGGTCCCCTTCATAGCGGATCCACCCCCTCTTATTCCAGCCACCCGGACAGAATGGTTGGCCCCCAGGGACCCGTTGAAAAGGGCCACCCTTCAAAAAGAAGTTTCCTCCATGTTAGAGAAGGGAGCCATGGAAGAAGTCCTTCTCCCAGGGCCAGGCTTCTACAGCCGCCTGTTCCTGGTGGAGAAAGCAACGGGGGGGGTGGAGACCAGTGATAGACCTGTCGGCCCTCAACAAGTTCGTCAAGAAGATGAACTTCAAGATGGACACCCCAAAATCCGTCCTGATGTCCTTGAGGGAGAAGGATTTCATGATGACGATCGACCTCAAGGACGCGTATTTCCAGATCCCGGTCCACCCGTCGAGTCGGAAGTTCCTCCGGGTAAAATGGGGCTCCCAGATCCTGCAGTTCAGGACCCTCTGCTTCGGCCTGTCGACGGCCCCTCAAGTGTTCACGAGGGTCTTCGCGACGGTCTCAGTATGGGCTAACGAACGGGGTATCCGTCTCATCAGATACCTGGACGACTGGTTGCTCCTTTCCAGCTCAAAGGCCCTCTTGGAAGAGCAAGGGAAGGACCTCCTCCAATTCTGCAGGAGTCTGGGAATCATTATCAACCTGGAAAAATCGAACCTAACTCCATCCAACAGAATGGGGTACTTGTGTATGACGTTGGACACCGTGCAGGGGAAGGCCTTCCCCTCGGAAGACAGAATACAGAACCTCATCAATATCATTCAGCCGTTCCTGTCGGAGCATTCCAGGAGGGCAAAAGACTGGCAGAGGCTGATAGGTCACCTGGTCTCATTAGAGAAACTGGTTCCCCAAGGGAAGATACGGCTCAGACCCGTACAATGGAACCTCAAGGTCCTATGGTCCCAGACAGGCTCTCAGAAAGCGTTGATTCCGGTCCTTCCGGACACGAGAGCAGCCTTAGAATGGTGGCGATGCCAGTCGAACTCCCTCAAGGGGATGCCCCTCGGGTCCTGTCCCCCCGAGTTTCTCCTGTTCACAGACGCCTCCAGCCTAGGGTGGGGAGCCCACCTGCGGGAGGAAACAGCAAGCGGTACCTGGTCGGAGACCGAAAGACATCTCCACATCAACGTCCTGGAGCTAAAAGCAGTACAGAAGGCATGTCTGCACTTTGCAAGTCGGTTGAAGGGAAACACCGTGGCCCTAATGTGCGACAACGCCACGGTGGTAGCCTACATAAAGAAGCAAGGTGGCATGAGGTCGAAAGAACTGTGCGACCTCACCATAAACATCCTGCATTGGGCAGACGAGCACCAGGTGGTACTTCTAGCAAGGTTCATCCCCGGGAAAAGAAACGTGCTAGCCGACGGCCTCAGCAGAATGGGTCAGATAGTAGGGACGGAGTGGTCCCTACACCCGGAAGTGGCCAGACTCATCGTTCAACGCTGGGGCTCCCCGGTGATGGACCTCTTCGCAACAAAGCACAACGCCAAGCTACCGGTCTATTGCTCCCCGGTACCAGACGAAGGAGCAGCCCTAGAAGACGCCTTCCAGCACAAGTGGGACAACCTGGACGTATATGCCTTTCCCCCCTTCACGCTGTTAAGGCAGGTGCTCAACAGAGTAAGAGCCTCCCAAAACCTAAGGATGACTTTGGTAGCACCCTGGTGGCCGGAGAGAGAGTGGTTCGCGGATCTAAAAGACCTGGCAAGCCATCCGCCTTGGCCTCTGCCCCCCAGGCCAGATCTGCTGAGTCAACCTCACTTCCTCAAGTTCCACGACAACCCTCTCTCTCTTCGCCTTCACGCCTGGAGACTATCGAGCGGCTCCTGAAGAAGGAGGGGTACTCCTCCTCCACAGCTAAGAGGATGTCCCTATACCTAAGAAAATCCTCTACCGTGGTCTACCAGGCGAAGTGGGCCGCCTTTACGAAGTGGTGCTCGGCAAAACACATAAGACCTCTTAAAGCTGCGGTCCCTGACATAGCTGACTTTCTCGTGGACTTTAGGGATGAAATAGGGATGTCAATCCCAGCTATTAAAGGAGTACGGGCAGCCTTAGGCCAAGTCTTTCTCCTGAAAGGCATCGACCTGGGGACCTCGAGACACATAGCGATGCTGATTAGAAGTTTCGAGCAAGTCCTGTCCTCCTCAAGCCAGGAGAGTGCCCAGATGGGACCTGGCCAAGGTTCTGAAAATGCTGTGTCGTCCTCCCTTTGAACCCCTCAAAGATATCGGGGACAAGGACCTCACCCTCAAGACAGTCTTCTTGCTAGCCTTGGCTTCAGCTAAGAGAGTAGGTGAGATCCATGGTCTGTCCTACGACGTGGCACACTCCAAAGGGTGGAGGGAGGTATCCTTCAAGTTCGTACCCTCCTTTGTAGCGAAGACTCAGAACCCAGCAGTCTGGGACCCGAGGTTTGAAGGTTTCTCAATTCCGGCCATTCCCAAGACAGGCAATACGGAAGACCTGAAGTTATGCCCAGTCAGGACGCTCAGGAAGTACCTGGAAAGGACGGCTCATCTCCGCCCAGGTGCCAAGAACCTCTTCGTCTCCTCAGGTGTTAATAAGAAGCAAGTCTCCAAGAACACTATTTCCTTCTGGCTGAGACAAGTCATCACTAGGACTTATGAAGAGGACAAGGTGGCAGTGCCAGGCACTCCCCGCCCCCATGACATCAGAGGCCTGAGCACTTCCTTGGCCTTTGAGAGAAACATGGCAGTGGGGCAGATCCTACAGGCCGGCACTTGGTCGCACCAGTCGACCTTCACTGCCCACTATCTCAAAGACTATTCAAGAAAGTCTTTGGATGGATTCCCCATTGGGACAGTCATCGCCGCCCTTCAAGCTGTGTAGCGGCAGGCTAGAAGACGTCCCCAACGGTGAATAGACTCGTCCCTACTTCTTCAGGAGAAGATTCAGTAGAGAAGATGTTAAGAGGTGTCTTAAAATAATAAGCGTAAGGTTCCGCAGTTACCCTCTATCCGCTCTCTGATAAGCCCCGCATTCCTTAGCCCTCCAGGCACTATGTGCCGGACCAAGTGGCAGAATGGCTCTCCCGCCTCCTAAGGTGTAAGTCTCCTATAGAAAGTAGTTCTCGGTGAGTATATTGTTGGAACAAATCAAAAATTTTAAACAATTTTTATTTTTCCTAACATACTCACCGAAAACTACTTTCGGGTAATGGCCCTCCCGTCCGTCCCCGAGTGCCATTCTTCCATTGCCGAGTTGGGCTAAACGTCGAACTTAATGAGGATGCTGACTCGGGAAGGCAGTGACCTGCCCTGATCCTGCCCTCAGGGCGTATCCTGGCGGCGGGGGTAGAAACTATATGGAGCGGGATAGGGGGGTAACGCGGGAAAATCTTGGTCGAGATTGAGAGGTCACCAAGTGACTCCTATAGAAAGTAGTTCTCGGTGAGTATGTTAGGAAAAATAAAAATTGTTTAAAATTTTTGATGTTATTGAAGAAAACTGCTGTCCCATCTGTACATATACCAAAAGGTGAGTTAATTTCATGTAATGAAGGTAACTGAAATCCCACCTAAAAAATTGCATTGCCTCGGAAATTTGTTATTTTCTCTTATTGAAAGAGTTCATTCTATACGAGATTTCAGTTATTTTTCAAAACAAATTAGCCTATTCTCCCAGATTACCTTGGCGATATAATTGAAAATTTGAGAACGAATTACATCATACATGCATGTGGGTTTGTGTGTTCTGCCTTGTTATATATTTCGTCCAAAGGTAAATCTTATCCTCTCTTTATTTGATTTTGTTCCAGAGAGAACACAGATGGAATCATCAATAGCTAGAGAAGAGAGGTCAAAGAAACTTATTCAGAGACAAACATTGCAAGAGGTATTAAGTAAAGAGGAGGAAATGTGTAATGCAGAGCAAGATGGTGCCATTGAAATCACTATAGGAGAAAATGGAAACTTAGATGAACCATGTGTGATAGAAAATGATAATAAGGAAGAGCAAAAAAAATGAAGTACAACAATTAAGGGAACAGTTGAAACAGGTTAAGAAAGAAAATGCAAGATTAAAGGAATATATATCCCTTCTCGGGAGATTGGAGGAGTTCGACTGCATGAGCGAGTCGACGGTGACGGTCGACCACCCCTCGTGTCTCACACGCGGTCCGCTCCGACCGCCAGCCAAAGTCGCCATCTAGGCCTACCCACACGCGCGCACAGCCTTCCCCTACCTCTAGGCAGTCACGGGGAAACCGGTCGCCCCCTAAGCCGCCAGCGTCATCTATTGGCGGTGCCTCACAGGCCTCCTTATCGGCTCGGGCCGCTGCGCCGCCATCTAGGCGTACCACCGCCACCTCGGCGACTGCCGCCTCCGGCAACCTGGTATTTGCATTTTGCTTCGTTTTATTGAAATGGGTCTTGTATTCCACACTATCTTGGGGTAGAGTTCTCTTGCTTGAGGGTACACTCGGGTACACTTCCATCTTATTCCTTTTCCTCTTGTTAAAGTTTTTATAGTTTATATAGGAGATATTTATTTTAATGGTGTTATGCTTCTTAGAGTATTTTATATTTTCTTGTTTCCTTTCCTCACCCGGCTATTTTCCCTGTTGGAGCCCCTGGGCTTGTAGCATCCTGCTTTTCCAACTAGGATTGTAGCTTAGCAAGTAATAATAATAATAATTTTAGTGTTTACATTCTATTGGAAATTTCAGTTCATTTAAAATATCTTAATTCCGTATTCTAGATAAATGTCCATGCTTCTTATGATTTTGTTACCTGAAAAATATATAATATACGTTGATTTATAATGATTGCTTAAGAGTAGCTATCAATATTTATCGAAAAGCATTTTAGTGAATACATTTTAGGTCGTGTATCAAATTTTTAGTGTCTACAATAATCTAAATTTCTTAAATAGGAGTTGAATTTATTCACTTTAACACATATTTACCAATACAGTATATGATAATAATATAGTCAACAGAATATACAAGTAAATCACTTTTTAAATATTAAACTTAGCCGGTGAATATATAATAGCTGACGTCTCGGACGGCTCGACAGAAAAAACACAAAAACTCGCGAGCGATCGCTATGAAGGTTGCGGGTGTGCCCACCAGCGCCAACTATCGACCAGATACCGCATATACATGTAAACAGCTCTAGTTCTTCTCTGTCGGTCTTGTCGACAAGTTGATTCCATTACTCGCTGTTGACCTGGAGTTTTTCGTCATTCTTGGTGAAGTACTTCTTTTTGGTTTTGAGCTTTAGCAGTGCAGGTGTTTTTATCTTCAATTAAAACTCTTGAACTCTTTTTTTGGATAGATTTTATTGTTGATGACTTTGGATTGTTTTTGGATTTTCTTTGACTTTTCAAAATGGTTGACCCTTCTCCAATTCCTAAATTTCGTAAATGTAATGCTAGGGATTGTAACAAACGTCTTCCAAAGGCCTCTCTCGACCCACATACCGTGTGTTCTAATTGCTGGGGTAAAACCTGTCAATTAGGAGATCGGTGTGATGAGTGCGTGGTACTTTCGGAATTCGACTGGCTAGAGTTTGATAAGTATTCTCGTAAGCTAGAGAGAGATAGGATGAGGAGAAGTTCCTCTAGATCATTAGAATTTTCCTCCTCCCATGCCCCTGAACCTAATCCTTCCCCAGTAGTAGTTGTGCCTGAACCCTCTACTAGCACTCATGAACCATCAATGCGGGATATGTTGCATGCCATTCAAGCATTGGGCGAGAGAGTTGAATATTTGGCTACGGACCGTAATCAACTCATGGGGGATGTAAAAGTGTTAAAGTGTCAGAGTGCCACATTAGAAAATCGTGAGGATAAAGTGATTAGTGCGCAAAGTGTTATCAGTGTTGCGACCGAGGGTTCGTCTGTTCGTGCTTGTCGTTCGCCTAGTCCGAGACCTCTTGCTAGCTCCCATGCACCAGGGAGAAGTAATGTCGTAGGACTTATGGGGACGAGAGGCTTTAACCAACGAACAGACGTTCCCTCTATGGTTTCGGGCGTGTCTCGTCAAGACCGCCCCTACCATAAGACGAGCGAGGCGGTTTTCTCCTCGTCATCCGAAGGCTTCTCGCGTAAGAAACCGTGGAGCAAGGTTTCGAGACCCTTAAAGCGGAAATCAGTCCCTTTAGGACAGGTCCAGCATCCTGGTTGTAGCCATTGGGACAGCTCTGACCCTGTGCAGTCTTCGGAAGACTGCTCGCCGCCTAAACAGAAGCGTAACACGGGCTCCGAGAGTCTTAGTTTAGGCAATGTTTTGCAGTCACAGACGTTACCATCGTCTCGACCCGCTCCCACTCCCGTTGATCCTAAATGGGTTGTCCTGCAGGATATGCAGAGTAAGCTTGCCTCTCTTATGGAGGAGTATACTGCTGAGCAGGTTCACGATGATCCTCGCCGTTACGCTGATCGAGATCCTGGCCGTCAGCCTCCCAAACGAGCCTTTGCTCGTCCTGTTGACGTTGACGTTACAAAGTCACGTCAATCACGTGACTTAGAGCCTCACTCGATGCAGTCCCGTGTTGACTTTCAGCCGCTTGTGGACGTTCAGCCGCTGCCGCATGCTCGTGTTGACGTTCAGGACGTTCGCCAACCAGCTAAGTTGACTTGTTTTGACGTTGAGCGTCAAGCACCGCAGTCAAGAGTTTTAACTGCTCAATCTGGGCAGTCAAGGCAGTCTCGAGTTGACGTCGAGCGTCCTCCCGCTCCTGTTGTTGTTGCTAGTCAGTCCGTTAAGCAGTTACATGACGTAGCGTCCTGGACTGCTGCTGATGCTCCTTTGCGTGTGGACTCTGCTTGTCAAGCATTGCCACCAAGGCAGGTCTCTCCCTTGCTTGAGACTCATCAGTTGTCGGACGAGGGTCCTTCAGATGAGGACGTTGCTGATCCTCCTCCTAATGATGATCCTTTGGACGTTTTATCTGATGTAGAAGAACCTAAGGCTGTACAACCTTCGATGGATTTTAAGAAGATCAAGATGATTTTCAAGGATCTTTTCCCAGATCATTTTGTTACTGTTGCTCCTCGTTCGCCTCCGTCTGAGTTTGCGCTAGGCTTAGCTGCTACCAAGCCTGCCTTTACTAAGCTAGTGCTTTCTCGCTCTTCTAAGAGGGCTTTACGTCTTCTAGGCGACTGGTTAGTTACCAGGAGGAGTTTGGGGAAGACGGCCTTTGCCTTCCCACCTTCTAAGCTTGCTTCTAGATCGAGCGTCTGGTATGACACGGGAGAAGTTCTCGGCTTGGGAGTCCCTGCCTCTGCCCAGGGTGACTTCTCAAGCCTCGTAGACTCTCCCCGTCGCCTGGCCATGAGATGCTCGAAAATTTGTTGGTCCTCCTCGGACCTTGACCATCTCCTTAAAGGCGTATACAGGGCCTTTGAAGTTTTTAACTTTCTAGATTGGTCTTTAGGAGCATTAAGTAGGAAGATCTCGTCTGCTGACCAAGATGTATCCTTACTTATGTCCTGTATGGACAAAGCCATCCGCGATGGCTCCAATGAGCTCGCCTCCACCTTTACGTCGGGAGTCTTGAAGAAGAGAGAAACCCTTTGCTCTTTCCTTTCAGCAGGAGTTACTCCCTGTCAAAGATCGGAACTGCTCTTTGCTCCCTTATCGGCTGCCTTGTTTCCACAACAGCTGATTAAGGACATTGCTGCTTCTCTTGTGCAGAAGGACACACATGACCTGATGGCTTCTTCTGCTCGCAAGGGAGCTCCTTCTTCATCCTTTGTGGTGAGACCCAGAATCGAGACTCCTGCGTCTAGGTTTATCCCGCCCTTTCGTGGCAGAGCTCCCAGCAGGGGAGGCTCTCGTGCCGAGGGAAAGAGAGGTAAAAAGAGAGGAGCCAAGTCCTCCCGTGGCAGAGTCTGACTGCCCACGTCCTCAGACAGCGGTAGGGGCCAGACTGAACAACTTCTGGCAGGCCTGGGAGAAGAGGGATGCAGACCAAGAGTCTGTTCTGTTGCTCAAGGAGGGGTACAAAATGCCTTTTGTACGCAGACCTCCTCTAGTAACAGTTCCCATAGACCTCTCTCCCAGGTATCGAGAGGAGTCAAAGAGACAAGCTCTACATCACGAAGTGTGTCTGTTGCTAGGGAAGGGAGCGGTGGTGAAAGTCTCGGACCTTCAATCACCGGGGTTTTACAACCGTCTCTTCCTAGTCCCAAAGCATACAGGAGGTTGGAGGCCAGTGCTAGACGTCAGTGCGCTCAACGTTTTTGTTACAAAAACAAAATTTACGATGGAGACCACGAAGTCCGTCTTAGCAGCGGTCAGAGAGGGAGACTGGATGGTCTCTCTCGACCTGCGAGATGCGTACTTCCACATTCCTATACACCCGGATTCCCAACCGTTTCTGAGGTTTGTTTACAGGAATGTGGTGTACCAGTTTCGAGCACTGTGCTTCGGCCTCAGTCCTGCTCCTCTCGTGTTTACGAGGCTCATGAGGAATGTGGCAAAATTCCTTCATCTATCGGGAATTCGAGCCTCCCTGTGCTTGGACGACTGGCTTCTCAGAGCATCGTCCAGTCATCGCTGTCTGCAGGATCTACATTGGACGTTGGGTCTGGCGAAGGAGTTGGGACTTTTGGTCAACTTAGAAAAGTCCCAACTGATTCCATCCCAGACGATTCTATATTTGGGGATGGAGATTCGCAGTCTAGTTTTTCGGGCTTTTCCGTCTGCCACCCGAATAGAACAAGCCCTGCTCAAAGTCCGACTCATGCTGAAAAGAGAACGTTGTTCAGTAAGGAGTTGGATGAGTCTCGTAGGGACTCTGTCATCCCTGGAGCAGTTTGTCTCGCTAGGGAGACTTCACCTTCGCCTTCTCCAGTTTCATTTAGACTCTCACTGGAACAAAAGCAAGACTTTAGAGGCTGTATCAATCCCGGTCTCCGAACCAGTAAAAGCATGCCTGAACTGGTGGGACAGCAACATCAGTCTGAGAGAGGGTCTGTCCCTAGCAGTCAAGAACCCAAACCACGTGTTGTTCTCAGATGCGTCGGATTTGGGTTGGGGTGCGACTCTGGACGGTCGGGAATGCTCGGGTCTTTGGACCTCGGTTCAGAAGAGCATGCACATCAACGGCAAGGAGCTATTAGCAGTCCACTTGGCCTTGATGAATTTCGAGAGCATTCTTCAAAACAAAGTGGTAGAGGTCAATTCAGACAACACCACAGCTTTGGCGTACATCTCCAAGCAAGGAGGCACTCACTCCCACACGCTGTACGTGATCGCAAGGGACCTCCTCATATGGTCAAAAAATCGAGGCATCTCCCTGTTGACAAGATTCATCCAGGGGGACTTGAACGTCTTGGCAGACTGTCTCAGTCGGAGAGGTCAGGTGATCCCCACGGAATGGACCCTCCACAAGGACGTGTGCAAGAGTCTTTGGGCGACTTGGGGTCAACCCACCATAGACCTCTTTGCCACCTCGTTGACCAAAAGGCTCCCAATCTATTGCTCACCAGTCCCAGATCCAGAGGCGATCCACATAGACGTGTTTCTACTGGACTGGTCTCACCTGGACTTGTATGCATTCCCACCATTCAAGATAGTCAACAAGGTACTGCAGAAGTTCGCCTCTCACGAAGGGACAAGGTTGACGTTGGTTGCTCCCCTCTGGCCCGCGAGAGAGTGGTTCACAGAGGTACTTCAATGGCTGGTAGACTTTCCAAGGAGTCTTCCTCTAAGGGTAGATCTCTTACGACAGCCCCACGTAAAGGATCTTCATCAAAGCCTCCCCGCGCTTCGTCTGACTGCCTTCAGACTATCGAAAGACTCTCAAGAGCTCGAGGCTTTTCGAAGGAGGCAGCCAGAGCGATTGCGAGAGCTAGGAGAGCTTCTACCATCAAAGTATACCAGTCGAAGTGGGAAGTCTTTCGAGACTGGTGCAAGTCAGCATGTCCTCTTCCAGTACCTCTGTAGCCCAAATCGCAGATTTTCTCTTACATCTGAGAAATGTTCGCTCCATCTCAGCACCCACTATTAAGGGCTACAGGAGCATGTTGGCTTCGGTCTTTCGACATAGAGGCTTAGATCTTTCCAATAATAAAGATCTCCTTAAGTCTTTCGAGACCTCTAAGGAACGTCGTATGGCAACTCCTGGATGGAACTTAGACGTGGTCCTAAGGTTCCTGATGTCAGACAGGTTTGAGCCATTACAATCAGCCTCCCTGAAGGATCTCACCCTCAAGACACTTTTCTTAGTGTGCTTGGCTTCAGCTAAAAGGGTCAGTGAGATTCATGCCTTCAGTAAGAACATCGGCTTTTCCACAGATAAAGCCACATGTTCACTTCAGCTTGGTTTCCTGGCCAAAAATGAACTGCCTTCTCGTCCTTGGCCTAAGTCATTTGATATACCTTGCCTGTCAGAGATCGTAGGCAACGAACTTGAAAGAGTTCTGTGTCCAGTTAGAGCTCTTAAGTTCTACTTAGCTCGTACTAAGTCTTTACGAGGTAGATCTGAGGCCTTATGGTGCTCAGTTAAGAAGCCATCATTGCCTATGTCAAAGAATGCTTTGTCATATTTTATCAGATTTTTAATCCGAGAGGCTCATTCTCACTTGAGTGAAAGAGACCGTTGCTTGCTTAAGGTTAAGACACACGAAGTAAGAGCTATAGCAACTTCCGTGGCCTTTAAGCAAAATAGATCTCTGCGAAGTATTATGGACGCGACCTTTTGGAGAAGCAAGTCGGTATTCGCGTCATTTTACTTAAAAGATGTCCAGACTCTTTATGAGGACTGCTACACACGGGGTCCATTCGTTGCAGCGAGTGTAGTAGTGGGTGAGGGTTCTACCACTACATTCTCTTAATTCCAATATCCTTTTAATCTGTCTCTTGAAATGTTTTTAATCTTGTTTTTGGGTTGTACGGAAGGCTAAGAAGCCTTTCGCATCCTGGTTGATTTGGCGGGTGGTCAAATGTCATTTCTTGAGAGCGCCCAGATTAGGGGTTTGATGAGGTCCTGTTGTATGGGTTGCCGCCCTTGATACTTCAGCTCCTGGGAGTCTTTCATCATCCTAAGAGGATGGCTGGGCTTCGTGAGGAAAGCAGACTAACAAGGCAGAGTAATCGTCAAAGTCAGCTTCCTTACCAGGTACCTATATTTATTTGGATTTTGTTATAACTGTCAAAAACTCTAAGCATATACGCTGTAAACTGTATTAATACTGGTCTCTACCCACCACCATGGGTGTGAATCAGCTATTATATATTCACCGGCTAAGTTTAATATTTAAAAATGATATTTTGATTATAAAATAAATTTTTGAATATACTTACCCGGTGAATATATAAATTAAAGGCCCCCCCTTCCTCCCCGGGATGAGAAGAACTGGAGCTGTTTACATGTATATGTGGTATCTGGCCGATAGTTGGCGCTGGTGGGCACACCCGCAACCTTCATAGCGATCGCTCGCGAGTTTTTTGTTTTTTCTGTCGAGCCGTCCGAGACGTCAGCTATTATATATTCACCGGGTAAGTAGCCTATATTCAAAAATTTATTTTATAATCAAAATATCATTTTTATCTTTTATTTCAGAAGTACAATTGCATGGTATTAATCTATTAGAATGAATAAATCTCATAATAATTTGTAATTAAGCCTCATATTTAATCCATTTCAGGATACATCATCCAGCAATCCAATCGCTGAAGAAAAGAGTGAATGTACTCAGCCTAGCGTGAACATCCAGCGATCCACAGAAAATTCCAATCCTACAAGAGAGCCTCGTGTGAACATCCAGCGATCCACAGAAAATTCCAATCCTACAGGAGAGCTTCAGCCTCCCGCCCCAAAAAGACCAAGGAAACAGACCAGCGAGCTCATACCCTCGATAAATGAGACCAAAGACCTGAACCGAGTTTGCTGTAATCCTAGATACATAGATGATGAGTGTGAAGCCTTTGGAAGACACGTTGCAGTTCAGTTACAGCAACTTCCGGTTACCCAACGGATTTATGCTCAAGATGAAGTGCAGAAAATTTTAACACGATATAGGTTAGCGGCCATTAAGGCGGATCCTGTTCCATCGTCTACTCCACCGCCAGTTACCGACTGTATATATTCAGATATCGTAATATGTAAAGAAGAAGTAGATATATAAGTTTTTTTCCCATGCAAAAATACAATACAAGTTTTTTATGTTTGTATTTCTTTACTAACCTACATATAGATCTAGTTATATAAAACGTGTATCAAAGGGGGAGATGGGTTTCGAAGTCCAGTGTTGTCACCTAAAGGTTTAAAGGCATGAATGGCAGAGCCAAGGACAATGACATTGCCTTATCAAACAGGACCAAGGCCTAGACACTGCCTAAATATATACATAATTAGCTTGAGAGGGACTTGAACCCCAGTCTGGCAATCACCAGTCAGGGACGTTACCACATCAAACCCCCCCCCCCCCACAAGCCTGGAAAAATATATATGTGTGTGTGTAGGCTACTGTACTATTGTTTATATTTTGTAACTGAAATTACAAGACATTTAAAACCAGGTGAAACTAACAAAAGACAGGATTATTATTAATGTCTTGTATTGGCCTAAGATGTTTACGTGTCAAGTAACTATAAGTTTGCTTCTGATTTTATTGTCATTTACAAACATACCTGAACGATGAACTCAATTATTGAACAAATAAAAAAGCAGGAAATAAAGAATCTAAAATAGAATGTAACGCAATTAACCAGGAATATTTTCGTTCGTGCCAAAGACATTGTGCTTGGAGATTATCAACTGACAGCATGACGTCATCTTTTTATCTTTCTTTGTCTACAAAAAGCTCAAGTAAATGACGTTTGAGAAGATGGTTAAATATATCCATCCTTTGAAACTATCCCAAGCTAAATGCACGGATTTTAAGTCCCTCTGACCTCTTAGGCATTTAAGTCTTTAAATATCTTTTCCGAGATTTTCACCTGTTTTGAGTTCCGAGAAGGACAGTTGCGCATCTACAGAGAAAATATGGTTTTAACTAGAATGTATTGACGCAGTGAGAGTTGGCAAACTAGTTCGGATTTACGTATTTGCTCAAAGGGAAGTACGAAGATCATTTTCTATTCAATTTTCGCTGCTAAATTCCTCTCTCTCTCTCTCTCTCTCTCTCTCTCTCTCTCTCTCTCTCTCTCTCTCTCTCTCTCTCTCTCTTAGCTTGGCTATTAATAATAATACTAATGATTATCACTGCGAAAGCGTAACATAAATCATTTGTTAGAAGCAACTCCACATTGAAACTAAAGCAGGATTTAGCTGGTTATAAAAATCAATCTAGTAAAAGAATGCCGAGATATTGATAGAGCAACGTTCACGAGAGAGAGAGAAAGTGGTGTCCAGCAAAGCAATTTTACAGTGAGTTTAAGGCAAGGCTAAAACATGTCGCAGAAGGAAAGTGTGAGTGTTTAGGCCTAACGTAAAGTTATGCTCCTCCATACACATTTGGGTGCTACTATAGCGTGAGGTCTACCACACTATAGCGTGAGGTCTACCTCCCGTTAGCACTATAGCGTGAGGTCTACCTTTGAATTATTCGTCCCTCATAGATAAGACACATTTCATACATTTGTTTAAGCAATAAACACTCAATTTAAACATATTTTAGAAATGTCTTAAAATGATAATTGGAATTTTAATTACATTGAAAAAAAAATTAATAAAGGTAAAAATAAACATGTTATATATTTCCATATTTATTCTAGCGATACAAAACAATAAACACTTAATTGAAACATATCTTAGAAATGACTTAAATAGATAATTGGATTTCTAATTACATTAAAAAAAAGGAATAAAGGTAAAAATAAACATGTTATCGGTCTACTGCTAAATTATTCGTCCCTCATATATAAAACACATTTCATACATTTGTTTAAGCAATAACCACTTAATTTAAACATATCTTAGAAATGACTTAAATAGATAATTGGGTTTCTAATTACATTAAAAAAAGGAATAAATGTAAAAATAAACATGTTATCATATATTTCCATACATTTATCCTAGCGGTACACACTTCGTACATCTTCTAAGAAAGACACAAATAGATCTCCTCACCTTCCAGCAAAAATAATCAAGATGAGACGAACAACTGACGACCAACACCTCGCATTAATCTCTTCAGAATCATCGTTTTAGCGTCCAACCACGATCGCTCAATTGCCTGTGTGTGTGCTCCTGTCGCTAGATCCACATAATATTGCTGGTGGTTCACTGTAGAATGCTGGTACCCCCAAGGCCAATAGGGTACCCCATGGCATTTAGGTTGCGGAAGGTCCAAGCTTGTCATGTGGTAGACCTCACCCTCCGCCTGGGTAGGCGACATATGGCGGTAGACCTCACGCTATAGTAGCACCCACATTTGTTCCTAACCGTTTCATTACACATTCCACGAATTACATCGCTATACCAATGAGACCAAGGCCTTTTACTTCAGAGTCTGGAGGAATTCAGTTTATATGAACATAAAATAAAACAACTAGTGTTATAACCGAATGACCTATATAACTAGATTCCAAACTTGAATGTATTTTGTGCAAAATCTTGAAGGTTAAGTTGTTTCATGAAAGTACACTAATGCCAACTGATTTGTATTCTAGTGAATGTTCATAAGCTATAATTCAGTAGCTCGTGTAGTAGACGTTAAATTGATGGTACATAGCACTAGGAAATCATAAGTAATTGCATGGAATTCAAATATGAAATATATCACCCCACGAAAAAAATAAACATTGGCAACTCTGCGCTGGTAGCCACTGTGGCTACCAGCCGCCACGAGTAGATCAGCATTCCTTGCTGGGGTAGTCTCAAGGTTGCCCTAGGAGGGGCTGCTCGTGTGTGTCTGGTGGTGTTCTTGTTGTTGTTGTTATTCTTGTTTTCGGTGCAGCAACCCCCACATTAGCGTTCCAGTACTATATGTCATGGGGTGACCCACACCCCACATATGTGTTTTAAGGTGTACATGGGGTGTATAACACCCCACTTTATGACATACTGGGGTTTTGTGTTATATGTCAGGATACTGGGGTCCATCCTACCCCAGTTATATAGTTTTGTACTATATTGCTTATCCTAATTCCCTTAGTAAGTGTTAAAATTTTTGCTGCTACTACTACTACTAATAATAATAATAATAATTATTATTATTTACATTTCTTTCCAGGCATAAATAAATGTGTTTCAGGTTCTATTTACAATCAAACAAACAGACAATAATATCAGTGGAATTCTAAAATAAAAGTGATGTATGACAGTGATTATGATAATTATTTACATTTCTTTCTAGGCATAAATGAATAAGTTTCAGGTTCTATTTGCAATAAAACAAACAGACAATAAAATAAGTGGAAGTCTAAAATAAAAGTGTCCCAAAAACTGTGAAAATGTCAAAGAAAAAAACATTAACAGATGATGAGTTAGAACATATGATGAATGCGACTGGTGCCTTGTCAAACTTAGATGAAGATGAGGAGGCAGTTGATAATGAAGGACTTGGAACCAACATACATGATGATGAAATGACCGCTAGTGATGAGGAGGTGGAGGATCAGGATCAGATAGAACTAGAGTTGATGTATGACAGTGATTATGATAAGGATTATGTCCCGTCATGTAGTGATAGTGAGTCCAGTGACAACGTTGAAGGGTCAGAGGATGCTGAAAAAAGACTGAAGAAAAAGAAGGAAACTACCAGTAAAACACGTAGCACATCGACCCCAAAGAAAAAAACCCGTATTGTTGGACCAAACCCTGGAATCTATCCAGTTGATAGTACCTCTTCCACCTTAGTTGATATACCTTCTCCTTCTTCCCCTATAGCTGGACCTAGTAATGATGTGTCTATTGCAGCCAACTCTTATTCTGCTGCCCCTTCCACCCCTGCAGCCAGTGGTCGTGGGAGACGTAGGAGACAAGCTGAAGTTGATGTTCCAGTTCCACCTATAGTATCGTTTGATACTGCTACTTTGGATGCAAAGCATGGGTTCAGATGGTGTACCCGTCCGCAGTCAAGTACCAATCGTGCAGCCAGAAACATTGTCGCCGGTAGACCCGGACCAAATGCTGAAGCACAAGCTTGTCATTCCCCAGAGGAGTGCTTTAACTTATTCCTTGACGATTCATTTCTGGATATAGTCTGTCAGTGGACAAACAAGAGGATGGAGATTGTAGCCAGTAAGTACAAGAAGAAAACATCAACACATAAAAATGTGGAACGGGAGGAGCTAAGAGCATTCATTGGGGTGCTAATATTTTCGGGATGCCAAAAGGATAGCCATATGTCAACCTGTGACATGTGGTCTGTTGACATCGGTGCGGCACTTTACCGTGCTGCTATGTCGCAGGCTCGTTTTGAGTTTATACTTGACTGTTTACGCTTTGATGACCCACAGACAAGAGAGATGAGAAGAGAAACTGACAGATTTGCACCTATCCGGGAACTATTTGATAAATTTATGGAGAAGTGTGAAAGGCACTATACACCCAGTGAGAATCTGTGTGTTGATGAACAGTTGGTAGGATTTCGTGGAAAATGTTCATTCAGGATGTATATCCCAAGTAAGCCAGCCAAGTATGGCATAAAGTTGGTTAACATAAATGATTGCAAGAGTAAATACCTGCTAGGAAGTATCCCGTACCTCGGAAAGGATAATACACGGCCCTCAGCTGGAGTAGGACTGGGCCATTATTATACTAAGGAGCTCACAAAGCCATACCACATGACAAACAGAAATGTGACCACAGATAATTGGTTCACCTCCGTAGGACTTGTCGCTGATCTTCTGCAAAACTGTGGAATGACCTTGGTTGGAACGGTAAAGGCAAACAAGCGAGAACTACCAGAGAAGATAAAGACCAAAGATAATCGTGAACCTGGATCAAGTGCCTTTCTCTTCACAAAAGAGATGACCCTGGTTTCATATGTGCCTCTAGTAGGAAAGACGGCTAAGAAGTTAGTCCTCTTGCTCTCATCTATGCATAGCCAGCCAGTCCTGCAAGAGAACGGAAAACCTGAGATTATAGAATTTTATAACTGCACCAAAGGAGGAGTTGATGCATTTGATGGGATGTGTGCCCTGTACTCTTGCAACAGGAAAACTAAAAGATGGCCACTTTGTATCTTTTACTGGATAGTGAATGCTGCTATTATCAATGCAAAGGTACTGTACACAGCACACCTAGAGACGACAGGAGTTACCAAGTTTCCAGAACGCCGTCGCTTCATGCTACGTCTTGCAAGATCATTCATACGGCCATGGGCTGAGAAGAGGTTGTCGAGTGCCACTCTCCCACGGAACCTAAGAACATTGATAACTACTGTCTGCAATACTTCATCAGTAGTCAACACACAGTACCCAACTGGCCAAGTACTTGCCCAATGTAACTACCCTCAGGTACGCTGTGCTGAGTGCCCCCGCTCTCAAGACCGGAAGACACGCATCAGGTGCCTGAAATGTCAACGACCTGTGTGCAAATCCCACTTGTACCCTACATGTACAAGCTGTCTTGAGCTTGTGGTAAGTAATTACCCGTATTTCATTTGCGGCCACTGTATATATATATATATATATATATATATTTATATATATATATATATATATATATATATATATATATATATATATATATATATATATATATATATATATATAAAACAACAAACAGTCTGGTAGATCAAATACGTACACAGGCTTGGTATATAACATGATATATCATCACACATCTTTAAGGGTACACTCTGGCACACTTCCTTCTTGTTTCTTTTCCTCTTGTTTTGTTAAAGTTTTTATAGTTTATATAGGAGATATTTATTTTAATGATGTTACGCTTCTTTAAATATTTTAGTTTTCCTTGTTTCCTTTCCTCACCGGGCTATTTTCCCTGTTGGGGCCCCTGGGCTTGTAGCATCCTGCTTTTCCAACTAGGATTGTAGCTTAGCAAGTAATAGTAATAATAATAGTAATAGTAATAATAATTCTGCTAGTGTTTACATTCTATTGGAAATTTCAGTTCATTTAAAATATCATAATTCCTTTTCTAGATTTCTCCATGCTCATGATTTTGGTAACTGAAAAATATTGTATAATATACGTTGATTTATTATAATGATATTTAAAGAGTAGCTATCCATAGTTATCGAAAAGCATTTTAGTGAATGTACATTTTAGGTCATGTGTATCAAAGATTTAGTGTCTACAATAATCTAAATTTCTTAAATAGGAGTGAAATTTATTCATTTGAACTTAAACGCATATTTACCAATTCAGTATATGATAATAATGTAGTCAACAGAATATACAATAAGTAAATCACTTTTTATCTTTTATTTTAGAAATACAATTACATGTTATTAATTTATTAAAATAAATAAATCACATAATAATTTGTGATTAACCCTCATATTTATCCATTTCAGGATACATCATCCAGCAATCTAGTCAATGAAGAAAAGAGTGAATGCACTCAGCCTAGCGTGAACATCCAGCGATCCACAGAAAATTCCAATCCTACAGGAGAGCCTCGTGTGAACATCCAGCGATCCACAGAAAATTCCAATCCTACAGGAGAGCCTCGTGTGAACATCCAGCGATCCACAGAAAATTCCAATCCTACAGGAGAGCCTCGTGTGAACATCCAGCGATCCACAGAAAATTCCAATCCTACAGGAGAGCCTCAGCCTCCCGCCCCAAAAAGACCAAGGAAACAGACCAGCGAGCTCATACCCTCGATAAATGAGACCAAAGACCTGAACCGAGTTTGCTGTAATCCTAGATACGTAGATGATGAATGTGAAGCCTTTGGAAGACATGTTGCAGTTCAGTTACAGCAACTTCCGGTTACCCAACGGATTTATGCTCAAGATGAAGTGCAAAAAATTTTAACACGATATAGGTTAGCGGCCATTAAGGCGAATCCTGTTCCATCGTCTACTCCACCGCCAGTTACCGACTGTGTATATTCAGATATTACGATATGTAAAGAAGAAGTAGATATATAATTTTTTTTTCTATGCAAAAATACAATACAAGTTTTTGATGTTGGTATTTTTTTTACTAACCTACATACAGATCTAGTTATAAAAAAACGTGTATCAAAGGGGGAGAAGGGTTCCGAAGTCCAGTATTATCCCTAAAGGTTTAAAGGCATGAATGGCAGAGCCAAGGACAATGACATTGCCTTATCAAACAGGACAAAGGCCTAGACACTGCCTAAATATATACATATGATCAGCGCCCTCCACCCAAATTAGGACCAAGAAGGGCTAGGCAATGGTTGCTGATGACTCAGCAGATAGGCTCCCCCAAAACCCCCTGTCCTTATCTATCAAAGATGGTGTTTGCAGCTACCAAAGAAACTAACAGGTTTGAACGGGCCTCAAACACCAACCTGGCGATCACCAGTTAAGGACGTTACCACATGGCTCCCACAAGCCTTGGGAATATATATATATATATATATATATATATATATATATATATATATATATATATATATATATATATATATATATATATATATATATATATATATATATATATATATATATATATATATGTATATATATGTATGTATCGGCTACTGTACTATTGTTTATATTTTGTTACTGAAATTACGAGACATTTAAAACCTGGTGAAACTAACAGAAAAGACAGGATTATTATAATTGTCTTGTACTGGCCTAAGCTGTTTGCGTGCCAAATAACTAAAAATCGCTTCTGAATTTATTTTCATTTACAAAGATATCTGAATAATGAACACAAGTATTGAACAAATAAAAAAAAAAGCAGGAAATAAATAATCTAAAATAGAATGTAACGCAATTAACCAGGAAGATTTTCGTTCGTGCCAAAGACATTGTGCTTGGAGATTATCAACTGACAGCATGACGTCATCTTTTTATCTTTCTTTGTCTACAAAAAGCTCAAGTAAATGACGTTTGAGAAGATGGTTAAATATATCCATCCTTTGAAAACTATCCCAAGCTAAATGCGCGGTATGAAGGTCTCTTTGACCTCTTACGCATTTAAGTCTAAATATCTTTTCCGAGATTTTCACCTGCTATTGAGTTCCGAGAAGGACAGTTGCGCACAAAGAGAGAAGGTATTGACGCAGTGCGAGTTGGCAAACTAGTTCGGATTTATGTATTTGCTGAAAGGGAAGTACGAAGCAGATCATTTTCTATTCAATTTACGCTGCTAAATTCCCCCCCCCCCCCCCTCTCTCTCTCTCTCTCTCTCTCTCTCTCTCTCTCTCTCTCTCTCTCTCTCTCTCTCTCTCTCTCTCTCTCTCTCTCTCTCCCGTAACCGTGGCCTTATATGGATATATTGATGAATATTTCAAAGGTATTGAAACCAGATATGCTCCTGATCTGATAGTTTATATATGAAAGATTTATTTCAATGTTGTTACTGTTCTCAAATTATTTAAATTTAATTGTTAATTACTTCTCGTAGTATATTTATTTCCTTATTCCCTTTCCTCACTGGGGTATTTTCCCTGTTGAAGCCCTTGGGCTTATAGCATCCTGTTTTTCCAACTAGGGATGTAGCTTGGCTATTCATAATAATACTAATGATTATCACTGCGAAAGCTTAGCATAAAACATTTGTTAGAAGCAACTCCACATTGACACTGAAACAGGATTTAACTGGTTATAAAAATCAATCTTGTAAAAGAAAGCCGAGATATTGATAGAGCAACGTTCACTGGAGAGAGAGAGAGAGAGAGAGAGAGAGAGAGAGAGAGAGAGAGAGAGAGAGAGAGAGAGAGAGAGAGAGAGAGAGAGAGAAAAGTGGTGTCCAACAAAGCAATTTTACGAGTAAGTTAAATCTTTTCGGTTTGAGTGCCTATCGAATTTAAATGTTTTTTTTTTTTTATTCCAAAGTATGTATTTTGATGTGGAAAAGCCTAAAATTATAACCATTTTGTGGAGAAATTATTTATTAACACTTAAATTGGCTTATATCAATCAATATCTTACTGAAATGCTGCGATTTCTCTGTGCGCTTTCTTGATTTTCAGGGCACTACTGAACCTAAGAAAACCCACCTAACCTAGCATAGGGGCCCTGTATCCCTACCTAGGCCTACCGGGGGGGGGGGGGCCTCCGCCCCCCCTGAGACCTCCCCTTAAGGCCAGTGATTTTCGGGACACTACCGAACCTAATACAACCACATAACCTAGGGCCCTGTACCCCTACCTAGGCCTAGCCCCTGCGACCCCCCCCCCCTTACAGCCACTACCTATCACATCCATCAATAAATAATTTCTCCACAAAATGGTTATCATTTTTGGGTTTTCCACATCAAAATACATACATTGGAATAAAAAAAACATTAAAATTCGATAGGCACTCAAACCGAAAAGACCCAAATTGGTTTGAAGGCTAAACCATGTCGGAGAAAGACAGGGTTAAAAGAATATTCTTTTAACCCTGGGAGAAAGAAAGTGAGTGTTTAGGCCTAACTTAAGGTTATGCTCTTCCATACACAAAAGTTTCCTAACCGTTTCATTACACATTCCACGAATTACATCTCTATACTAATAAGACCAAGGCCTTTTACTTCAGACTCTAGAGGAATTTAGTTTATATGAACAGAGGAAAATAAAACAACTGGTGTTATAACTGAATGACCTATATAACTAGATTCCAAACTTGAAAGTATTTTGTGCAAAATCTTGACGGTTAAGTTGTTTCATGAAAGTACACTAATGCCAACTGATTTGTATTCTAGTGAATGTTCATAAGCTATAATTCAGTAGCTCGTGTAGTAGACGTTAAATTGATGGTACATAGCACTAGGAAATCATAAGTAATTGCATGGAATTCAAATATGATATATATATATATATATATATATATATATATATATATATATATATATATATATATATATATATATATATATATATATATACATTATTGTATTTGTTGACTAGACCACGCCTTCCGTAAACTGCCAAATTATGCAAATCTATGGTTTTCCTCTATTACCTTTTCATAATTTAAAACAATTCGCCACCTATGAAACAAGTTATAATTAGAAGTAAACTGTAGAGTTATAAAAAGAAAGCTTTTCTGGTTCCCTCATTAAACGACCTAGATCTAACATAGTCAACCAAACAGAAGGTCGGGATGCCAGCGTACATTTGATATATATTCAAAATATATAGTAAATTAAAAATGGAGTAATTACTCAAAAGTGTCACTATTTGTGAATTATATTTCATGGACACATTCGAGTAATTACTCCATTTTAAATTAGTATATATTTTAAATATGTGAAATGTACGCTGACCTCACGAACTTCTGTTTGGTTGACTATGTTGACGATGTCAGTTCCAGGTCGTTTAGCCTAGGAACTATAGTCCATTTCTTTTAGCGATTCATATTTGCACCGACTCGCAACGGTGCCATTTTAGCTAGGAAAAGTTTCCTGGTCGCTGATTGGTTAGAATTATCTTGTCCAACCAATCAGCGATCAGGAAACTTTTCCGAGCTTAAAGGGCACCGCTGCGAGTCGGTGCAAATCTGCATCGCTAAAAGAAATGGACTACAGGTAGTTTTGTTTTATAATTCTAAAGTTTTTTTTATAATTTTACATTGTTTCCTATGTGGCAAATTGTTTTAAATTATGAAAAAGTGATAGAAGAAAACAATAGCTATGCATAATTTGGCAGTATATGCCAAATACCTAACATCATGGCAAAAATCTTCCCTGAACTAGAAGTTTCTCACGTTACTGATGTAGGCCTATCAGTGATGAAATTTCCACTTGTATAAGAGATCTTCGGATTTATTCTTTAATTGTCCATTTTACTAGCAAGTTTGGACTGTGTTTGATTAGAAATAGAAATATCTAATTTAAGGAATTCTATCGCGAATAGAACATTGGATAAGGAACAAAAGTGAACTGAAAGGTAAACATCAAGTGTGAATACTTGTCTTAAGAAATTACATTTAATACTGTCATGTAAGCAAGGCCAAGGTCTATGATAACAATATTTTCATAAAAAAAATTACCTTATTCTTTCTGAGATGTAGGCCTACTTGTTAAGGTTTGAACATTGAACAGATAAATATAGACTAGATATGCTTTTTTATTGAAACATGTTTCATAAATTTGCGTAAAAGGGGACTACATATGAAAAAAGGAGGATCATTGTTAACTTTCGATATTAATGAACTCAATGTGGTAAATGATATGAGATTATTATTATTATAATTATTACTTGCTAAGCTACAACCATAGTTGGGAAAACAGGATGCATTAAGCCCAGGGGCACCAACAGGGAAAATAGCTCAGTGAGGAAAGGAAGCAAGGGAATATAAGATATTTTAAGAACAGTAACAACATTGAAATAGATATTTCTTACATAAACAAAGGAAAACTTTAACAAAACAAGAGGAAGAGAAATTAGATAGAATAGTGTGCCCGAGTGTACCCTCAAGCAAGACAACTCTAACCTAAGACAGCGGTAGACCATGGTACAGAGGCTATGGCACTACCCAAGACTAGAGAACAATGGTTTGGTTTTGGAGTGTGTTTCTCTTAGAAGAGCTGCTTACCATAGCCAAAGAGTCTCTTCTACCTTTACCAAGAGAAAAGCAGCCACAGAACAATGACAGTGCAGAAGTTGCCCATTAGGGTGAAGAATTTTTTTTGGGTAATCTATACGTCTTGTCAGGTATATGACAGAGAAGAATCTGTAAAGACTAGACCAGAATATTCAGTGTATGTGTAGGCAAAGGGAAAGTGAACCGTAACCAGAGAGAAGGATCCAATATAGTACTGTCTAACGACTCTAACCAGTCAAAGGACCACATAACTCTTTAGAGGTAGTATTTCATCGGGTGGCTGGTGCCCTGGCCAACAGTATCAGCCAACCCATTTTATGATTGCGTTAATTTTCCAATTGCTTAATTTGAGAGCTATGATCGTCTATCGCTTCATGCATAGCAGGGCGTATTTTATCAATAATGATATGATAGCTTATCAAAATATAACGGTTTTTCCTATCAACATATTGGGAAATGTTATACAAGTCACACACTGCACAATTATCTTGAGTAAACTGAAATGTATATGTGATTGTTCTATGTTTGTTGGACAGTCATGTGTATTCCTTAGCCAATACAATTTAAAGGTTTAAAGGCCGCTCATGAATGGCAGAAGCAAGGGACAGTTAAATTCCCCCAACAAGCAGGATAATGCACTAGAGACTGTATATACATATGATCAGCGCCCGAGCCCTCTCCACCCAAGCTAGGACCAAGGATGGCCGGGCAGTGGCTGCTGATAACTCAGGAGATAGACCTATAGCCTCCCCAAGAGCTCCCATCCCTAGCTCACAAGGATGGTGAGATTACACCAATAAAAAAAAAAACTAACAAGTTTGAGCAGGACTCGAACCCCAGTCTGTTGTTCACCAGTCAGGGACCTTACCCCATCGGCCACCATAACCCTTTAGCTTTTAGTTTTTTTAATGAAAATGTCACACCTTACGTTGATTTTATGTTTAAAGGTCACTCATGAATGGCAGGACCAGGGTGGGCTAGTAGTGACTGCTGATGACTCAGCAAGTAGACCAATGATGATACCACCTGAAACTATGGAGTTTGAGCGGGTCTCGAACTCCTGTCGAGCAGATTGGTATCCAGGGACTTTTCCAATAGGCTTTTTTTTTTTTTTTGCTTTTCGTGTTCATTGAAGTCACGGAAAAGCGGTGATTGCTTTAACGTGTAGGTTTTCATTTTTATAGGCCTATGGGTAAGAGACTTCTGGCACGTCAAAATATTCTTGCACCATTAAAACCTTTTAGAATTGCATAATGAAGCATACTCAATCATTTTTCATTAATACTTTTTTCGTTCACTGGTTTAAAAGTTTAAAGTTTAAAAGCCATCCATAAATGACAGGGGCAAGGGACATTGCCATTGCCCTAGACTCCTAGAGACTGGCCATATATGCATATGATCAGCGCACAAGCCCTCTCTCCACCCAGGCTAAGACCAAGGAGGGCCAGGCAATGGCTGCTGATACCTCCCTAGATAGACTTATAGGCTCCCCAAACACGCCCCCCCCCCCCCACACTCCTTAGTTCACAAGGATGGTGAGGTTGCAGCGATCAAAGAAACTAACGAGTCTGACCGGGACTCGAGCTCCAGTCTGCCGATCACCCGTCAGGGACGTTACCACATCGGTCACCACCATCGGATTTATTGAAGCTTGGTGTTTTGCTTTGTAATCAAAACTCAAATTGTACATCGAGGACCAAAAGAGTTATAAAAAAGTAATCTGCTTTGCCATATCCATGCTTTTAAACTACAAAAATATCTAGTTGAGGTACATTTGTAAATAATGCTTATCACCTAAGGATTCTCCTTTCTTTTTACTTTTATTTACGATTACCATGTGTATAAAAATGTAAATCACAAGTTGAAGCGTTAGGTAATTTAGAAAGTGTGTTAGACAAAGCTTCCGTTCACAATCCTTGTAGCGAAAGATCTTGGGACATTTTCCACGTCTAAATCAGATTTAATTTCCTAAAATTTACCTTTGCAATATGTGGTTGTATATAAAACGAATCAATCACAAATTAGTACGACACAGAAATCAAGAAAGTGCCCGGAAGATTGCTGACCTAAATTATAAAGGTGGCTGATTGTTTTTTTTTTTTTTTTTTTTTTTTTTTTATTTAACAACTTCGGAAAACTTATCCTAGTGGTTGATTCTTTTTTATTGAACAGATTGACGTAGGTTTCGTTTTATAGTTTACATATATCATCTATTCTAATCTTATAATATTTTACATTTTTTTTTCATTACTCATATATATTGTAGTTTATTTCCTAGTCCTGCATTTCCTTTCCTCGCTGGGCGGTTTTCCCCATTGTGGCTCATTGGGCTTATAGGATTCTGCTTTTCTAACCATGGTTATAAATTGGATATGATAATAATAATAATAATAATAATAATAATAATAATAATAATAATAATAAGGTAAAGTGAATCAAAACTGTGGCCTTTCTATGAAGCTTCAAATTAATATTATTAATGTGGTCAAATATGTCAGTCTGACCATAAGAGTTAAAGTCTAGAAGAAGTAGTAGGCCTATGCTTAACGTTTTTCCCTAAGTGGGTCACTACAAAATAAAATACTCATGTTGAATAAAATAAAGAAAAAAAAACTTGAGCTCACGTCTATAGTAAGTTAAGAAAATTAGTTTAAAACATTGATAGTAGACAGGTATAGATATGAAAGATTAACAATGGCTTCTTAAACTTCAAGGGTTTTCTTATAAGGTTTCTGGAGCAAGGTGACTGACGATGGACCAAGCAATGAGTCACAGTAATCCAAGGTAAAATCGTTCTGTTTTGCTTCTGTTGTTATTGAATTAAAGGCTCAAGATAGAGACGACTGGCGAAATCTAACCGAGGCCCTTTGCGTCAATATGCGTAGATGATGGTGTTATTCCAATTGCATTGTTATTTAACAAACGACGTCAGAAAATCTGAGATCAAACTAGTACGTAATTAAGATTAACCTTCTCTCCTCATGGTCGTGCAATTTTGAGAGAGAGAGAGAGAGAGAGAGAGAGAGAGAGAGAGAGAGAGAGAGAGAGAGAGAGAGAGAGCGTGCACTTTTCGTTAATTTGTCATAAGATCTATTCAAAATAGCATCTGGCATGATTTATTTTCTCTCGTGATGCTGCAGTTTTGATATGTGCATGCATCCACCTCAGAGAGAGAGAGAGAGAGAGAGAGAGAGAGAGAGAGAGAGAGAGAGAGAGAGAGAGAGAGAGAGAGAGAGAGAGAGCGCACTTTTCGTTAATTTGTCATGAGATCTATTTAAAATAGCACCTGGAGATAGGACGCTTCGTTGCCCACGCAACTGTCAGACTCAGCACATAATACGACGCAAGGTCTATAGACCTTCAGACGAATTCGCAAAATATATTGCGATGTTTATTCTAGGAAGACATTCTTTGTGATCACATATGTCAATAAATTGACAAATAAAGCATTATCGTTTGAGATAAACATCAAAGTTTTGGCATTATTTGCTATAGCAACAGCTGAATTTTAAAGTCACATTTAGACTGATGAAATCAACCGGCAATATGGCGTCATCGTTTCTGCCTGGCAACGTTGCAAGAAAGTTTCTTTAAAGAGAATGACTAAATTTAGTGCATAAAAGGTCAATGAACCATCTTAGACTCAACCCATCTTGCATATTTCTCCGCCTCACCTTCGTCAGTTCCTAGTATCGAGGTTCTTGGTGTTCAGCTGAGTGGGTAAGCTTATTAAGCTGGCCTTGGCGTTGTTCTTGCCACGTATGTTTTGTTGATGATGATGTGGGTAATGTCGAAGGTTGAGGAAGAAAATAAACTACGCTTATTCTTATTCTTCATTCCATAAATCAATGCTCACAGAACTTGCAATAGAAATCAGGAGTCTGATGCGAGGGGCAATGGGTTGTAGTGGGACTCGAACGTCATCTGATTATATTATTATTATTATTATTATTATTATTGTTTGCTAAGCTACAACCCTAGTTTGAAAAGCAAGATGCTATAAGGCAGGGGACCAAAACAGGGAAAATAGCCCAGTTAGGAAAGGAAACAAGGAAAAATAATGTTTTAAGAATAATGACATTTAAATAAAATATTTCCTATATAAACTATGAAAACTAACAAAACAAGAGGAAGAGAAACGAGATAGAACAGTGTGCCTGAGTGTACCCTCAAGCAAGAGAACTCTAACCCAAGACAGTGGAAGACCATGGTACAGAGGCTATGGCACTACCCAAGGCTAGAGAACAATGGTTTAATTTTGGAGTGTCCTTCTCCTAGAAGAGCTGTTTACCATAGCTAAAGAGTCTCTTCTACCCTTACCAAGAGGAAAGTAGCCACTGAACAATTACAGTGCAGTAGTTAACCCTTTGGGTGAAGAAGAATTGTTTGGTAATCTCAGTGTTGTCAAGTGAATGAGGACAGAGGAGAATCTGTAAAGAATAGGCCAGACTATTCGGTGTATGTGTAGGCAAAGGGAAAGTGAACCGTAACTGAAGAGAAGAATCCAATGTAGTACTGTCAGGCCAGTCAAAGGACCACATAACTCTCTAGCAGTAGTATCTCAACGGGTGGCTGGTGTCAATATTGGTCTATTTCTTGACGTTATTCTCAAAATATTTACTTGATAAAAGTTTCCGGTGTTGATTATCTGTCAGGAAATTGTAGGTTTCATTGAGAGAGAGAGAGAGAGAGAGAGAGAGAGAGAGAGAGAGAGAGAGAGAGAGAGAGAGAGAGAGAGAGAGAGAGGGGGGGAAATCTGTTTTTAAAGGTCGGTCTATCACTGCCATGAGCGATAGAGCCAAAGAATATGACGAAATCTTAGAAAACGATATGCTTGGTCAGTTTTAAAACCCTCTCAACCCAAGATAAGGCCAGGGAGGGCCAGGAAATGGCTGCTGATGTTTCGTCAGGGAGATTTCCGACCCACGAGTCGTGAGTTACAGATGATATATATTTATATATATATATATATATATATATATATATATATATATATATATATATATATATATATATATATATATAATTATCATCATCTCCTCCTACGCCTAATGACGCAAAGGGACTCAGTCGTCTCTATCTTGAGCTTTTAATTCAATACGTCTCCACTCATCATCTACTTCGGGCTATATACAGTAGTCCTCACCCATGTAGGCCTGGGTCTTCCAACTCTTCTAGTGCCGTGTAGAGCCCAGCTGAACGTTTGGTAAAATTTACATATATATATATATATATATATATATATATATATATATATATATATATATATATATATAAATATAAATATATATATATACATATATATATTATGCTTCATTATATAATGAGAATGACAGATAATAGATGGACATTAGAAATAACAGAATGGGTCCCAATAGATTGCAAAAGAAGCAGGGGTAGGAAGAGAAGATGATAGATTGACGGGCTAGCAAAGTCAGTGGGTGCGGACTGGCATAGAAAGACCATAAACAGACGCAAGTGAAAGGACCTTTCCGAGGCCTGTGTTCTGCAGTGGACTATTTACGGCTGATAATGATGATGATATACTGTACAGTATATATATATATATATATATATATATATATATATATATATATATATATATATATATATATATATATATATATATATATATATATATATATATATATGATTTCATTTGAACAACCCATTAATTCTGAAATAACCGTTACAATTATACTATAATAGTAAGGGATTCGACCCAATATTTAAAGTGATATGGTAGACAGTCTTGTTAAAGTAAGTGACACTAGCCTTCTCGTTCGTGGAACTTTTCAAAATGACCGGTAAGGAAATGAACCGTTAATACATTTCAAACGTCATCTTATCGTTATCAATTGGCTGCTCAGACTCAAGAAATTGGCAATTTCTTTGTCCAAGGATTGACGTCGAAGAAGAAGAACAGGTCTTAGTTAAGCAGCCTTGATTTTCACCTCACTCAAAAGACCATATTCTTTTGACTGGTGTAACTTGGCAATCGTCATACATGACAGGAATTGATCTCTCTCTCTCTCTCTCTCCTCTCTCTCTCTCTCTCTCTCTCTCTCTCTCTCTCTACACACACACACACACACTTGCATACACAAAATATATAAATACAACCCTGATTAGGCTGAAGGAACATAGAGAGTAGAGGTCCCCTTTTTGTTTTGTTTCATTGTTGGTGTCGGCTACCCCCCAAAATTGGGGGAAGTGCCTTGGTATATGGATGGATATATGTGTATATAGGCCTATATATAAATATATATTGGACAGAAAAATAATAAGAGTAAAACTAAGATAATGTTCAAAGAATATGCAGAGAGAGAGAGAGAGAGAGAGAGAGAGAGGAGAGAGAGAGAGAGAGAGAGAGAGAGAGAGAGAGAGAGAGAGAGAGAGAGAACAAATTAGGGTTATGAACGAACCTATGAAGATTATTAACGGATATTTATGTACTTAGGAAAGACAGTGAGGGTTTCCCCAGGACATGAGCCCTAAGCTAAAAGAAGGATAAGCATGGGATGGAGAGATTTTGATAAACAAAATGAGATTATGAAATGTAAAATTCCACTCTCTAAAAAGAAAAGTATTTAATCAGATGGTCCTTCCATTATTAACTTAAACATCAGAAACTTGGAACATTATCAAAGCTTTAGAACATAAACTACAGTAGTTAATACACAAAGAGTTATGGAAAGAATAAAGATGAGCTTAATACAAAGACAGAAAAAGAGTAACATAGATACGAGAACAAACAAAAGTAGAGGATATTCTAGCAAGTAAAAAATGGATGTGGACAGGACATATAATGAAAATGACAGACAACAGATGGACATGACGAATACCAGAATGGGGCCCTAGAGATTGCAAACGAAGCAGGGGAAAAGACGATGGATTGGTAAGCTAAGAAAATTTGCCGGTATAGCCTGGTATAGAAAAACCATAAACAGACAGGAATAGAACGACTTTGCCCTGCAAAGGACTAGCCATATACTGTATATATATATTATATATATATATATATATATATATATATATATATATATATATATATATATATATATATATATATATATATATATATATGTGTGTGTGTGTGTGTGTGTGTGTGTGTGTGTTTCTTGTTTTATATATTATGTGTTGGTAATATCATTTGTATAGTTATATTTACTTCACTAACTTGTACGTAATTTATTTAGTGGACGATCCTTTAACCAAGAATTGGCTATTTTCTATTTATTATTATTATTTTTTTTTTTTTTACAGAATACAGCCAATACTACTACTTCTACGACTAATAATAATAATAATAATAATAATAATAATAATAATAATAATAATAATAATTTATACGTTATTACGACATAAAATTACTTTCTTACCTAACTTCCTGATTTATGT
Source organism: Palaemon carinicauda (assembly GCF_036898095.1). Taxonomy (NCBI): domain Eukaryota; kingdom Metazoa; phylum Arthropoda; class Malacostraca; order Decapoda; family Palaemonidae; genus Palaemon; species Palaemon carinicauda. Next base: position 8,866,715 of record NC_090732.1, read on the forward strand.
CTGTCCACATGAAAATGTGGGCCACTTCATCATTCTTACTTTCCCTCTGTAAACAACTAGACCTAGTGGCCTAGTTCACCCTTTTTGACCTACACTGAAATGATGGGTAAAATCACATGTGCCAAGTACTATATATTAATGTTATTTTGTCTTTTTATATTTGAGTTATGAAAAAGTCGAATTATGGAAATATACGTGCTTAGGCAGTTTTATCGTGGATTATTTAGAAGTTAAGCCAGTCCTAAGTTGGCATGGACTCTTGTTTCTAATTTCTCTTCCTCCTGTTTTGTTAACGTTTTTAGTTTATATAGGCAATATTTATTCTAATGTTGTTACTGTTCTTAAAATATGTTATTTTTCCTTGTTCCTTTCCTTAGTAAGTAAGTAAGTAAGTAAGTAAGTAAGTAAGTAAGTAATAATAATAATAACAGTAGGCTTCACAGTGCTAATTTCATTTTCCAAAGTTTTGTTTTTGTTTTTGTTTTGTTTGCTGTTTTTGTGGTCATATGTCCCTCTAACATGTATAAACTAGGATATTTTGTTAATAATATTATTTTACAATATTTTTCAATTCATACTTTCGCATTGCAGTGTCTCCTTCCCATTTGCATTTGGGCGCTGAATGGCCTTGCGGCCCCATTACTGGACCATGTAGCCCATAATCATAAATCCAATGTAATATCCCAATGATTTATTTTAGTGGTAAATATAATACTGTCCCATCTCCCTGACTTCGTTTATTCTGTCACTGGTAAAGTCTCCATTTCAATCAGTCCATTTTGTTGTTGTCTGGTAATTTTATTTCAGTTTATAAGTTTAAATGCCCATTTAATAATATTTTGAATGATTAAGAATTGAGGCTATTGCTTTCAAAACGTCGTTCTATGCGCTTTGAGAGAGAGAGAGAGAGAGAGAGAGAGAGAGAGAGAGAGAGAGAGAGAGAGAGAGAGAGAGAGAGAGAGAGAGAGAGAGAGCTATTTCCTGGTATTACACAGACGAACTAGTTTTTAAAGTATAATTATCATTTTTAATATATCAAAAGATAAAACGTGGTTGTAAAAACTTTATCGCGAACGATAACCGTTCAGATAAAGCAAAAATGGTGTAAGACTTAAAAAGAATGTTCACGAATTCCGATGTTTCCACGGCGTTCTGGATCTTTTTGGCCGCCATGCAACGCCTTGCTTCTTTGTTGATGACGTCAACATGAGAAATTCTTAAATATCAACCTGTCCTGAATGATTTAGGTTACACAATATACACCATGCAACTCGTGGTTTGTTTTAATTTGTGTTTAAAGTAATCAGTAATGCTAACAAGATTTAGATAAATAATTATCGTATGTAAAATAAATGAAACATTTTCTACATCTGGTTGATCAATAGTTCTGCGCATGCGCATAAGTCACGTGATCAATCGTCTATATAACCAAGGAAAGCCGCTCAGCTGAGCAGTTGGTGGCGAAATCGCAACGTGTATTCTTGTCAGTGCATTCCGTATTATTTGGTAGGTATTGTGCTTTGTGCTCAATTTCTTTGTGTTCTTGACTGTTTAAATACCAGTGTCCGAAACTTTGTTTAGCGAGAGGTATATAGTGTAGGATTGGTTATTCGGAACTGTTTTAATCGCTTTTGTGCTGAAAGAATTCAATTCTACATTGTCGAGTGTTACGCCATTTTATCAATTATACGTATGGAGGAAATTTTTTTTCAATTTATCTGGTGGTACTTCACCATAGGTTTTAGTTTTTCTCAGGATTTCTTGCTAGTGAACCCTAACTGTGATTTGTAGGATAAGGCAGAGAACAGGTAATTTTATCTAGTAATGGAAGATCTAGTTAAATCCGGGTACATCAGCCGGATATTTGATATAATTTAAAAGATGTTAGATTTTTCATGAGGTTGAAGCCTATGGAATGGAGATTGATTACTGTAATGTGACTGGTAAGTTTGTTTAATTATTCTAATCTGTAAATAACTGTGACGGTCTTTGTAGAGCGACGCTTGCATGTTATGGCAGGGAGGGAAGCGTTGTAAAATTATAAACTAGTGCTTATTGCCTTTAGGTTAAATTTATATTAAGGTACTGAAAATCAATATTACACACCATAATCTGTATATGGGGTCCTCTCAGTTTGATTATAGAGGTATTGATTTAAAAATACAGAAGTGAACGTGTAATTGCCTCTAGTGAAGGAATCCACACCCCAAGGGAAAGTGCATTTCCTAAGTTTCGAGACTGACTTCGCAACTTTTCGCCAGTACCGACTTGCCGGCTTTATCGAGTTTTGAAACATTCCTGCCATTGGAAGCGACTTCTCACTTGCTGTCTTGGTAGATTATGGAACACATTGAGAATAATCTTTGTGGTACACATAGGCTATTCCCTGGGTAGTATAAGGCACACATGATACTAGTCGCTATTAGTGGTACACAAATAATTTTCAAAAATAATTTTCAAGGTAAAGTATTGCACACATTGTTAATCCCTGCAAGTGGTACACACTATTCCCTAGGTAAAATAGAAACAGGCTAATTCCTGTGTAATTTTTTTTTCACTTAATCTAATTAGTTTGTAAAACATGGTATATAAGAATAGTTAAATAATATAATTTAATAATTCTTAATCTGTTTAATCAAACATTACTTTGATCTGCTCCAGCTTTTAGCGACAAATCACACATTTACTTCAGTAGCTGAAACCTTAGCTTTCCAAGGCATGTCCATGTTGGCCATTACCTTGGCGGAATGGCAGTCTTGTAACCTTTAATGCGGAGGTGATTGGTTATCCTATATAGGAAATTTTTCAATCTAGATTGTTTTGCCTTTGGGGTTGAAATTACTTTCACTAAGACCTGACGATGGTCGAAGTATGTTAGTATGATTTAATAAGCCTATCATTAAAGTATTAGTTTTCTTAATCACAAGGCTATTTTGTTGAAATAACCTTTTGAAGCCTTGGAATTTTTTCAAAGTGATTATAGAGCTATTCTAATGAACACTAAGACTTTAGGTACTCTTCCCAAACTCCAAACTAGGTCTGTCCCTGAAAGGCTAGGGAAATGGTTACTGGCAACTTGGATTCAAAAATAGTTTCGTTGCGTTGTTAGCGGCCACCTTTGTATGATTATGGCCGACTTTGAATAAGACTGTAAGGGGTTGGAATGGCCGTTTATCACCCCCCCTCTTAAGTAGGTAGGACATGGCTTAGGTTAGCTTTTATCCACTCGGGAGGAACTGGCCGCTGATATACAAAGGCCGTGTATGACACGGCGTAGGTTAGCTTTTATCCACTCGGGAGGAACTGGCCGCTGATATACAAAGGCCGTGTATGACACGGCGTAGGTTAGCTTTTATCCACTCGGGAGGAACTGGCCGCTGATATACAAAGGCCGTGTATGACACGGCGTAGGTTAGCTTTTATCCACTCGGGAGGAACTGGCCGCTGATATACAAAGGCCGTGTATGACACGGCGTAGGTTAGCTTTTATCCACTCGGGAGGAACTGGCCGCTGATATACAAAGGCTGTGAATGTGAAATTAGAATTGCCAGTACTAGTAAGGTATTAACCTATGTTAATATGGTTAAAGATTTTAATGACTAGGAAACTTACAACCCTAGTTGGAAAAGATGCTATAACCCCAAGGGCTCCAACAGGGAAAAGTAGCCCAGTATGAGGAAAGGCAACTAGGGAATATAAGTAATGAAAAATTTTTAAAACTATCCTTTCGTTACTTCAATAATATTCGTATATAACTACAAAAACAACAAAACTTAATTCATATATAACTGTAAAGACTTGTCAGCCAGTTCAACATGAAAACATTTGTAGCCACTTTGAAGCACCATGGTCTAAATACTTTAGTTTCTACCAGAAAGTAGTGCTGGCATTGGTAATTTTCGTGTGCGTCCAACAGGGAGAAGTAGCCAAATGAGGAAAGGTAACTGGGGAATGAAAGTTATGAAAGTTTTTTTTTTTAAAAAAACTTTCTCGCACTACTATAAAAACACATTTGCATATAACTACAAAAACGACAAAACATAATTCATAACTAAAAAGACTTGTCAGCCAGTTCAACAGAAACTTTGGCTGCCACTTTAAACCTTGTAGTACCAAATTAGTCTAAATACTATAAAGTTTCTACCAGAAAGTAGTGCAGGCATTTGGCCTTGTAACGTCTTAATAATTTTAGTGTCCATTAAGGTTTACATCCTATTAGTTGTTCCTTACTATACTTTATGTACTTATTGGGTAAGCTCCTGGATGTTAACCAAATTTTTCTATTTTTTTTTTTTTTATCAAATTTGTGCTGTAATTATTAGAACATTGTATAAATTGTAAATCTCACACCAGTTATTACTGTTCATCTTTTAAATAAACCTAAAGTAATGGCGGGGTTGACTTGATCTGTTGCCAGAACAGAGCAGGTAATCTAGTAAGTAGATAAAGGATACGCTATTTAGATAAAAGTGGTTGTTGATAAAGATATTTTAAAGGTTAACTTAATTACTTTAATTAGGGGAACTAAACTTAGACTTGCCTCGGTAATGTCGTAGGCGCTTTAAACTGCCCCCTTGCCTGTTCTTTGGTTACTTTTTTAAATTTTTTCAAGGGGGACAGAACTCCAGTGTTACAGTAGGCCCCCAGCAGTAATTTACTTCATTTTGAATATACGTGGATTAGTATTTGCAGCTAATGTACGTAACATGGTTACAGATTGTTGAAAGTGATGAAAATTTAGTTGCCCCCTGACCCTGATGTGACATTGCAGATTTCTGAACTTGGTAAATTCTTAGGTGCTTAGTATTTAATAGCTGGTGAAGACCTAGATTCAGTTGTGGTATAGTAATTGTGAAACAAAACTAAATGGTTATTACTTTAGTAACTGTAAAATAAAACATTGCAGGACCCCCTCTAACATTTATTTAAGGTGTTTTGTTGCGAGGGTATATCACCTATGTAGTCATATATGTGATGTATTTTGTTAGCCCATAGTATGTAATTATATTGATCTAGGATTATATTAAGTAGACTATACTTTAGGCAGGGGCCCTTCTTTGTCATTTGAGTTTGTCCTATCTTATCTAGAGCATATATCTAGTCTCATCCAGTTAGTGTGAACTTAAATTTGTATGGTAACTTTATTTTTGCTGTATTGAATTTTTACTCTTCTCATGAACAGTCCTATAAGGTTTTAAGTAATACTTTGATTTAGTTATTCAGCCTAGTTACTGCAGTGCAAACTGAAATTAGTCTCAAGGTTCGGATTTTTAAACTTTAGTCACCTTATTGCAATAATGTTTTCTATTTTCAAATATTCTTATAAATTGCAGAATGGTGTAAAATAATTGTAGTTCCTATATGCAGCCTATCAATTCAAAATTTGAATATTTTACTGAATAGTTGCTAAGCCTTATCTTGAATTAGCAGACTTAGGGAATTGCACGATAACTTTTTATATACCTAAAATGGGGTAAAAGAAAGAAAACTGAAGAGTCTTTGTTTTGCAGGTGCAACATGCAGATCTTCGTGAAGACCCTTACTGGGAAAACTATTACCTTGGAGGTTGAGCCTTCAGACACAATTGAGAATGTGAAAGCAAAAATTCAAGACAAGGAAGGAATTCCACCTGATCAGCAAAGGTTGATTTTTGCTGGAAAGCAGCTTGAAGACGGTCGTACATTATCAGACTACAATATCCAGAAAGAAAGCACACTTCACTTGGTGCTGAGATTGAGAGGAGGCATGCAAATCTTCGTGAAGACCCTTACAGGAAAAACAATTACCTTGGAGGTTGAGCCTTCAGACACAATTGAAAATGTGAAAGCAAAAATTCAAGACAAGGAAGGAATTCCACCCGATCAGCAGAGATTGATCTTTGCAGGAAAGCAATTGGAGGATGGCCGTACACTATCAGATTACAATATCCAAAAAGAGTCTACTCTTCATTTGGTACTAAGATTAAGAGGAGGTATGCAGATTTTTGTGAAAACACTCACGGGGAAGACCATCACATTAGAAGTAGAACCCTCAGATACAATAGAAAATGTCAAAGCAAAAATTCAAGACAAAGAAGGCATTCCTCCTGATCAACAGAGGCTGATTTTTGCAGGAAAACAGCTTGAGGATGGCCGCACATTATCAGATTACAATATTCAGAAGGAGAGCACACTTCATTTAGTACTCAGACTGAGAGGAGGTATGCAGATCTTTGTGAAGACCCTTACAGGAAAGACAATTACCCTAGAAGTAGAACCCTCAGACACAATTGAAAATGTGAAAGCGAAGATTCAGGACAAGGAAGGTATTCCCCCAGATCAGCAGAGGTTGATCTTTGCCGGCAAACAGCTTGAAGATGGCCGCACTTTGTCAGACTACAACATCCAGAAGGAATCTACTCTCCACTTGGTTCTTAGATTGAGAGGTGGTATGCAGATCTTCGTGAAGACCCTTACAGGAAAGACCATCACTTTGGAAGTAGAACCCTCAGACACAATTGAGAATGTGAAAGCAAAGATTCAGGACAAGGAAGGTATTCCCCCAGATCAGCAGAGGTTGATCTTTGCTGGTAAACAGCTTGAAGATGGCCGCACTTTGTCAGACTACAACATCCAGAAGGAATCTACTCTCCACTTGGTTCTTAGATTGAGAGGTGGTATGCAGATCTTCGTGAAGACCCTTACAGGAAAGACCATCACTTTGGAAGTAGAACCCTCAGACACAATTGAGAATGTGAAAGCCAAGATTCAGGATAAGGAAGGTATTCCCCCAGATCAGCAGAGGTTGATCTTTGCCGGTAAACAGCTTGAAGATGGCCGCACTTTGTCAGACTACAACATCCAGAAGGAATCTACTCTCCACTTGGTTCTGAGATTGAGAGGTGGTATGCAGATATTCGTGAAGACCCTTACAGGAAAGACCATCACTTTGGAAGTAGAACCTTCTGACACAATTGAAAATGTGAAAGCAAAGATTCAGGATAAGGAAGGTATTCCCCCAGATCAGCAGAGGTTGATCTTTGCCGGTAAACAGCTTGAAGATGGCCGCACTTTGTCAGACTACAACATCCAGAAGGAATCTACTCTCCACTTGGTCCTGAGATTGAGAGGTGGTATGCAGATCTTCGTGAAGACCCTTACAGGAAAGACCATCACTTTGGAAGTAGAACCTTCTGACACAATTGAAAATGTGAAAGCCAAGATTCAGGATAAGGAAGGTATTCCCCCAGATCAGCAGAGGTTGATCTTTGCCGGTAAACAGCTTGAAGATGGCCGCACTTTGTCAGACTACAACATCCAGAAGGAATCTACTCTCCACTTGGTCCTGAGATTGAGAGGTGGTATGCAGATCTTCGTGAAGACCCTTACAGGAAAGACCATCACTTTGGAAGTAGAACCCTCAGACACAATTGAGAATGTGAAAGCCAAGATTCAGGATAAGGAAGGTATTCCCCCAGATCAGCAGAGGTTGATCTTTGCTGGTAAACAGCTTGAAGATGGCCGCACTTTGTCAGACTACAACATCCAGAAGGAATCTACTCTCCACTTGGTCCTGAGATTGAGAGGTGGTATGCAGATCTTCGTGAAGACCCTTACAGGAAAGACCATCACTTTGGAAGTAGAACCCTCAGACACAATTGAGAATGTGAAAGCCAAGATTCAGGATAAGGAAGGTATTCCCCCAGATCAGCAGAGGTTGATCTTTGCTGGTAAACAGCTTGAAGATGGCCGCACTTTGTCAGACTACAACATCCAGAAGGAATCTACTCTCCACTTGGTCCTGAGATTGAGAGGTGGTATGCAGATCTTCGTGAAGACCCTTACAGGAAAGACCATCACTTTGGAAGTAGAACCCTCAGACACAATTGAGAATGTGAAAGCCAAGATTCAGGATAAGGAAGGTATTCCCCCAGATCAGCAGAGGTTGATCTTTGCCGGTAAACAGCTTGAAGATGGCCGCACTTTGTCAGACTACAACATCCAGAAGGAATCTACTCTCCACTTGGTCCTGAGATTGAGAGGTGGTATGCAAATCTTCGTGAAGACCCTTACAGGAAAGACAATCACTTTGGAAGTAGAACCTTCTGACACGATTGAAAATGTGAAAGCAAAGATTCAGGATAAGGAAGGTATTCCCCCAGATCAGCAGAGGTTGATCTTTGCCGGTAAACAGCTTGAAGATGGCCGCACTTTGTCAGACTACAACATCCAGAAGGAATCTACTCTCCACTTGGTTCTTAGATTGAGAGGTGGTATGCAGATCTTCGTGAAGACCCTTACAGGAAAGACCATCACTTTGGAAGTAGAACCCTCAGACACAATTGAGAATGTGAAAGCCAAGATTCAGGATAAGGAAGGTATTCCCCCAGATCAGCAGAGGTTGATCTTTGCCGGTAAACAGCTTGAAGATGGCCGCACTTTGTCAGACTACAACATCCAGAAGGAATCTACTCTCCACTTGGTCCTGAGATTGAGAGGTGGTATGCAGATCTTCGTGAAGACCCTTACTGGAAAGACCATCACTTTGGAAGTAGAACCTTCCGATACAATTGAAAATGTGAAAGCCAAGATTCAGGATAAGGAAGGTATTCCCCCAGATCAGCAGAGGTTGATCTTTGCCGGTAAACAGCTTGAAGATGGCCGCACTTTGTCAGACTACAACATCCAGAAGGAATCTACTCTCCACTTGGTCCTGAGATTGAGAGGTGGTATGCAGATCTTCGTGAAGACCCTTACAGGAAAGACCATCACTTTGGAAGTAGAACCCTCAGACACAATTGAGAATGTGAAAGCCAAGATTCAGGATAAGGAAGGTATTCCCCCAGATCAGCAGAGGTTGATCTTTGCCGGTAAACAGCTTGAAGATGGCCGCACTTTGTCAGACTACAACATCCAGAAGGAATCTACTCTCCACTTGGTCCTGAGATTGAGAGGTGGTATGCAGATCTTCGTGAAGACCCTTACAGGAAAGACCATCACATTGGAAGTAGAACCTTCCGATACAATTGAAAATGTGAAAGCAAAGATTCAGGACAAGGAAGGTATTCCCCCAGATCAGCAGAGGTTGATCTTTGCCGGTAAACAGCTTGAAGATGGCCGCACTTTGTCAGACTACAACATCCAGAAGGAAAGTACCCTCCACTTGGTCCTGAGATTGAGAGGTGGTATGCAGATCTTCGTGAAGACCCTTACAGGAAAGACCATCACTTTGGAAGTAGAACCCTCAGACACAATTGAGAATGTGAAAGCCAAGATTCAGGATAAGGAAGGTATTCCCCCAGATCAGCAGAGGTTGATCTTTGCCGGTAAACAGCTTGAAGATGGCCGCACTTTGTCAGACTACAACATCCAGAAGGAATCTACTCTCCACTTGGTCCTGAGATTGAGAGGTGGTATGCAGATCTTCGTGAAGACCCTTACAGGAAAGACCATCACTTTGGAAGTAGAACCCTCAGACACAATTGAGAATGTGAAAGCCAAGATTCAGGATAAGGAAGGTATTCCCCCAGATCAGCAGAGGTTGATCTTTGCCGGTAAACAGCTTGAAGATGGCCGCACTTTGTCAGACTACAACATCCAGAAGGAATCTACTCTCCACTTGGTTCTTAGATTGAGAGGTGGTATGCAGATCTTCGTGAAGACCCTTACAGGAAAGACCATCACTTTGGAAGTAGAACCCTCAGACACAATTGAAAATGTGAAAGCAAAGATTCAGGACAAGGAAGGTATTCCCCCAGATCAGCAGAGGTTGATCTTTGCCGGTAAACAGCTTGAAGATGGCCGCACTTTGTCAGACTACAACATCCAGAAGGAAAGTACCCTCCACTTGGTCCTGAGATTGAGAGGTGGTATGCAGATCTTCGTGAAGACCCTTACAGGAAAGACCATCACTTTGGAAGTAGAACCCTCAGACACAATTGAGAATGTGAAAGCCAAGATTCAGGATAAGGAAGGTATTCCCCCAGATCAGCAGAGGTTGATCTTTGCCGGTAAACAGCTTGAAGATGGCCGCACTTTGTCAGACTACAACATCCAGAAGGAATCTACTCTCCACTTGGTTCTTAGATTGAGAGGTGGTATGCAGATCTTCGTGAAGACCCTTACAGGAAAGACCATCACATTGGAAGTAGAACCTTCCGATACAATTGAAAATGTGAAAGCCAAGATTCAGGACAAGGAAGGTATTCCCCCAGATCAGCAGAGGTTGATCTTTGCCGGTAAACAGCTTGAAGATGGCCGCACTTTGTCAGACTACAACATCCAGAAGGAATCTACTCTCCACTTGGTTCTTCGATTGAGGGGTGGCCAGTAAATTAACCAAAGATATAGTATATTATTTCCAGGTTATTCTTTAAAGCAATTTATTCCTTTTTGAAATGCATCTAAAATCAATTTTATTTCTTTTCACATGAATATTATTTTTTACTTTTTTATGAGATGAATACTAAATAAAAGGTTATTTATTGTATGACTTTTTTTCTTTTTCCTAATGACTTTCATGACCTTAGTTGGTTCTTTGTATTGCTCGTAAGTTTTAAAATTCTACTTTGTCAGGGTAGCTTGAAATGTACTTAGAATTTATAATGGAAGTTTAATTTCACTTGTAAGGTTCTCATTCCAGTAATTATCAGCAAGGTAGTTCTACATGCTTTTGAAACATTAGCTCTTGTGAAGGTAAAATTTTCATCTCTAGACACCAAAGGCTAGGTACCTCTATGAATACATGGAGAGGAGGAACATAGTTTCTAATTCTAAAGGTATTCCTGATCTATTAGAGAATTACTTGTACAAAGTTAATTTCTAGATTGCTAAAATGCAAACATTCTTTGACAAAGTAAAGATGTACTTTGGTTAAATGACAAGCCTTTAACTTGCCCATTACACAGGCAGTCCTTTTTAATGATCATGTTACAACCTAATTTACTCAAAATGGAAAGCTGTCTGTAAAGAAAAGTAATATTTTATACAAAATAGTAAAACCTGGAGTTCCTTAGTGGAACAACTCTGTGTTTTACACAAGATTGCAAAATTTTTGTTCCTGCACAAATACAAACTAGAGTCCTTCAGAATATGAAAAACTCTCACGGAGAGATTTAAGCTATGACCCTACTGTGGTATAGTTTATCTTTGTCAATGTTTCACTAGTATTTAAATTAATTATGCAATACATATAATGACCAGGTCCCTTTTGGCTTTACTTTCATATCTTGACAGTACCTTGTTAACATTTCTCTAATTTTAATCCAATTTAAAATCTGAAATAGTTTTCCTTGGTGGGAGGAAGGTTAACAATTTATAGAAATCAGTTTTAATATTCACACTTAACTAAATACTATAAGGAATTGTGGGTAGATTTGATATTGCAGTAAGTGTGTAGGATTTCCAAAGCAAGTAAAGGAAGTTTTGATTTTGATGCTTTCCATAAATTTTTTTTCCATTCTGGTCTATGGCTGCTGAATCTCAAAACAAATGGTCGGACAAGAACTTTAGGTTTCTTCCTGATCTAAATATCTGGCACTGTCGTGCAGTTCACTGTGCCTGGTGCACAAGAGTTTTTGTGATTCTGACCAACCTTGGCATTTGGGTTTCCTCAAGACTATCCTGTTCTAAATATGTACTTCAAATTCCTGTTTTCTTGACATTTTATACTAGACCGTTCAGTGATTTCTGTGAAATTACAAGCTTTGACAAAGTTGTCAAGTTATCAAACTAATCTGGCCATTGAAACTGGAAGTTGAACATGCTGACACCACTAAATAGTTTTTCTCTTATTTTTGTTACTGAACTTTAAAATATTTTATTACGTTTGTATCTCTGCTGTTTTGAATCCTACAGTATCCTCCTTTTCCAACTTGAGATTGTAGCTTACCTACTGATATCTGCGCAATCAACCATTGTCATTGCAAAGCAGTCTTTATGTTGACAAAGGTTTTGGTAGTTGGAGAAAGTTGTCACTTACAACAGTTGTTATAGAAGACTCGCTAGTGGCCTCGACAGCCAAGCCAAAATGCTTAAATTTGGCATCTGTGCCAGTTCTAGCTAATCACAAAGCCTTGTTTATATCTAGATCATGGTGAGCAGCAATAAGGTGATACATACAAACTCCTCTGAAGTATTTTTTCAACAGAAAGGCATCCGTTTTGCATAAAATTCTTGGATCTATGCACTTTCTGCACATTGTTTTGTAGCCAGCTTTATCTGTTTTTGCTGGTTGTTCTGCCTTGCTGTCTTTTTAATTTTACCTCCTAATGAAAAAATAATTGACTGAGCTTGGTGACAATGTCCTTATAGACTTCAATTCCAGGCTAATTTAGCCTAAAATCATATGCCTGTGAACTGCAAGTTGGCTTCATATGATGTAAGTATATGTAATAATGCAATATTTTACTGATAACATTTAAACGATATGGATAAAATTTGATTACTCTATACAGAAACTAAGCCTGGTGTCCTAGAATACGGTACTGTACTTTGTTATGGTGTAGGCCAGTTGCTTTTAGTTCCTTGTCCAAACTACAAACATTCTAAAGACAGCTGAGGTTTATTTTTGTGGTTTCAGGGTTCATAGCTACTATTCCCTGTGGCTTTATGGTAAAAATTTGTCAGGAACTTGCTGGTCATGAGCACAAACGAAGCCAAGAGTGAAATCTGTGCTGTATAATTTACATGAGCAGGTGACTTGAAATATTGGCCGATTCAGTAGGCCATAGAAATTTTGCGCTGGTAGGTTAAACCTATAGAGCAAAACCATTAAATGCATTCATTTTACAGCGTACGGGTTTCGGATTACTTTTAAGAACTTCGACGTAGTCAGTAATGCTGAATATATTACCGAATAAGTTCTTGGAGACCAATTTATGATTTCGCTGTAGGTTTTCCCTACCCATTGCATAACTGATTGTGCCCAGCCCAAATTACTTATTGGCTGGCCACCACTCTAATTCTCTTTCCTTTGCAGTGGTGGGTTAAATGTTCAACTAAACTAGCCCATTACTAATCGGTACATGGCTGTGCTGCTCACGCCATCCGGGGGGGGGGGGGTCCCTATTTAAAGTATCGTAGTTGCCTATAATCTGTTATTGTTATCGAGGTAGACAAAAATCAGCTGTGGTAAGGTGACAGCCAATCATAAGGTTTTGGTCTGGATCCAGTCATCTCTGTTGCGCACGAGTGTCAATTTGTCTTCCAAATTCTTAAAATCTAATTTAAGAAATGTTAGTAGTTTCTAGGGGTTTTTGAGAAATTCAGGAAATTATAAATAAACCAATATTATACCAACCTTGTTATTAGATGGCTGCTTTGGTATTTGAAGACAAAACCTAATCGTGATTAAATGTACTGATAAGAACTATATGGTGAGGTTCGTGATGAGATATTAAATTTGGCTAAACCTTTCATTTGGTTGATCTGCCCTCATGTCCACCTTACTGCATAGTGCAAATGATGGGTTGTCTTCCAGTAGTGTATTAGGACTAAAATTAGTTTTGCGATAAGTTTCAGGTCACCCATAGAAAATGGGAATAGGGTAAACTACACAAAATTCTGGTCGGTTGGGAAGAGTTACCAGTAACTCCTAAGAAAGTAGTTCTAGGTAAGTATGTTAGGAAAAATACAAATTACTTAAAAATTTGTGATTTTGCAACTAGTTTCAGTCCATTTCTTAACTCTGCATGAGCACTTAAAATTTGTACAGTTGTAACTCATAGGGTCCCTTCCTTACGATCAGTTGGGTTTGAGTTAGCTCTGTATAAGTTCAGTAGTTTCTAGTAATGTCTGCAACTTCACCATTTCTGTGAGTTGGAGATAGCTTTTTGGGGGTAGCCGATAGGTCTACCTGCTGAGCCATTCCCGGGTCTTTCTTAGCCCTATGGATATATGATTAAGTCTATGGCATTGTCCAATATGATTTCTCTGCCATTCATAGGTGACCTTTAATCCGATGCATGTGACAGTTCTGTTGTCCCCAGTTCAAAATGTCTGTCAAAACTTAAATTGCTTATTTTACTTTTATCTGTTTGTATGAATTTATTCTGAATGAGTTAATTATTATAAGGGAGTTGTTTACCTGTTATTTAATGTCTCCATCCTGTTCCATCCATACAAGGTCATTGAAATTTGTGGCTGGCACAGCAAGTTTAGTTTGTTTGATCTATCTGAACCCATACTTCCATAATTGGATTCTACCTTTGTCTTCATACCACTTGTTGAATGTGGGCCATAAGCCCCTCAGTTTGAGGCATAGCCTCCTCAATTATCTCGTAAAACTCAAAAATAAACTCCGGGAGAAAGGAAACGACCTTTCCGTTTTCTCTTTATTTCCTCTCTCTCTCTACTACAGATTCAAACAACAGCTTGGGGGAGCACGCAGGTCCCATGGTTCCTTTTTGTAGAAAACTTCACATAAAAAAAATAGATAACATTGCGATACAGACAAGACAAATCCATTTAACCAGCAAATTATAAATTTATTACTTTTATTCTCGTTAAAGCTTCCCCAAAGGTAAAAAAAATACAAATATGTGACGAAAACGGGAGAGGGGAAGTCCCGGCTCCCATCCACTCGGGAAATTAATACAGTTTTCACAATATAATCACAATTCACATGGATTACTCTTTATACTTGTAATGACCCAATCATAATAACATATCAACCTTTCAAATAAACATATTTTTCAATAAATCAACTATTTCGATAATGTCAACAAACCTGGGTGCGTTCTCATTGGACAAACACTACACTTACCAGCGTAAACGAACGTTGGGTGCGTTTTCATAGGACAAACAAACCAACATTTAACATCCTCCCCACCATAGGAGTGTCTCAACACTCCTATCATCATCAGAGCCTTCCAAGGCTATCTTATTACCTTAATCTACAAGTCAAGTTTAATAGGAACCTTAATAGGTCTTCCCTTTCGGGACTTACCAACATTAGACACTAAGGGTGATTCTACAGGCTCCTGTCTAAGATTCTCAAGTCTCTCCTCCTGGGAATTACTACCCATTTCACCCTTCAAATCTGTTATTTCTAGATTATACAAATTTTGCACAGGTCTGGATATAAATCCACGTTTGGTTTTAACCTCAACACTTCTAACAACCCCATCTTTTCCAGGATACAACTTAGTAATAACTCCAAGAGGCCACCTTAACCTTGGCACCCGTTCATCCTTTACTAGTACAACAGAACCCTCTTTAAGGTTACAATTTGGCTTGAACCCCTTCACCATACAAGGCAGGTTTCTAAGATACTCAGTCTGCCATATTCTCCAAAATTTGTCTAACTGACCTAGACGCACAGCTTCTCTTACACACAAATCCTTTGAGGATACACCACAGTCTGGATCATCTACTAACTCTAACTGAAAACCTGCAGAACGGCCAATTAGGAAATGGGAAGGGGTAAGAGGATTTGCGATATCAGGTTCCTCACCTACAAATGTCAAGGGTCTAGAATTAATACAAGCTTCCACCTCATGAAGTGTAGTCTCTAATTCACTCTTGGACAAAGAATTAGTGCCCAATGTTTTCCTCAGTGCAACTTTCACAGATCTAATGAGGCGTTCCCACCAGCCTCCCCACCAAGGAGCATTAGGTACAATAAACTTCCATTGGGGCGTCAACGAGCCATAATGTTCTCTTAACAGGTTGGAGACACTCACAAAGGTTCTAGCATTGTCAGAGTAGAACACTGTTGGAACACCCCGTCTAGCTACAAACCGTCTAATGGCCAAATTACAATCAACAACCGAAAGAGACTCGGTGAGCTCTAAATGAACAGCTCGAATGACAGCACAGGTAAAAAGAAGTATATACAATTTCTTGGATGGAAAATCAATACAAAATAAAGGACCAGCAAAATCCAGACCTGTAACCGTGAATGGAGGAGCCGACTTAACTCTCAACTCGGGAAGTGGCCCCACAGGCTGGGAACAAGCCGAGGCATCACAACGCCGACAAGCCACACATTCTCGACAAACCTTCTTTGCAATCTGACGAAGGCGAATGATCCAGTAACTGTTTCGTAAAGTGGATACAAGTGTAGCAACACCAGCATGCTTGAGCAACCTATGCTGGAAACGAACTAACAGTAAAGCAATGTGGGTACCAGGAATTATTATAGGGTGCTTACTCTCAAAACTCAAGTCTGCATTCTCTAGGCACCCTTTTATTCTCAGTAGCCCATCCTCATCTAGGTAAGGATCAAGTTTAATCAAGGAAGAACCCCTTGGGAGGGGGAGAGATCTACTCAGAGCATTTACTTCCTTTGCGAAGGCCTCTCGTTGCACAAAGTACAGCAGTTGTACCTTAGCCTTCGTCAATTCTCCATAGGTTAAAGGTCCACTTAATTTGCGGGACGAAGGTCTGCAATTCCCAACAAATCTCAGTACCCAACCTACTACATTAAGGGCCTTTGTAAAGGAACTCCATCGGGTGAATTCAAATAAGGGCGGCTCATTTTCAACTGCAACACAACTGTGTCAGTATCACATATCTCTTCTGAAGGAATGTCCGCCCCCCTGCCTTCCTGATGAGGGAGCGGGGAGGAACAGAGCCAAGGAGGACCCTTCAGCCAAATATCAGACTGCAAAAGCTGCTCAGCAAAAACACCTCGAGATACAAGATCCGCTGGGTTGTCCTTGCCTGGACAATGCTGCCAACATGAAGGAGGTGTCAAATGTTGAATCTCAACAACCCTGTTAGCCACAAAGGTTTTCCATCTATTGGGGTCCCCCTTTATCCAAGCTAGGGCTACTGTGGAATCCGTCCAACATTGAACAGAAACCTCTTTACCCAGCTGCAAGGCGGACGTCACAAACACAACGAGTCTAGCACATAACAGGGCTCCGAGTGATTCAAGCCTAGGAAGGGAAACCCTTTTTATAGGGGCTACCTTGCCTCTTGCAACAACCAGCGATACCTTGAATTTATCCCCCTCAGGCACTCTCACATAAACACAAGCACCATAACCCTTTTCTGAAGCATCACTAAATGCATGGAATTGAACATTAGGAATTTCCTTAAAGGGTGACTCAGAAAACAAGTACCGATCTACTCTAAATGACTCAAGCACAGAAAATCCTACAACCCATAATTTAACTCTGCCTTGCATAGCCTCGGGTAATAGCTCATCCCAATCTAAACCTAATCTCCAGATTTCTTGAAACAGTATTTTTGCATGCATAACAAACGGACATATGAGCCCCAAGGGATCAAAACACCGAGCTATGAGGCTTAAAACATTTCTTTTGGTACAAACAATATCTCCAAAGGGGTCCAGGTTCTCAACCTTAAAGGTAAAACAGTCAGGGGAGGATACCCAGTGGAGGCCTAGAACCTTGACACTCTCTTCACTAGAACCTTCAGTTATAGTTAAAGTCTTACAATTAGACGTACACTTTGACAATGACATACCAGCCTCCTGCAGGATACCATAGGCTTCTTCAAATCTTAAACTTGCTTCTGCGGGACTATCAGCCCCAGATAGCCAATCATCTACATATAGATTCTCATACAGTTCAGAAACCACCTCTGTGAGAGGGTATTTCTTTAAATGAAATTTTAAGGTGGCATTTAATAAAAATGGACTACTCTTATTACCAAAGGGCATTCTTATAAATCTGAAATGTTTAACATTGTTCCCCTCTTTCAACAAAAACCTATGAACATCACGGTCCTCCCTTCTTACCTTTATTTGAAGAAAAGCCTTTGTAATATCAGCTGTTAAGGCCACCCTCCACCTTCTAAATCTTAACAACACCTCAACTAAATCAGGGTTGAGTGAAGGACCACTTTCTAAACAATCATTCAGAGATACTCCATTACTGCCACGTGCAGATCCATCAAAAACAGGCCTCACCTTGGTGGTTAGGCTCCCTTCCCGTACCACAGGCCGATGAGGCAAATAAAATATAGGATACCCACCTTCCCGTTGATGGGAAGGAATTTCTTCAATAATACCCTCCCTTTCATATTCATTAAACACCTTAAAATACTGCTCCTGCAGACAGGGGTTTTTACCTAACCTATTATAGAGACCTTCCAATCTTCTCAAAGCATGATGTTCATTATTGATCAAATCTAATTTCATATTCTCAGATTTCCATGGTAGGGCCACTTCATAGCGACCATCTTTAAAACTTACCAAATTCTCAAATTGAACCAAGACTGGGTCAGGGTTCATCGCCTCAGAATGTAGTTCGTTGGGTTTTATGCCAACAGACTCTAGATCCCAAAATTGACTCAAACTACACTCTTGTACATTCTCAATTGCTAACAATTGTACACTTACACCAATATTACCTTCAGACCTATTAAAGGATCCGAACAAAATCCAACCAAAAATTGTCTCCTGGGCCACAAGCCCGTCATTATACATAACCTGGTTGGGGATCATCATCTTCCAATATAAATCAAGGCCTATCAACATATCAATATGTAAATTTCGATGGGATCCATACTCGTCGATCAACTTAAGGTGAGAAAAAGGTTCTAAACACTTAGGGTCCACTTTGGACCTAGATAACGGAGGACAAATTACATCAATCTCAGCAACCTTAAAACTATAATTGTGATCATTTGCCCCTACACTCATTATTTCATAAATACTACACAAATCTGCCTTAGAGGCTTTCCCTCCACCAAAGGCAGAAAATGATAAATACTCAGAAGTCAGCCACTTAGGCTTGACCCGTTTGACCAGTTCCCTTGAAATGTAAGACCTATCTGACCCTGTATCAAACATTACAGTAGCAAATGTGATACCCTGATGGCCTACTACCCTGACTTGGGCCGTCTGCAATACACAACACCTTGAATTAACCTTGTTTTTCACCTCACAAGGTGCTACCCCCACATGGGTCACAGAATTTGACCCCTCTTGCACTGCCTCTACTACAGGGTTATTTTCACTAGCTGCTACGGAGGGTTTCGTTTCAGATCTCCGACATACAAGGGAGTTGTGATTCCCAGTCTTGCACTTTGAACACTTAGCCCAACAGGCCTTGGCATAATGGCTTTTAGATAAACACTTAAAACACAAACGCCGATTACGCACGGCTTCTTCTCTTTCTGCAAGGGGGAGCTTAGTTATACCTAAACACCTTTCACTGGGATGCAGCTTTCCACAGAATGCGCAAAACGTCTTCGAACCACTTTCTTCTGATGAAGTTTGAAGGGCAGAGGCTGAACTGGGAGTGTGCTTTTTAGTCCGTCGTTCTACACCGGGTTCCTCGGATTTTCCAAGGCTTAGTCTCTTGATAGCCTCTGCCCTCTCTCTGCCTTTCACTTCTCGTTGCAAGAACTTCAGCAATCCGTCGAGATCTCCTCTTTTCCGTCCACTACGCGACCAGTCCAACCTTATGTCATGAGGTAACAGAGCAAGGATCATAGGCACCAAGATCCGCCCGTACTGTTCACCTCCAACTCCAAGGGCCTCCAAACTGCGCACATGGCCTACTAACTCATCCTGTAATTTCCGCAAAGAGGACGTGTGAATTTCAGTCCTTGCGCTCCTAGATGAGCTAAGTTGCATTAGGGCTTGAAGGTGAGCTGATATAATGTTTTCTGGATCGCCATACCTTTCTTCTAACAACTCACAGGCTATCTTGTAATTAGCTGTTGTTTGGGTGAGGCCCTGTAGTACACCCCTAGCCTCACCCTCTAAAACAGATTGAAGATACATAAATTTGGAAACAAGAGGCATAGGCTGATCGTCCACAAGTGCCATAAATTGGTCCCAAAATGGCCGCCACTCTGTTATTTTCCCGCCAAATTTCACTAGCTGGAGTTTAGGCAATTGCACACTAAAACCCTCATTACCGACTTCACTGCCTGAATTAATATCTTCACTGGACCTATTAGCAACCAAGTTTCTGTCCTTGCCCAGCCTCTCTAAGGTAGCTGCTGCTTCAGTACGGATTTGTCTTACCTCTTTCAGAAAATGGTGGTCTTCAAGTATTCTTCTCTGGAGCTCATCAACATCCTCTATAGAATTCTGGTCTCGCTGAATTATTTCTTCCCAGTCGGCCTTCTTATTATCGTAGTCTTTTACGAGACTTGTAATTTCATGCCAGGTCGGATTACCGGCCATGGCTCTGGTCAAATCTTCTGAGGCACAACGCAGCCATATTGTTGCCTTCTCTCTCTGCAGCACTGCTCTCCTAAGTTGATTTACGTTGGGGAATCCAGTAAATTCAGCCTCGCTCTCATCTGATTCCCGGGTCTGGGCACCATGTTGAATGTGGGCCATAAGCCCCTCAGTTTGAGGCATAGCCTCCTCAATTATCTCGTAAAACTCAAAAATAAACTCCGGGAGAAAGGAAACGACCTTTCCGTTTTCTCTTTATTTCCTCTCTCTCTCTACTACAGATTCAAACAACAGCTTGGGGGAGCACGCAGGTCCCATGGTTCCTTTTTGTAGAAAACTTCACATAAAAAAAATAGATAACATTGCGATACAGACAAGACAAATCCATTTAACCAGCAAATTATAAATTTATTACTTTTATTCTCGTTAAAGCTTCCCCAAAGGTAAAAAAAATACAAATATGTGACGAAAACGGGAGAGGGGAAGTCCCGGCTCCCATCCACTCGGGAAATTAATACAGTTTTCACAATATAATCACAATTCACATGGATTACTCTTTATACTTGTAATGACCCAATCATAATAACATATCAACCTTTCAAATAAACATATTTTTCAATAAATCAACTATTTCGATAATGTCAACAAACCTGGGTGCGTTCTCATTGGACAAACACTACACTTACCAGCGTAAACGAACGTTGGGTGCGTTTTCATAGGACAAACAAACCAACATTTAACACCACTATAAGGTACAAGGCGATGCTAGGCCTCTTTTGTGTTTATTGGTGGTTTCAATGCTCATCATAGGGTGTGGTTAAATTCTTTATCCTACAAAGTGCCATGTTTTACCAGCTTTGGACGTTGCCTCAGAATCAGGCTGAGCAAAAATTCATTTTCTACAGTGTCATGTTTTAAAGAGTCTTTGCCTCTGAATCTGGCTGTGAGCAAAAATTCTTTATCTCCTACAGTGTGCCTCTGAATCAGACTGTGAGCAAATATTCTTTTTCTCCTACAGAGTGCCATGTTTTAAGAGCTTTGGACATTGCCTCTGAATCAGGCTGCGAGCAAAAATTCTTTATCTCCTACAGAGCGCCATGTTTTAAGAGTTTTGGACTTTGCCTCTGAATCGGGCTGTGAGCAAAAATTCTTTTTCTGCTGAGTGCCATGTTTTAGGAGCTTTCTACTTTGCCTCTGAATCAGGCTGCGAGCAAAAATTCTTTATCTCCTACAGAGCGCCATGTTTTAAGAGTTTTGGACTTTGCCTCTGAATCGGGCTGTGAGCAAAAATTCTTTTTCTGCTGAGTGCCATGTTTTAAGAGCTTTCTACTTTGCCTCTGAATCAGGCTGTGAGCAAAAATTCTTTATCTCCTACAGAGTGCCATGTTTTAAGAGTTTTGGACTTTGCCTCTGAATCGGGCTGTGAGCAAAAATTCTTTTTCTGCTGAGTGCCATGTTTTAAGAGCTTTCTACTTTGCCTCTGAATCAGGCTGCGAGAAAAAAATTCTTTATCTCCTACAGAGTGCCATGTTTTAAGAGTTTTGGACTTTGCCTCTGAATCGGGCTGTGAGCAAAAATTCTTTTTCTGCTGAGTGCCATGTTTTAGGAGCTTTGTACTTTGCCTCTGAAACAGGTTATAAGCAAAAAATTTTCTCCTACGGTGCTATGTTTTAAACCTTTTACCCCCAATGATGTACTGGTACGTCCCTAAAAACTTATCCCATTACCCCCATGGACGTACCAGTATGTTCATTTAAGAGCTTTGGACTTGCCTCTGAATCAGCCTGTGAGCAAAAATTCTTTATCCCCTACAGAGTGCCATGTTTTCAGAGCTTTGGACTTTGCCTCTAAATCAGGCTGTGAGCAAGAATTCTTTTTCTCCTACAGTGCCCTGTTTTAAGAGCTTTGGACTTTGCCTCTAAATGAGGTTGTGAGCAAAAATTTTTCTCCTGCAGTGCCATGTTTTAACCCTTTACCCCCAATGGACGTACTGTACTGGTACGTCCCTAAAAACTTATCCCCTTACCCCCATGGACGTACCAGTATGTTCATTTAAGAGCTTTGGACTTGCCTCTGAATCAGCCTGTGAACAAAAATTCTTCATCTCCTACAGTGCCATGTTTTAAGAGCTTTGGACTTTGGCTCTGAATCAGGCTGTGAGCAAAAATTAGTTTTCTTCTACAGAGTGCCATGTTTTAAGAGCTTTGGACTTTGGCTCTGAATCAGGCTGTGAGCAAAAATTTGTTTTCTTCTACAGTGTGCCATGTTTTAAGAGCTTTGAACTTTGCCACTGCACCAGGCTGTGAGCAAAAATTCTTTGTCTCCTACAGAGTGCCATGTTTTACGAGCCTTGGACTTTGCCTCTGAATCAGGCTGAGCAAAAATTCTTTTGTTCTGATGCATTGTAACCACGGACTACTCTCTCAGTAGTTACAGTACTCTTTAGTTTAAACTTGCGACCATAAAATTTTTCCCCCAACCAGGACTTCCTTCTAGGGGGGAGGGATATGGCCTCAGTCCGGTAATATGCCCCAGGGTATGTTCCCTGCGCAAAGCGACCTTCCACTGTCTTTGACCCACAATGCACAAAGAAGAAGGCCGTGTCAGGCCTAATAAGGACAGAGCAAAGTTCGCCATTCGTAATCTGGTCGTTGCCCAGTGTAGACCTATAGTTTTCGCTCGCGACTTAAACTGTGAACTGCGTTTGTGTTTTCACTTCTTGTGTGTGCATAGTGTTTGTGTTGAGATGGATAACACTCGTGTTCAATGTCGTTGTCCCGTTGTGAATGGGAAAGCGTGTTCAGCTTTCCTTTCACATTTGGAAATTGATCCCCATTCTTTGTGTACCTTGTGTCGTGGTCGTGCCTGTACTCAGAGGGATACATGTAGTGAGTGTATTGAGTGGTCTGAAACCCAATGGGCTCTTATGGCCACGAAGAGGAAAAAGAAAGGAAAAAGGGAACATTCTTCCACGAAGAAAGACAATGGTTCGAGACCTTCGTCGAGCTGTTCTTTGGTAATTCCTTCCCTTCCGTCGATATCGCCATCGCTACAACAGATCAATGAGAGAGAAGGGACCACGCCGATTCGACCGAACTCCCCGTTGTTATCGGACTTCCCCTATCGTCCCCTTCAGTGAGTTTGGCGTTCGTATCCCTTCTCGGGAGATTGGATGAAAAGATCGACAGGATGAGTGAGTCGACTGCCACACATGTCTCACATGTGGTGCGCTCCGACCGGCCGCCTACCCACACGTGCGCACCGCCTCCCCTTACCGCATGGCAGTCTCGGGGATACCAGGCACCCCCTCAGCCGCCAGTGCTATGTATTAGAGCTGCCTCACAGGCCGCCTCATCGGCAGCTGCGCCACCATCTTGGCCTGCTGCCTTCTCCAACCCAGCGCCCACCGCCTCCGTCAAACCGGCGACTGCCACCCCTCACCCACATCAGGGTGACTTTTTCTCGGATCCTTGCCCTTGGGATCAGGAGTACTGGGGAGACACTCCAAGGACCCCGTTCAGGTCTCCTACGAAGGATCCTTTGCCGTCTTGGGAAGAACAAACCCTTTAGGGGATCCCTGTTGTCATTCCAGCCTCACTCGTAGGACTATAGGCGAGGGAGAGAAGAAGAGAAGGGGGGGAGGAACACACTCTTCGAGGACCCTAACGCATTCTCCCCCTACCGCATCGGTATTGGTGGACCCCGACCCCAAGAAGAGAAGGCTAGAGGATGCGGCAGGCAGTCGCTAGTCATCAAATTCTTCAAGGGGCTCCCAAGGTTATAGAGGTCCCCTAGACCATGGCGCCTCATTAAGTGGGCATAGAGCAGAGGCTCCGCCTGGAGGCTCTGGCCAGGGCTCATCCTCCCCTTCGTGGACAGGACCTCTGGAGGGGAGACTCTTCGGAGATGATGCCCACCAGTCATCGGAGGGTCTGGCAGAAGAGGACCCTTCGGTGGAAGACTCCTCCTCCTTATACTGGGTGTTGGTGCTCATCAGGCACCTCAATAACATGCCGGAGCCAGCCCCTGCTGTTCCTCCATGGGAAGTTTCTATGTTGGAGGAGCAGTTTGGCATCCTTTGAGAAGCTCATCCCCCTATGTCCCTCCCCTTGGCCCCATCTCTGGGCAGAAAGCTGGGGAAAATTAGTGTGGCCGTCACCGACCCCAAGAATTCTCTGAAGGCCTCGGGGTTAATGAAGTTGTTGCCTTACCCGAGGGTAAGGCATCGAAGATTTTACG
This sequence comes from Palaemon carinicauda, assembly GCF_036898095.1. Taxonomy (NCBI): domain Eukaryota; kingdom Metazoa; phylum Arthropoda; class Malacostraca; order Decapoda; family Palaemonidae; genus Palaemon; species Palaemon carinicauda. The sequence continues at coordinate 8,891,043 of NC_090732.1, forward strand.
CCCCAGAGGATTTCCCACAGACGGCCAGACCCGAAGAGGATTATCGGAGGTTAAGGTTACCGGATGTTCGGTAGCCTTTTCTATCCAGGAGATCGTCGCCCTCGAGTCGGCACTGTGGTCTTCATTCTCTGTCTCCTCGTGGTTGGACCTGTGATCCAATGCCATGGGTTCCTTGGCTCTGCAACAACCGGGTTGGTCGGACCAGGCCAAGGAACAGTTTATGGAACTTGCAGTGTCAGGAGGGAGGGCCGTCTCCTTCCTAGCGGAACAGTCCTTGGTAGCCACTTCCAACATCGTCCTTCGTAGGAGGGAAACAGTTCTTCACAGGATGCCGAGGAGGCTTCCCTCTAGGGAAATAAGGAACCTACAAAACTCGCTGTTGTCAAACGAGGCGCTGTTTGATGACAGGTTAATTGAAGAAGCCCTCGATAAGTGAAGGAGGGACAAAAGAGATCCCATTCTCCACAGGGCCTCCAGCTCCTCTTCCAGACAGCATAATCATGGGAATAGGGAGGCTCCCAGACCAAGGCCTCCTACAGCAGTTAACAGGCCTCTGCCTCCCTCTCCACAGGCTTGTCCAGACACCCCCAGCCCTCCTCCACCCCAGGCAGAAGCGCCCCTCCTAACGGTCGGCAGGGGTTCGGACAGAACTAACGACAACTCAGCAACAAGTTCCCTAGAAGGAAGTAGGAAGAGAGGGCCCCCAATTCCAAGCTCCCATCAGTGGGGGGGATGCCTCAATTATCGGTGGGAAGCATGGGCTGCCCAGGGCGCGGACCTATGGACTATTAAAGTCCTTTGCGATGGGTACAGATTGCCCTTCAAGGACGATCTACCCCCGTTAATAACGAGCGCACAAGCCCAGACTACTACCCCCAAGGACAAGGCCAGGAGATTGGCCTTAGGAGAGGAGATCTGCGGGTTACTAAAGAAAGGCGCTGCACTACGAGCACCCTTACAGGATTTGGGGTTCTTCAGTCGGGTCTTCCTGGTGGAGAAAGCCACAGGAGGTTGGAGACCGGTGATAGACCTTTCCTCCCTCAACAAATTCTTCAGGAAGACGCCTTTTAAGATGGAAACCCCTCGCAATGTCCTGGCTGCTATCAGGCAGGGCAACTTCATGCTGTCCATAGACCTAAAGGACGCTTATTTTCAAACCCCAGTACACCTCTCCAGCAGGAAGTTCCTCAAGTACAAGTGGGGAGAAGAGGTCTTCCAATTCTGCACCCTCTGCTTTGGTCTCTTTACAACCCCCCAAGTGTTCACGGTCTTTACCCTGGTGTCGCGTTGGACCCACGGGAGGGGTATCAGGCTCTTGAGGTACCTAGACTACTGGCTCCTTCTCTCAGGATCATAGGGCGACCTCATCCAGCAGATGGACAAGTTGGTGGAATTATGCAACGAGTTGGGGATTGTCATGAACTGGGAGAAGTCCCAACTATCTTCCTCCACGAGGACAGTGTACCTGGGAATGGATTTATGTTCGGTCCAAGCCAAGGCCTTCCCCACGTCAAGAGGCTCGAACGTCTGGAAGAAGTCAACCGTTCCTCAGGGGGGAAATAGCCAACCTTCATCAGTGGAAGAGGCTCGTGGGTCACTTGGTGTTCTTGGAAAAGTTGGTCCCTCTGGGCAGGATACGACTACGTCCGATCCAGTGGGACATGAAAAGACTGTTAGCTCCTCCGAACAGGGATCGTCCAAAGGAACTCTCCCTATCGCAGGCATCCAGGGAGGCTCTCCAGTGGTGGCTGGACAAGAAAAATACACTGGCGGGGGTATCTCTCCTGGACTCTCCTCCGGAGGTACTACTATTCACGGACGCGTCCAAGGAGGGCTGGGGAGCCCACCTGCAGGACAACTCGGTATCGGGTCTGTGGAGCGAGGAGGAGAAAACCCTCCACCTAAACGAGCTAGAACTCATGGCAGCACAGAGGGCCCTACTGTCCATGGCGGACGAAGTCAGCGGCAGAAAAAGCTCCCTAATGTCGGATAACTCCACGGTGGTCGCCTATATCAAGAAGGAGGGTGGTCTGACGTCCCGTTTTCTACAGGATCTGACGAAGGAGATTCTAACCTGGGCCGAGGGAAATGGGACTACCCTGGCGGCGAGATTCATTCCGGGGATAAGAAACGTGGTGGCAGACGGCTTGAGCAGGAGAGGCCAAGTCCTAGGCACCGAGTGGTCCCTTCATCCAGAAGTAACAAGGAGTGTCATAGCAAGGTTAGGGTCTCCCTCCCTGGACTTTGCAACCAGGCTGAACACCAAACTAACAGTGTTTTGCTCCCCAGTCCCGGATCCAACAGCAGTCATGGAAGACGCTTTTCAACGTCTGTGGGACAGCCTGGATGCCTACGCGTTCCCTCCGTTCAGGCTCCTGCGGCAGACCCTAAACAGGCTAAGGACTTCCAAAGGGGCTCAGCTGACTCTAATCGCCCCCTGGTGGCCGGAAAAGGAGTGGTTCCCCGACCTACGAGACCTAGCAGTGGCCCAGCCATGGCCCCTTCCCATCAAAGATCTTCTCAGGCAGCCTCACTTTCTGAAGTTTCACGAGGGGCTTGGAAACCTATCCCTTCACGCGTGGAGGTTATTGAGCGCCTCCTGACTAGGGAAGGATTCTCCCCAAAGGCGACCTCCCAGATGACGGTCTGCCTCCGCTCCTCCTCGAGGGCCATATACCAAGCTAAATGGCTAGGGTTCTACAAGTGGTGCCGGAAGAACGACCGTAAGCCCATAGGAGCCTCCATCCCGACAATAGCAGATTACTTGGTTCACCTACTCCTAGATAGGAACATGTCGGTGCCATCCATCAAAGGGGTCAGAGCTGCCTTGGGACAGATTGTGTGGTTGAAAAGAATAGACCGGGGTGGTTCCAGGCAACTGTCCATGCTTATCAAGAGTTTTAAGCAGTCCTGCCCTCCTCTCTCCTTGATGGCTCCGGAGTGGGATGTCCTCTTGGTCTTGGACTCCCTCAAGAAACCACCATTCAAGCCCTTGCGGCAGGCCCTGGACAGAGAATTGACCCTGAAGACTGTGTTCCTCCTCGCCCTGGCCTCTTCCAAAAGGGTGGGCGAATTGCATGGGCTGGCAGTCAGCGTTAGTCACTCCATCGGTTGGAAGGAGGCAATCCTAACCTTTGCGCCCTCCTTCGTAGCCAAGACCCAGAACCCAGCGGTCTCAGATCCAAGGTTCTCGGAGGTGGTGATCCCAGCCATCCCCAAGTCAGATGACTCAGAGCACCTTCTGCTGTGTCCGCTTGGGCTCTCCGAAAGTACCTGGCATCGACGTCCCGCTTAAGGCCCGCCATGAAACACCTGTTTGTCTCCACGTGCAAAGTGAGGAAGGCGATTTCGAAGAACACGATTTCCTACTGGCTCAGGGAGGTAATTCGAAGGACGTATGTGGCAAAGGGCAAGCCGGCACCCTCGTCTGCCAGGCCCCATGATATCAGGCCCATCAGTACATCCTTGGCCTTTTCTAAGAATATGTCAGTGGCACAAGTTCTTAAAGCAGGTGTGTGGAAGAGACAGAACACCTTCACTTCCCATTACCTGAAAGACTGCTCCTTAGTGTCTCGCGATGAGTACAGACTCGGCCCCATCGTAGTGGCACAGCAGGGGATTTAATGCCACGACTTGTACACAGTGTTAACGTCCGAGGTGGAGACGCGGTGAGTTCCATACCCCCCCCCCCCCTCTCCAGCTACAAGGCACGTATGATCGCTCTACGTCGATGGATGTCCCCCAACTTGGGTGAGTGTTATTGCAGGTTTTTTTGAAGTTTCTTAGAAGTTTTTTCCCCAACAGGCCATCCATATCACCTTGTCTTCCGCCCCTTCCTCGTTTCATTTCCCACCTCCTAAGCCCAAGTTTCCTGAGAGAGTGGTCCGTGGTTACAATGCATCTGAACAAATATCAAATTCTTAGTAATTTGTATTTTTCCTAGCATACTTACCACGGACTACTCTTGAAGTTATGTCCCACCCTACCTACCCCGGTAGTTCTTGGAAGTAGCTGGCACTGAGACAACAGTGGCATCTGGTTCGAGTACAAATGGCAACCTTTGCCCTGTCCTTATCAGGCCTGACACGGCCTCCTTCTTGGTGCATTGTGGGTCAAAGACAGTGGAAGGTCGCTTTGCTCAGGTGACGTACCCTGGGGCATATTATCGGCCTGAAGCCTTATGCCTCGAATGGAGTCCTGGTTGGGGGAAAAATTTTCAGGTCGCAAGTTTAGACTAAAGAGTAACTCCTGAGAGAGTAGTCCGTGGTAAGTATGCTAAGAAAAATACATATTACTAAGAATTTGATATTTTTCTCCTACAGTGCCATGTTTTAAGAGCTTTGGACTTTGCCACTGCATCAAGCTGTGGGCGAAAATTCGCTTTCTTCTACAGAGTGCCATGTTTTAAGTGTTGGACTTTGCCACTGCATCAGGCAATGAGCAAAAATTCTTTTTCTCCTACAGAGTGCCATGTTTTGAATCGGGCTGTGAGTAAAAATTCTTTTTCTACTGAGTGCCATGTTTTAAAAGCTTTGAACTTTGCTTCTGAATCGGGCTGTGAGCAGAAATTCTTTTTCTCCTACAGTGCCATGTTTTAATAGTTCTGGACTTTGCCTCTTAGTCAGGTTGTGGGCAAAAATTATTTTTCTCCTACAGTGCCATGTTTTAAAAGCTTTGAACTTTGGCTCTGAATCAGGATGTGAGCAAAATTCCTTTTCTCCTACAGTGCCATGTTTTAATAGTTCTGGACTTTGCCTCTGAGTCAGGCTGTGAGCAAAAATTATTTTTCTCCTACAGTGCCATGTTTTAAAAGCTTTGAACTTTGGCTCTGAATGAGGCTGTGAGCAAATTCCTTTTCTCCTACAGTGCCATGTTTTAAAAGCTTTGAACTTTGGCTCTGAATGAGGCTGTGAGCAAAATTCCTTTTCTCCTACAGTGCCATGTTTTAAAAGCTTTGAACTTTGGCTCTGAGTCAGGCTGTGAGCAAAATTCCTTTTCTCCTACAGTGCCATGTTTTAAAAGCTTTGAACTTTGGCTCTGAATGAGGCTGTGAGCAAAATTCCTTTTCTCCTACAGTGCCATGTTTTAAAAGCTTTGAACTTTGGCTCTGAGTCAGGCTGTGAGCAAAATTCCTTTTCTCCTACAGTGCCATGTTTTAAAAGCTTTGAACTTTGGCTCTGAATGAGGCTGTGAGCAAAATTCCTTTTCTCCTACAGTGCCATGTTTTAAAAGCTTTGAACTTTGGCTGTGAGTCAGGCTGTGAGCAAAATTCCTTTTCTCCTACAGTGCCATGTTTTAAAAGCTTTGAACTTTGGCTCTGAATGAGGCTGTGAGCAAAATTCCTTTTCTCCTACAGTGCCATGTTTTAAAAGCTTTGAACTTTGCCTCTGAATCAGACTGTGAGCAAAGATTATTTTTCTCCTACAGTGCCATGTTTTAATTTAAGAGCTTTGAACTTTGGCTCTGAATGAGGCTGTGAGCAAAATTCCTTTTCTCCTACAGTGCCATGTTTTAAAAGCTTTGAACTTTGCCTCTGAATCAGGCTGTGACCAGAAATTCTTTTTCTCCTACAGTGCCATGTTTTAATAGTTCTGGACTTTGCCTCTGAGTCAGGCTGTGAGCAAAAATTATTTTTCTCCTACAGTGCCATGTTTTAAAAGCTTTGAACTTTGGCTCTGAATGAGGCTGTGAGCAAATTCCTTTTCTCCTGCAGTGCCGTTTTAAAAGCTTTGAACTTTGGCGCTGAGTCAGACTGTGACCAAATTCCTTTTCTCCTACAGTGCCATGTTTTAAAAGCTTTGAACTTTGCCTCTGAATCAGGCTGTGACCAGAAATTCTTTTTCTCCTACAGTGCCATGTTTTAATAGTTCTGGACTTTGCCTCTGAGTCAGGCTGTGAGCAAAAATTATTTTTCTCCTACAGTGCCATGTTTTAAAAGCTTTGAACTTTAGCTCTGAATGAGGCTGTGAGCAAAATTCCTTTTCTCCTACAGTGCCATGTTTTAAAAGCTTTGAACTTTGGCTCTGAATGAGGCTGTGAGCAAAATTCCTTTTCTCCTGCAGTGCCATGTTTTAAAAGCTTTGAACTTTGGCTCTGAATGAGGCTGTGAGCAAAATTCCTTTTCTCCTACAGTGCCATGTTTTAAAAGCTTTGAACTTTGCCTCTGAATCAGGATGTGAGCAAAATTCCTTTTCTCCTGCAGTGCCATGTTTTAAAAGCCTTGAACTTTGGCTCTGAATGAGGCTGTGAGCAAAATTCCTTTAATCCTACAGTGCCATGTTTTAAAAGCTTTGAACTTTGCCTCTGAATCAGGATGTGAGCAAAATTCCTTTTCTCCTGCAGTGCCATGTTTTAAAAGCTTTGAACTTTGGCTCTGAATGAGGCTGTGAGCAAAATTCCTTTAATCCTACAGTGCCATGTTTTAAAAGCTTTGAACTTTGCCTCTGAATCAGGATGTGAGCAAAATTCCTTTTCTCCTGCAGTGCCATGTTTTAAAAGCCTTGAACTTTGGCTCTGAATGAGGCTGTGAGCAAAATTCCTTTAATCCTACAGTGCCATGTTTTAAAAAGCTTTGGACTTTGCCTCTGAATCAGGCAAATCTTAAGTGAGGCTACTCACAAATTTGGTATTTACTTGGACCTGATATGCACTAATTTGTCTGGTATTATAGATAGCTAGGTTGGTTTCCAGTTGGGACGTCTGGTCATGCTTTGATATCGTTAGTAATAAACACTGTCAAAGGTTGGGGGATACTGAAAATGTTCTCTATGTTAATAATTAACAAATCAAAGTGAAAGAAATTTAGCAAAAGTGACGAACGCACCAGTAGATATAGTTTAGGAAAATGGTATTGTCCAGAAACCAAATAGGGTCTCGTACATGTTACTGGAAATATTGAAACTAGTAAAAGTCAGAAAAAATATATGAATCTGGTAAACCTTCAATATAGGATAATAAATATGAATGAACAAGTACTCCACATTTGGGTTTCATAGCAGAACCAGGAATATGTGGACTGCCTTGCAAGATTGAATTTGAAAAGATGATGTTCCATAACACCATAAACTGATAATCGTAGAACCCCCGTGGAAAGTGCTGGTGTAATACCATTTAATAAATTTGTAAATATAGAATGAAAATAGGGTAAATAGAAAATTTGGGGATAAGGTCCTTGTAAAATGAGAAATAAAAAAAAATACGGAAATGATAAGGGAAACATGCAAAATGAAGATTCATGAAGAGAATGGATATGGATAATATAAGAAAAATTCTTGGGAATATACATAGAGGGTAACGGAACACGGATTTGAATGCCTGAAATTAGGAAAGTTAACTCTCTCTCTCTCTCTCTCTCTCTCTCTCTCTCTCTCTCTCTCTCTCTCTCTCTCTCTCTCTCTCTCTCTCTCTCTCTCATATATATATATATATATATATATATATATATATATATATATATATATATATATATATATATATATATATATATATATATATATATATATATATATATATATATATATATATATATATATATATACGTAAATTTTGTTAAAATAATTTCTAAGTTGAAAGGTAGGAAAATAGCATCCTGCATTCGCTTATTCTGCACGCAAGCGCGTTCTATAATTTATTTTTGAAGATTTGATTGCTATGGAAATTTTCCTGGTCCACCTATTCATGAAATAAATAGTATTGATAATCCTTTTAATACGGTAGCCTGCTGCAATATTCAAAAGCCCTGTCGGAAATAAATTAATGCTGTTGTTAGATCTGGGCGACGCTGATCTTATATTCTGTTATTTCTTGACGAGCTTATAAGTGAATTGCAATTATGTGGTGTTCCTAGGTTACATTGCCCTGTAATACACTACAATAAAGCCCATTTTACTCATGATGCCCAGCGGTTGGCCTTATTAGAATTAGCACATAGAGTATAGGAAGTTAAGTTAATCAAAAGATTAATAACTTAAGCACAATATTATATTGATTCATCATTCATTCATTCATGATATTTATAATTTTCTTATGCAATTTAATTATATCCTAAAGATTCCTAGATTTTTACTTTAAGTCATTGAAACAGAAGAATAATTTTACGTTAGTTCCTGTTAGAATTTTTTTTTTTTTTTTTTTGCCAAAAGAGAAAATTACTGGATTATAGAAAACGACGTTGAAGGGTAACAAAATCTTTTCATCATTGATGATTTCTGATTGAACACTTTTATTTCTCTAGAATTAACAGATCGCTTATCATTTGACGAGATACTAAGAATTCAAGTTATGATCCTGATGCTGAAAGCTAATGAAATCAGGGTTACTGCGTTAAAAGTAAATGGTAGACTCTTGGGCTGGTTACCAAATTATTGTTGTTGTTACACACATACACTCTCTCTCTCTCTCTCTCTCTCTCTCTCTCTCTCTCTCTCTCTCTCTCTCTCTCTCTCTCTCTCTCTCTCTCTCTCTCTCTCTCTCTCGTAAGGTATTGCGATTAAAAAAAAAATAACTGCAGTTTCCTCGTAGTTTCTTATAAGCCTCTATTTTTTTTTTTTTTTTTTGCCTCCCAGCTTCCTTTTTCTTATATTGTTGTCTATACTCTTATATATCTTTTAATTCTAAGTGCAACTGTAGATTTTTCCTCCAGAAGGGTAAATGGCAGTCGATTACAAGAGTGGTTCCATCATAATAGGCATAATCTGCTTTCTTGTGACACATTGAACTGTGATTCTTCACCAAATGGATTGCTGTTAATTATTCTAAATCGATAGTATTTTCTATTTGGTTTTAGAGACGAGATGTTCCTGTAGTTTTGATGGAAATAATTCTTATTTTTATCCACGTTGGACTATCTTATTGTTTATCGATCAAAAATATCTTTCATTATTTCTACAAACTACTTTTTGGTTTTTGTTCAATCATAATATGAGACAGAAATTTATTTCTAAATGAAAACCATAGTGTTGATTTTCCCCATATATCGACTGAAGAAATTTTACTAAATTTCAGAATCTCGATCTTCGCATCAAATTAGGTTAAGATACAAAGTCACGTGACTAAACTCGAAAGTCGCGATGAATCGACGATCAGTTTAGACTTGCAGTAATCATTACGGAATTTCAGAGTTCAGACTTCAGTTTCTGTGTGGTAGTGCTCGCGAACGGTTATCGTACCTTGTCGTCTGAGTGACGGCATTGTCCCGTATTCATGACGTTTGTCAAGTGTCCCGTATTGGCCGTCATTTTGTCCCATATTTTCGATATTAAAAAAAAAAAAAAAATCATGGTATAAGTTATTTAATCATATATGCTGGAAGTAAACAATATCTCTTGCGAGCACTTGGACCCAGTGCAAAACAAGACATGAAAAATGACACACTAACAACAGAGGAAAATATTTTTAAAAGGATCGTGGAAAGGTTTTAATCATGTGCATTCTATTCCCTGCAATTTATTCAATTACATATGAGAAGTCACTTCAGTTATATTTTTTTTATAGCTGCAAATCATGTTCCAATGTTGTAATGATATGACTCGGTGAACAATTGTTTGTAACAAAGTCTACAATGAACGCACTTTAAAAGAAAAGAGATTTCAACGAAGTAAGTCATGGACAATCTGGACTGTAACTTCACGTAAGTAGTGTATCTATATTGTTCAACTACATCTGCAATTTAGATGTCCCTTATTTAAATTTTCAAAATCTGGTCACCCTGGCCAAAACGTATTATTCTTTTCGAATACATTATACTTGATATGCAATAAATACGAATTCCAGTCGTACATTTTCTTCATAATCTAAGCTCAATATTAATAATAGTATCTATTTGTATATCGGGTATTGACAATGTGACCTAATACTTAACTCAAACCATAAAATAGAATTAATCAGTCATTTAGACAAAATGTAAAGTTGATGCTGCGCCTTATGACGTCCCAAAGGAGTATTCTAACGTACAGTGATTTGGTAATCAAAATTCATTCCTCTGATGGAATATGTTATAAAATAAGGGACTCTCTCTATATATTTTGATGAAATATAACACTAATTCCCTTTAAACTAAAAAAGGAGTCTGCTCCTTCCTTCTCCAGTAGCTAGAGCGTTTTTAGTATATTAGAACGTCTACGCCTAAGTGCTCAGAAGTTTCTCGTGGCCGTACATTTTAGTCCTCTGATTGCCTATAAATTCATCGGCCAGAAGTCAATTACTCCTAATAATTTACATTATACTTGAATTGCAACAAAATATGAAATACAGTTATGTACTGTAGTTCATTCATTATATAAGCTCGTTAAAATAATAGTATTTATTTGAATATCGAATATTAACCGAGTTACTCAATATCTCACTTAAACCAGCAAACAAAATCAATCAGTCATTTAGACAAGATTCAAATTATATCCTACTCCATATGACGTCACAAAGACATTATTCTAAATAGAAATAATTATTTGGTAATTAGAACATATGCCTCTGATAAATATATTATTGAAACGTTTTATAAGGGTCTGTGTCTATATATTTTGAAGAATACGTGTTTCCAATTCCCATAATAAAATAAATAAATCTTGAAGTCTGTCCCCCCCCATAGCTAGAGCGTTAGAACACGATTTTGTGGAAATTCGGGCTGGTTTTTTTAACAGCAACTTATAAGTCCCTGGAACTCAATCATATGGGAATATTTTAGTCCTCTGATTGGCTGTATTTCCTCAGCTGTGATTGGTTGTTGCCTTTGTTTACAAATTCACACATTAACCTCGTAACCAGAACCCAAATAATTATTCCTTTGAATATTATGAAGTATTTATTTAGCTTACGCATTTGAACGAGGTCAATTAACTAATTAGTACTGAATTTAAAATATTTTTAGTTAGTTTGTTCATAAAAAAAAATAAATTCTAAGCCTCAATTTATCTACAATAAGTATAGGTATTTTACATCTGAATTCATTCATAAAATGTGAGATTGTCTGTTGTCTAAGTGAGGTTTATTCTGATTTATGGGTTGCCGTTGGCAAACTATTCAAATTCATCCCGGAAATTTCTATTTTATACACACAACAGTGCTATTGGTATCAATTTCATTATTTATTAAATGATTGGTATTTTACTCCTACCCTTTATGATACATTTCCTAATAAAAATGATTAATTTGGTCCTAATTTATTTGCTAAGTTTTAACGTTTTACAGTGTTTTTTTTTCGTCGTTTCTTAACGTATTCAGTTCTTTCGTCGTTTTAAAACATTTTTTTACAGTGTTTTTTCGTCGTTTAAATTTTTTTTTTGTTTTTCGTCGTTTTTGTGTTTTTATAAATACCAGCATATTTGATACCATAACAAATTACGAATTACAGTCATGCAGTATAGCTTCTTCACTACAGTATATAGGCTCGATGAAGTAACGCAATTTATTTGTATAGCAAATCTTATCACGTGTTACTCAAAACCTCACTCAAACCAGCAAACAGAATAAATCAGTCAGTTAGACAAGCTTTAAAGTTCACCTTATAACATAAAAAAGACCCATTTTCTGAATAAAGATAACTATTTCTTAATCAGAATCCATCCCTCTTATCAGAAATGTTACTAAGACATCTTATATGGGATTGCCTATATATTGTAAAGAAATTTTATCTAAATCCCTTTAAAACAATACTTTCAGAGCGTTTTAAAGCGATTTTATGAAAATGCGTTGGACATTATGAGACGCCGAAACTTTCTTTGTGGTAAATTCCTGTGCTCTGATTGGCCAAGTCTTCTTTAGCTGTGATTGGTGGTTGCTTTCGCATACTACTGTTTATCATCGTAGCCAGAATACAGTTAAATATACCTTCAAATATGGCATATTTATTCAACTTATACCCCTCAACATGATCTATTATCTATTTCTTAAGAAATTAATAAACATATTCGCTATATTTCAATAATAATTGCATTATTTCAGTCATAATTTATATGCTAAAAGTAGAGGGTTTTCACTCTTACCCAGTTAAATACATTCATATAAAAATACCATTTTATGACGTCACATGCAACCACCTCAGTTCGTGTGTTTTATGAGCTGCTGTTGGCGAACCAGTTAGATTAAAGAGAGGCATTTTATTCAAGCGCTCTAGCTAAGAGGTGCTCATCTGGTTTGTATGAGCTCTGTTTATGGACGAGTTAAATTTACGCGTCATTTAATTCAAAGCTAAGGTTTTTTTATACTAATCTATTTTATACATAATGATGATATTTACGTTGCATATGAAGAATATTTTCTTATATCTTTTAAATAAATTTCAAATGTTTATCATCATTTTTTAATGAGTCATGATATAACAATAAAACAATCGCCAATAGATTTAGTAGATTTGAGAACAAGGCCCTCAGAAGAATACTGGGAATTAAATGGCAGGACAGGAGTAGAATTGAAACTATAAGAGTGCCATAAGTGGATGAGATCATGGTGTAGGGAAGATAAAGATGGCATAGGTATGTTCTTTGCACTCCCCAAGAAAGATTAAATATTCACCAAACATTTAACTCAGCTCAATAAGGCATTAGAAGAGTTGGAAGTCCCAGGCCTACATGGTTGAAAACTGTGAAGCGTGAAGTCGGAGATTGTGGAGAATTTTTTAATGGTTATGTTCTGAGTGGGAACTTAGTCCGGGAAAGTCTCCTTATAACAGTTACATAAAGTTCAACAGGGGAGGATAGGAGCACTTACTCTCGGGGCACAAACACCCTGCTAATACTTTACTGTCACAATTCACAAACCAACACTCTTTAAATACAAAAGGGGGAAATTTTACTTTCCAGAGGCCGAAGCACTCCACACGTAGGATTAACAATAATTTATGGCCTACTCTAGCTTTGTCAGGTCTATAGTCATCTCATTCTCAGGCTCTGTTCCGGCTCCGTCCCAGTTACCCCAATGAAATGCTGGACAGTTATTTTACGTTAATGTAAGGTAGACAAAATCCAAAATGGGAGCAGTGATGTAAAGTAGTTTAAAAGTTTAAAGATAAGGATCTTTACCTTCGAAGCAAATATATTAATGCAAAGTACCTCGCTGTTACCACCTATAGACTTACTCTTCAAATATTGGGTATTTTGTCCCGTGATCAATTATTCATTTCACACATTAAAATAAATGAGGGAGCAAAAATACTAAAGAGGTTTAATTAACCTAATATTGATTTATTCACAAATTTACATTAAAACAAAACGGACATCTTAACACAAAAAATGGTATCAAAAGAGATGCAATTCAAATAATGAAAGTGATGGGTTAGACACGTGGTCTGCAACAATCAAAAATCAAAATGGGGTCTGGCACGTGGCCCACGTGACCCAGAGACTATGCTAGTCTCAAACCAGAAATGATAACGGAAAAATATATACACACAATCCCACCGCACACAGTCCGAATATTGTAATTAGCCAGGTTCCCTATAAAGTTAAAATTAGTCTAAGCTAATAAAAAATGGGGGAAAACTAAATGGCCATTGATGTAGTACCTGCACTCCTTTGAAGATTAGTCCTATGGCCGTGGTGGCTGTTGACCTGGTTGTCGCACTAATTTCTTGCCTGGCTCACCCCAAGAATTCTCACTGTAGCTGTAACTAGGTACATCAGGGTCCTCTTCTTCTCAATCTCTCCGACCGGCAGCAACCCTTTGTGAGTCGCGTTTGGGCGAGTGGGATGGGATTGGGGTGAGCCAGAAGTACATGGGTTCAATGACCAGGCAGGTCAGCAAGCCAGGGCAGCTTCTCGTAGAATGGGGTCGACACTACGGTCGAAGAGATCACCTGGCTTCACCTTTCCAGACAGGTGAAGAGCTTGATGCACACGGTAATCCATTGGGGTTGCCATATCGGGACTTCAGGACAGGGCAATATCTTGTTGCAAGGAGTACAGAGGAGGCAGGAATTTGTACTAAATACTCAGATAAATCTTGCTGCTCTGAGGGAGGTTATATATACAACAATCCTACCTATTCTGGCTTGCTAAAAATTAATATTTAAAATGATTAATTAGCAATGGACTGGTACGATGGGCATACATCTTAAAATTAACAAACCTTAATTGGTATTGAGAAATATAAGATGCATCAATTCAGCAGTATTGAAATTTATATTTAAAATTCAGTTTAGGAATTTAATCTCAACCCACGTAGTTTAAGAAAAGAACCAACATACGCCGGGGTTACAACTAAGGCCATCTGTTGTGCGTATCTACGCTGTGACGTCACGAGCATGGCGTGCGCCACTGTCAACAAGTTTAGATTAGTCCTCCCTATGTTTCGTTAAAGAAAACTAGATGTAGGAGAGAATGTTTAAGGGGTAGCTATAGTATTAGTAGAAGAGAGCTAAAAATACGATTGAAAGAAGAAGAGTGAAGAAAATTCTTCACAGAGATGAATGGAGAAGTATTGAATTAAAGGTTCAAGATAGAGACGACTGGCGAAATATAACCGAGGCCCTGATGGTGATCAATTACATACTTTTTATCAGTAATCACACGTTTCTTGTCTTTTGGGGGTGTGAGACGCCTACTACATGATTTATATGTAATTTTATTTAATTATTATTATTATTATTATTATTATTATTATTATTATTATTATTATTATTATTATTATTATTATTATTATTATTATTATTATTATTATTATTATTATTATTATTATTATTATTATATAACCCTGATATAGTTAGACAGAAAAATCTGATGTCATTATCATCACCTGCTAGGAACGCGTATATAGTCAGGGTAATTTTTTCCCCTATTTCAAGCTAGCCATGTTATTCTTATTAAGATTCTTGAATTGCATCGAATATTAATATGTATTTTCATTGTAAATTAAAATACACACAAATAAGATAGGCATACACTGTAAAAATATATATAATATTGTTGAAATGACAGCTAAAAAGTGTTGCCAACTACAGCTTGTAAAGATCATGTATCCAAAGGTAGGGACATTTTTCTTTTGTCATGACGCCTTTGCAGGTAAAGTAATGAAAAATTTGAGATATTTTCGGCTTTGCAAAGCAATTCAAATTTCCGCTGTTGGAAAAACGAAATAAAACCTGAAATAGTAATTAATTTCTCTTCAGAATTGTGAATACTTAACAATAACATTTCAGACGCAGCCTCTTTCAGTTTACAGATAAATGGGCATTTGGAAAAAAATATTAGTCATCCTATTTTTTCTTTGGTTTGTATATTAACAGCACCAATATCTGTTTTGATGATGTTAGTTTTTAAAATATTTCATTTTGATTGCTCATTTATTTCTCATATCGCTTATTTATTTTTTTTCCTCACTGGGATATTTTTCCCTGTTGGAGACTTTGGGCTTGTAGCATCTTGCTTTTACAACTAGGGTTGTAGCTAATAATAATAATAATAATAATAATAATAATAATAATAATAATAATAATAATAATAATAATAATAATTTGTTTATACAGTATGAACAGGCTGCTATTTAGTTCTACATCCAGGTGATTTCATTGTTTCCTAAATCTGAATTTATATTGTTTTTGTTTAACAATCTCATACCGATAAAGATTACATTAATGTTGGAGGTTGATTTAAATAAGCTTAAACTTTTCGTGAAGATAGAAATTTTAATGTCATTCTAGGGACATTTTGTAAGGATTTTTCAAGCATTGCTGAATATTTTAGTTGGTGATAATCTTCCTTTTGCCAGCTATGGGATTTATTCCTAGATTTCGAGATTTTCCGTACAAATTTCTATGAAGAATAAACAGATAAGTAAACCTTTATATTGCTGCAATTAGTTTTCTTGCACTTATATGAAGTATAGTGAGTAATTTCTACATTAGTAAAGCCTACAAGATCAGAAGAAAATATATTTGTGGAAATGGGAATTTTTGGGTTGTTTTGGGGATATTTTATCATGAGTTTTAGGGATTTTTAGATTAATCCATCTGGCAAGTGGCAACTGGCAACACTGCTTTTAGATCCCGGTCGGACCGTCGGAGCGGTCTACCGTCCATTCTCCATTGTCCAATTCCCAAATGGCTCACGTGTGGTGAAAGTGTACTTGCCGAATAATTTCGCTTTTCTTCAAGTTGTAAAGGTAAAATTATAATTCCATTGCTTGAATGGAAAATAATTGCTTGTGCTTGAACTACACAGAGTTTTATGTCTGGAATAACTCGTGTAATGTTAGTATGTGTATGCTAACTTTGCTGTAACATACCATAGACAGTGGCCAAACAGTAGTGTTGTCAATCGTAATTTTAGTTAAATTTTAACCTATGATATTATTTGTTCAAGCCCAGTTTATATTAATCAATCAATCTTTGTCTTATTTACTCTGTATTATGTTCTTGATGAGACCTTCAAGAGGATAAGCTACTGCTGGTAGGCTAACCTACCGGTATTATTGCATAAATTGCCATTGTTTCAAAATTAAAAATACTATGCACAATTGGATAAAGTATTAAAAAAGCAATAGTTTGAATTCCATAAACTATAGGCGCAAATAAATACTAACATAATACAGGATTTTAAGTAGAGCATCCCTTTTTCAATTTGGAAAAATGTCTTTTCTTCGAAAATGAAACTTATTTTCTCTGTGAATAAAAACTTGGTGGTAAATATATGATACTACCATTTCTGGTTTTATTGTAGTGTATTACAGGGCAATGTAACCTAGGAAAACAACTACTTTTTCTTATAGAAAAAATTACGCTCTTCGAAAATGACACAATACAAACCTACCTAATTTCTTGTCAAATACATGAACCATATATTTTTTCCACTTGCTATCTTGTGTTTTATGCAATTCTGACCATGATTATTGGGGCAAACAACCCGTCCGTAAGTTTTCGGACCCCATCGTACAAAGACAATTATGGGGGAACCCAGTGGGAAACCAGGGCTTTTTGGTTGGGGAAATGTCATAAACGAGTGATTTACAGCGATAATATTGGTCAGAAATGCAAAATAAGCCCAAGATAACTAGTTGGAAAAATATTAGGTTCATATAAATGGCTGAAAACTGGCCAAACATGATTATTTAACACACTTGAGAATTGTTAAAGGGTATAGAACCAAACAAACCTACCTAACCTAACCTAGTAGTTCCCACGTCACAACCCCTAGCCAAGGCAAGCCCCCGTACCCCCCCTTCCCAGGTCACAACCCCTAGCAGAGGTGCCCTCCCCCCCGAACCCCCCTTCATAGGTCACAACCCCTAGCCAGGTGCGAGCCCCCCAGACTCCCCCTTCCCAGGTCACAAACTAAAAGTAAATCACAATTAAATCCTTACATTATGATAAAGAAAATCACAAATAAATCCTTCCATTATGAAAAAGTAAATCACAAATAATTCCTTACCTTATGATTGACACCATAACCTTTTCTTTTCTTGGCAATCATTACAAATGCTTGGCAGTAGAAAATGTGCTGGCCTTCCTTGAAAATTAAGTCCGAATCGGACGTTTGAGGCATTATTTCGCTGTTATTTTTTAATTACACATGAATAAGAATAGCTTTACACTGAATGGAGAGCATTTCCCTCATAATCAATTGCCGACAAACAAAATTACAGTAAATTTCGAAATAGATTCATGTTCTTCCCCTAAGTTCCCTCTTGGAGATGTCTTTACAAGATGGTGGTTAAGTTGAAACTGAAGACGAAGGTGGGAAAAAAATTTGGTAACCCACCCATCTATGCACTACTTGACAGTCGTACCTTTACCATATGCTGCGACACAGTCTGCAATAACTTACATAATAGTAGGAGTTTTGAGTTATCAGAATCAGGTGTATAAACAAGGGCAATGGTTTAGATTCAAAGTAGGACTTGTCCACAAAACTAGCCTTGTAATCGCTCGCATACAAAATGTACCGGACACACTTCTTAGTTTTTTCTTTCTAGATTTACTGTGACTGCGAGTAATGCTGATCAATCCCCTGTACATTAAATGCACTCTTTGGAACACTTTATTTCTGATGAAAGATCAAACTTTCTACATTGTTAGTTAAAGGTAATCTAATAGCTTTGACTAGAGTATGTTTCAGATCTTTCTCATTTGGCAGCCATGCCTTAACTAGATTTTTCAATTTGAAAATCAATTGCTGAAATGCATTTTTTAAAACAAATTTGATCACCCAATCAAAAGGAGTTATTGAAATATAACTCGATGCTGATTAGCCAATTCAAAGTTAAATTCGTAAAAACGGGAGTCATTATTACAAGGCATAGCTTAAACAAATGAATAGACAGTCAAAATCTAATACCTAACAGTAATACATTAAGAGAAGCTACGGTGTTTGTATTGGAGCACTGAGATCAATGGTTGGAGCCACTGCACGTTCTGGCAAAAATTAACACTGCAGAGAGAGTTATACCTGTAGTTGAAAAGAATTGGAACAAAAATACATAGTAACAGGAGCTAATGAGTTCCTGGCTGCATGAGAAGATCTCAAGAAATGCAACTTCTGGCTTTGTGTATTGATAAATAGATCACAAACCCAGACAGCAAAGTAGCGGGAAGAACAGGTAAGCGCTTGTGAAGTTGGAGGAGAGTGTGCGATGTTAGCCTTTAGGAAGAAAATCTTGGTGGGCCAGGTCCTGAAGGCAGGAATTTTGAAATGTCTGACAACCTTCACACCCCACTATCTATGTGAATGAACTCGCAAGTTGTTTATCACATTTATTCTAGTGCCTGTGGTGGTTGCTCCTTCGTAGGACAAGCACCTCGTCTAAAATAGCGGTGTGATGTCAGCCTAGGATGAGGCCTTTTTTTACTCTTGTGTCCCTTACAAACCATTTTTTTTTACTTCATCTTGAGCTTTTGAATAAGGGTGTAGGCAAACGACACTGAGTCATATATGTTTCTCATTCTGAGCACTGGAAGCTGGTCTTTTTATCCGCTTGATTTCGTGGCTAAAACTCATTTTAAATATTTAACTTAGCCGGTGAATATATAATAGCTGCTGCTCAGCGGCTCGACAGAAAACACACTCAAAAACTCGCGAGCGATCGCTATGAAGGTTGCGGGTGTGCCCACCAGCGCCAACTATCGGCCAGATACCACTCTTGCATGTAAACAAACCCTTCAATTCTTCTCTGTCGACCTTGACGACAAGACGTATCAATACTCGCTGTATAACCTGGAGTTTTCTCAACATATTGGGTGAAGTACTTCATTTTGGTTTGAGCTTTCGCAGTGCAGGTGTTTTTCCTCAACTTAAACTCTTGAACTCTTTATTGGACAGATTTAATTGTTGATGACTTGGATTGTTTTTTGGACTTTCTTTGACTAATTCAAAATGGCTGACGCTTCACAAGCCCCTAGATTTCGTAAGTGTAATGCTAGGGACTGTAATAGGCGTCTTCCAAAGGCCTCTCTCGATCCACATACTGTGTGTTCCAATTGTCGGGGTAAAACCTGTCAATTGGGAGATCGGTGTGAGGAATGCATGGGCCTTTCGGAATTCGATTGGCTCGAATACGATAAGTATGCACGTAGGCTAGAGAGAGATAGGGTAAGGAGGAGTTCCTCTAGGTCAGTAGATTTTTCCTCTCCACATGCCCCTGACCCTAATCCTTCCCCTGTAGTGGTTGTACCTAACCCCCCTTCTGGCACTCAGGAACCATCTATGCAAGACATGTTACGTGCTATTCATGCCTTGGGTGAAAGAGTTTAAGCGTTAGCAACTGATCGTAATCAACTCATGGCTGACGTTAAAGAGCTTAAGTGTCAAAGTGCCACAGCGGAAAATAGTGGGAAAGTGATTAGTGCGCAAAGTGTTGTGAACAGTGTTGCGACCGAGGGTTCGTCTGTTCGTGCCTGTCGTTCACCTAGTTCGAGACCTCTTGCAAGCTCCCAAGCCCAGGGGAGAAGTAATGTCGTACGACTTATGGGTTCGAGAGGCCTTGATCAGCGAACAGACGTTCCCTCTATGGTATCAGGCGTATCTCACCAAGATCGCCCCTACCATGAGACGAGAGAGCCCATTTTCTCCTCGTCATCCGAAGGCTTTTCGCATAAGAAACCGTGGAGCAAGGTTTCTAGGCCCCTTAAGCGAAAGTCGGTCCCTTCAGGACAGGTCCAGCGTCCTGGATGTAGTCATTGGGACAGTTCTGACCCGTTGCAGTCATCGGATGACTGCTCGCCGCCTAAGCAGCAACGTTACACAGGCTCAGAGAGTCTTGGTGTAGGCAAGGTTGTGCCGTCTCAGACGTTAACCCCGTCGTTTACCGCACCCATTCCCGTGGACCCTAAATGGGTTATACTGCAGGACATGCAGACTAAGCTCGCCTCCCTTATGGAAGACTATTCTGCCGATAAGGTTCACGTTGAGCCTAGCCGTTTATCTCATCGAGATCCTGGCCTTCAGCCGCCCAAACGAACCTTTGTGCGTCCTGTTGACGTTGGCGTAGCTAAGTCACGTCAGTCACGATATGTAGAGCCTCACTCGATGCGGTCACGTGTTGATTTTCAGCCGCATTTGGACGTTAGGCCACTTCCTAATGCTCCTGTTGACGTTCAGGACGTTCGCCAACCAGCGGAGTTGACTTGTTTTGACGCTGAGCGTCAACCACCGCAGTCTAGAGTTGTTTGACTGCTCAGACTAGGCAGTCAAAACAGTCTCGAATGGACGCCGAGCGTCCTCCCGCACCTGTTGTTGTTGTTGACAGTTCACAGACTGTTAAGCAGTTACATGACGTTGCGTCCTGGTCCGCTACTAATGCACCAGTGCGTGTGGACGTTGCGTGTCAAGCATTGCCAACCCCTTTGCTTGTTTCTCAGCAGTTGTCAGATGAGGATCCTTCAGATGAGGACGTTGCTGACCCTCAGCATGATGATCATCCTTCGGATGTAGACGAACCCAGAACAGTTCCTCCATCAATGGACTTTAAGAAAGTCATGTTAATTTTTAAGGAGTTGTTTCCCGATCACTTCGTCGCTGTTGCTCCTCGTTCGCCGCCGTCTGAGTTCGTTCTAGGCGTACCTGCTAACATGCCAGCCTTTACAAAACTTGTGCTCTCTCGCTCTTCCAAGAGAGCTTTACGGCTTTTAGGCGACTGGTTGGAAACCAAGAGGAGTTTGGGGAAGACGGCCTTTGCCTTCCCTCCGTCTAAACTCTCGTCTAGATGGAGCGTCTGGTATGCCACGGGAGAAGTTCTCGGCTTGGGAGTCCCTGCCTCTGCCCAGGGTGACTTCTCAAGCCTTGTAGACTCTCCCCGCCGCCTAGTCATGAGACGCTCGAAGATTAGTTGGTCCTCCTCGGACCTTGACCATCTGCTGAAAGGCATTTACAGAGCCTTTGAAGTTTTCAACTTCCTTGACTGGTGTTTGGGAGCCTTAAGTAGGAAAATCTCATCGGCTGATAGAGATGTCTCCTTACTGATTATGTCCTGTATGGATAAAGCCATCCGCGATGGTTCCAATGAGCTCTCCTCCTCTTTTACGTCGGGAGTCTTAAAGAAACGAGAGTCCCTTTGCTCTTTTCTGTCGGCAGGAGTTACTCCCTGTCAGAGATCTGAACTGCTCTTTGCTCCCTTATCAAAGTTTTTGTTCCCGCAACAATTGGTTAAGGACATAGCTTCTTCACTCGTGCAGAAGGACACCCATGACTTGGTGGCGTCCTCTGCTCGCAAAGGGACTCCTTCGACATCCTTTTCTGCTAGACCTAGGATAGACACTCCGGCGTCCAGATTTATTCTGCCCTTTCGTGGCAGAGCTCCCAGCAGGGGAAGTACTCGTGCCGAGGGAAAGAGAGGAAAGAAGAGAGGAGCCAAGTCCTCACGTGGCAGAGTCTGACTGCCCGCAGCCTCAGACAGCAGTAGGAGCCAGACTGAAGAACTTCTGGCAGGCCTGGGAGAAGAGGGGCGCAGACCAACAATCTGTGAGGTTGCTCAGAGAGGGGTACAAAATTCCATTTGTACGCAAACCTCCTCTAGCGACTTCCCCCATCGACCTCTCTCCCAGGTACCGAGAGGAGTCAAAGAGACAAGCCCTGAACCTAGAAGTGTCTCTTTTGCTAGAGAAGGGAGCGGTGGTGAAAGTCTCGGACCTTCAATCACCGGGGTTTTACAACCGTCTCTTCCTAGTACCGAAGAAGACAGGAGGTTGGAGACCGGTGCTAGACGTCAGTGCTCTCAACGTCTTTGTTACGAAGACAAAGTTCACCATGGAGACCACGAAATCAGTCTTAGCAGCGGTCAGAAAGGGAGACTGGATGGTCTCTCTCGACCTAAGAAACGCATACTTCCACATCCCCATACACCCAGATTCCCAACCGTTTCTGAGGTTTGTTTTCAACAATGTGGTATACCAGTTTCGGGCCCTGTGCTTTGGCCTAAGTCCTGCTCCTCTCGTGTTTACGAGGCTTATGAGGAATGTAGCAAAATTCCTCCATTTATCGGGAATCCGAGCCTCCCTGTATTTGGACGACTGGCTTCTCAGAGCCTCGTCCAGTCATCGCTGTCTGCAGGATCTTCATTGGACATTGGATCTGACCAAGGAATTGGGACTTTTGGTCAACCTAGAAAAGTCCCAGCTGATTCCATCCCAAACTATACTGTATTTAGGGATGGAGATTCGCAGTCCAGTTTTTCGGGCTTTTCCGTCTGCCCCCCGAATAGAGCAAGCCCTGCTCAAAGTCCAACTGATGTTGAAGAGAGAACGATGCAGAGTCAGGAATTGGATGAGTCTAGTAGGAACTCTATCATCCCTGGAGCAGTTTGTCTCGCTAGGAAGGCTACACCTTCGACCTCTCCAGTTCCATCTAGCCTTTCACTGGAAAAAGGACAAGACGTTAGAGACGGTCTCAATCCCGATCTCCGAACCAGTAAAGGCATGCCTGAATTGGTAGTAGGTTGGCCAGGGCACCAGCCACCCGTTGAGATACTACCGCTAGAGAGTTATGGGGTCTTTTGACTGGCCAGACAGTACTACATTGGATCCTCCTCTCTGGTTACGGTTCATTTTCCCTTTGCCTACATACACACTGAATAGTCTGGCATATTCTTTACATATTCTCCTCTATCCTCATACACCTGACAACACAGATTACCAAACAATTCTTCATCACCCAAGGGGTTACTGCACTGTAATTGTTCAGTGCCACTTTCCTCTTGGTAAGGGTAGAAGAGACTCTTTAGCTATGGTAAGCAGCTCTTCTAGGAGAAGGACACTCCAAAATCAAACCACTGTTCTCTAGTCTTGGGTAGTGCCATAGCCTCTGTACCATGGCCTTTCACTGTCTTGGGTTAGAGTTCTCTTGCTTGAGGGTACACTCGAGCACACTCTCCTATCTTATTTCTCTTCCTCTTGTTTTGTTAAAGTTTTTATAGTTTATATAGGAGATATTTATTGTTGTTACTCTTCTTAGAATATTTTTTCCTTTTTTCCTTTCCGCACTGAGCTATTTTCCCTGTTGGAGCCCCTGGGCTTATAGCATACTGCTTTTCCAACTAGGGTTGTAGCTTAGTAAGTAATAATAATAATAATAATAATCAGTCTGAGAGAGGGACTTTCCCTAGCAGTTCAGAACCCAAACCACGTACTATTCTCAGACGCGTCGGATTTGGGTTGGGGTGCGACCCTGGACGGTCGGGAATGCTCAGGTCTGTGGACCTCAAGTCAGAGGAGCATGCACATCAATGGCAAGGAGCTTTTGGCAGTCCACCTGGCCTTGATGAACTTCGAGAGTCTCCTTCGAAACAAAGTGGTAGAGATCAACTCCGACAATACCACAGCCTTGGCATACATTTCCAAGCAAGGAGGCACCCACTCCCTGACGCTGTACGAGATCGCAAGGGACCTGCTCATTTGGTCAAGAGATCGAGGCATCTCCCTGTTAACGAGGTTTATCCAGGGCGACTTGAACGTCTTAGCAGACTGCCTCAGTCGGAGGGGTCAGGTAATTCCTACGGAATGGACCCTCCACAAGGACGTGTGCAAGAGTCTTTGGGCGACTTGGGGTCAACCCACCATAGACCTCTTTGCAACCTCGATGACCAAGAGACTTCCAATCTATTGCTCTCCAGTCCCAGACCCAGCAGCAATACACATAGACGCATTTCTTCTAGATTGGTCTCATCTGGGCCTATATGCATTCCCACCATTCAAGATTGTCAACAAGGTACTGCAGAAGTTCGCCTCTCACGAAGGGACAAGGTTGACGTTAGTTGCTCCCCTCTGGCCCGCAAGAGAATGGTTCACCGAGGTACTTCTATGGCTGGTAGACTTTCCAAGGAGTCTTCCTCTAAGAGTAGATCTGTTACGTCAGCCCCACGTAAAGAATGTACACCAAAGCCTCCCCGCTCTTCGTCTGACTGCCTTCAGACTATCGAAAGACTCTCTAGAGCTCGAGGCTTTTCGAAGGAGGCAGCCAGTGCCATTGCAAGAGCGAGGAGAGCTTCTACCATTAGAGTATACCAGTCGAAGTGGGAAGTCTTCCGAGACTGGTGCAAGTCAGCATCTGTATCCTCGTCCAGTACCTCTGTAGCCCAGATCGCTGATTTTCTCTTACACCTGAGAAAAGTTCGCTCCCTTTCAGCTACCACGATCAAGGGCTACAGGAGCATGTTGGCTTCGGTCTTTCGGCATAGAGGCTTAGATCTTTCCAACAATAAAGACCTACAAGATCTCCTTAAGTCTTTTGAAACCTCTAAGGAACGTCGTTTGGCAACTCCTGGATGGAACTTAGACGTGGTCCTAAGGTTCCTCATGTCAGACAGGTTTGAGCCATTACATTCAGCCTCCCTGAAGGATCTCACTCTCAAGACACTTTTCCTAGTGTGCTTGGCCTCGGCTAAAAGAGTCAGTGAACTGCATGCCTTCAGTAAGAACATCGGCTTTTCTACAGAAAAAGCCACTTGTTCTCTTCAACTTGGTTTCCTGGCCAAAAATGAACTGCCTTCTCGTCCTTGGCCTAAATCTTTTGATATTCCTTGTTTATCAGAGATCGTAGGCAACGAACTGGAAAGAGTGTTATGTCCTGTTAGAGCTCTTAAGTTCTATTTAGCTCGTACTAAGTCATTACGAGGTAAATCTGAGGCATTATGGTGCTCAGTCAAGAAACCATCATTGCCTATGTCAAAGAATGCTTTGTCATATTTTATTAGATTTTTAATACGAGAAGCTCATTCCCACTTGAATGAGGAAGACCGATCTTTGCTTAAGGTTAAGACGCACGAAATTAGAGCTATAGCAACCTCCGTGGCCTTCAAGCAAAATAGATCTCTGCAAAGTATCATGGACGCGACTTTTTGGAGAAGCAAGTCAGTGTTCGCGTCATTTTACTTGAAAGATGTCCAGACTCGTTACGAGGACTGCTACACACTGGGTCCATTCGTTGCAGCGAGTGCAGTAGTGGGTGAGGGTTCTACCACTACACTTCCCTAATTCCAATATCCTTTTTAATCTGTCTCTTGAAATGTTTTTAATATTGTTTTTTATGGGTTGTACGGAAGGCTAAGAAGCCTTTCGCATCCTGGTTGATTTGGCGGGTGGTCAAAGTCATTTCTTGAGAGCGCCCAGATTAGGGGTTTGATGAGGTCCTGTTAGTATGGGTTGCAACCCTTCATACTTCAGCTACTGGGAGTCCTTCAGCATCCTAAGAGGATCGCTGGGCTTCGTGAGGAAGACAGACTTACAAGGTAGAGAGTAATCGTCTAAGTCAACTTCCTTACCAGGTACCTATATATTTTGGTTTTGTTATATTGATAACTGTCAAAAACTCTTAGCATATACGCTGTAAACTTAATCAACTCTGGTCTCTACCCACCGCCTTGGGTGTGAATCAGCTATTATATATTCACCGGCTAAGTTAAATATTTAAAGATGATATTTTAATTATAAAATAAATTTTTGAATATACTTACCCGGTGAATATATAAATTAAAGGCCCTCCCTTCCTCCCCAATAGAGACGCAGCGGGACGAGAAGAATTGAAGGGTTTGTTTGCATGCAAGAGTGGTATCTGGCCGATAGTTGGCGCTGGTGGGCACACCCGCAACCTTCATAGCGATCGCTCGCGAGTTTTTGAGTGTGTTTTCTGTCGAGCCGCTGAGCAGCAGCTATTATATATTCACCGGGTAAGTATATTCAAAAATTTATTTTATAATTAAAATATCATATTTCCTTAGTTTCAGGTTTTCTTCTTTTGCAGCTGTATCACTTGGGGAAGAAACTGATGATCCTGTAAGGGTGCTAAGATGGTACCTATAAAGAACTCGGACTGCCAGACTCAGGTTATAGACCATATCCATAAGTACAGTACTGTTAGGATGAAAAAGTCACCAGCAACACAATACCCTACGCCGATCACCTTGACCGTCCAGGGATCCACCCTGTGATGCTGCCACCTCTGTCAAAGGCATTGCAGGCATCCTCCCACTGGTGGTCTGGTGAGGATTGCCCTCCCTAACGGGAGTGCTCACCTCGGCTGCTCCCTCTACCTCCTTTCCTCTGAAGGTTTTGTTCCTTTTCTTTTCTTTTGGACTGGAAGGGACACTTAGACACCTTAGATGGTCCAGAGGGCCTTGTGGTCTAGGGATTAGAGGTGCTGGGCTGAATCCTGCAAGGCTGAGGAGCTCTCCTATAGGGTCTGGAAGTCATGGCCCTGTGGATTTTTTCCATCTATCAGCTACCCCCTCTATCTCTTCTGTATCGAAGAGTGAGGATCCTTGGAGGGTAGAATTTCTCAAGCACGTGTCCTCCACTTTCGGCACCTGCCTGTACAGTAACCCGACGCTTGAGGATAGTATTCGCCCACTAGTTGACTGCGTGGTGCAACAGGAACTCCAGCCTGTGGGTACTGGACAAAATTAAAGACTCCAGAGACTTTCTTGTGCATTTCTTAGACAAATTCTTGGAGCACATAATCTTGCCTAACGACCCCAACCATAGGTCAAGCTACGGAGCTGACTGCACAGAGTACTTTGTGCCTCTTTCTATGTTGAGGAGTTCAGAAGTGCTGAAAACAAAGCTCTCAATGAAGAGAGAGCATGTCGAAAGACCCTTTGTAAGGGATTCTACTGAGAGGCCTAGTGTCACGGTAGAAAAAGGTTCGTTCTCGATCTCGTAATACTCCCTTTGAAGTACAAAGGGAAGTGGGAGAGAACTCGACAAGGACCCTGCTCTTAAGGAACTAGAAGTTCCTGCTATCTGAGAGATAGCTTTCTTCCTGGGTGCTGTCAGTCCCTTAGACTAGGGCAAGACTGCACTGGTCTTAAGGGGTCTCTGCATTCCAAAGAGTTCTTCCAGGACTATTTCCTTACCTTCCTGGGAGGTAGTACCATGGTCAGTTAGTTTGTTGACGGTCCTCATACAAGGTAGGACCTGCAAGAAGACGTGCTCTGATTCTTTGCCCTCTTGCTGAGAGTGGAAGCTTGGGGTTGCTTCCCTTGGAATGTACTCCTTGTCCATTTCCTCAGAATCCTCTACCTCCAAGCTCTTATCCATAGGAACCTGGGGTAGGTCAAGGTCATCAACGGTGTCACGAGAGGGACCTGCGACAGGGAATTTTCTATCTACCTCTGGTGTCCGAGCGTCCCTTGCCCTAGCATTCTTAGGAACTGTTATAAGTCTTTCATCTCCATCTGAGGAGAAAATGCTCTTCCAGGATGGAAAGGTTTGGAAGAGCCTGCGGTTCCATAGACATGCTAGTCTCGGGGATAGTGGATTGCTCCTATGCCAGAGGTTTGGTTACTAGACATTGGTCTTGAGGAACAATCTCAATCTGTTGAGGCTGAAAGGGGTTGACAGAGATCTCCCTGGGCGAACTAAGATCTCTGCTCGTGCCAGGTTGGATGAGTTCCGCGGAGTGCCACTTTTCATCTTTCTCTTCTGCTTAGTGGTCAACCTGTCCCCTGCACGAACGGGTTAGAGGGAGTCTCTCCAGAGCTTGTCCCAAAATGGAGGGCACCTTTTCCTCGGCACTGGGTCTGGTTGGAGGAAACCGCTGTGCTTTGGAAGTCGCACTGCCCTGGGCAGATTTCCTCCTGGGGTTGGAAGGGCCACCTGAGAGAGACCTCCTCGACGCTGAACTCTTTACAGAAATCAAAGAGGGTAGACTTGGCCTGAACCTACAGAGGCTGAGGTGGGGCTTGAGGAACCAAGCCCAACAAGTACTTTTGCAGATTCGACATAAGTGTAGTACCACGAAGGAAGATCACCTCCCCTCGGTAAGTGCGAAGTTTCCTTCGGGAGTCAGGGATGGGGAGAACGCCTCTTGGTGTGATGGCGTTTGGATGCCTGACACTCTTTGAGAGATAGTCACTGGGGCATGAGGAGGTCTTCTTTAGTTGGTCTGAGGCCTATCGGCAGAGACGGGAACGTCCGCAAACATACTGTATTTGGAGGTTCCTTTGACCCTTCAGGGAAGAGAATTGGCCTATCGCTAGAAGTAACTTCTGCTGAGGTGTTGGGTCTGTGATTGCTTGGGAATTCGTGACCTCAGCGTGTGAATTACGTTTGGAATTGCAAGATTCACGCGACAACAGGTGTAATTCACGCGTTGAGGGGGGGCGGTTTCACAAACGACTAGAGATGATCAGGAAGGAGGCGGTCCTACAGGCTCCTTTGGCGCTGGAGGACCACTAACGATAACTAGAGGCGAAGGTGGGAGCCTCGGAACTGGGGAACTTAAAGTGTTGGCGAGTGTTTTTGAGTGTGTTGGTGAGCGTTGAGTGGGTAATCGGTTCGCCAAAGCACCCCAGGCCGTGAAGGGCACAGGCAGTAGCTTAACAGGACGCTTCTCAGATAAGTCAGGGAAGTCCTTGTCCAGCTGTAAGTTGTTACGGAGAATTTCAAGCTCTAGAGCGCCGTGTTGATGTTGAGCGTGAGCACGTACATCTTCCTTGTGAAGAGGAACACCTAGATCGTAATCGTGACCCGTCTGGTCTGGTCTTGCATGTCCTGCTCATGCTCAAGAACGGTCTTCTCGCGATCATGAGATCTTTGAATGTTGTAGCCCTTGTGATTGTTAATGTCCCCCTTGTGATTGTTAACAATGAGATCACGAATGCGAATGTCCAGACCTCCACTTAGAGCACCCTCTTAACGAGAGAATGCCTTGATGAAGTCATTGGGCTTCAGCACGGCATATCATTCCCGTGCTGAAGGCTTGTGACGGGCAAGAGGGCTCTCGAACTGGGGAATTTCTTTTCCTCAGTTTGACTCTAAATTTCTCTCATTCTTTTTCTATTACCTCTTATTGCTTATTCCTCCTTCATAATTATCAGCTGTCTCCAACCTTGCTGTCAAAACTCTCTTACCCATTTCACTGTCTAGGTTTTTTAGAGGGGACATTGTATCCATGATCGGTTTTTATTTCAAAATCAATTGTGGGAGCTGTGGTGGTCTTGTCAACTGCCCGAAAATGTTTGGACACCTAGGAGTGTCGGTATTCCCATACTGGCACGCGGAACTATCTCTTAGAAAATTTGGCCTTCGGATTCCAGGGGTTGGCGATTTTATAGAGATAGGACTCTCGGCATTCTGTCCGGTTTGCCTGCCACTATGATTAGAGTGGGGATGATTGTATTCTTGAAATGCTCTCAGTCCCATCAAGCGGGTTTGGCATACACTTGAGCCACTCTAATCATAGTGGTACCATCCCTTTGTGGTAGGGTAGGGAGTGGACATTTGGTAAGCAGCTTTCACAGGTGTCATTGGTGGAGAAATTAATTCCAGGAAAGGCTAACGGTGTCTTCTTTGGAATTTCAGACAGTCTTAATTTTTTCTCTCCCTTAAACTATATTTTTTTCCATTGTTTTTTTTTCATTGTTATTATGACCCCTTCCCTCCCCCTGAAAAAATAATGAGTAAACTTAATATTCCCCGTACCCCTGGATCAAATGGCGAACCCCAGACACCGTTGACGACTTCTGCTTGTTTAAATAGGTAAAGCTCTGTTGACAACCTCGGCAATAAAAAGGATTCCTCCAACAATACTTCTCTGACCAGTGTTGTTAAAGACAACTTATCGGCACTGGTGGAAAATGATGCTTGTAATAACCGTAATACTTTACTCTCTGGTTCTGGCTCATTACCAGATCCAACAAAAAATCTGAAAATTCTCCACTTAAAAAACATACCAATTGGTTGTAGCTATGACATAATTCATGAAGCCTTCTGTAGATTTGGAGCAATCAAAGAAATTTCAATGGAGCTTAATGGTAGTAAAGGCTTTTGGGAAGCTTGGGTATCATTTTCAAGTCTTGAGATTGCTTTAGAAGCAAATAAAAATTTAGAGAGCATAAAAATTGACAATTGTTTGATTTCTGGGGCTTTATGTGATAAAGCACCAAGACACCTGGAGGTATATAAACCAGAAGAATGGATGGAAAAAGAAATAGAGCATAGACTTCCAGAAGTAAGAACCCCCAAGCCCCCAACATGGATAATTGCATCTGGGAAGATAGATAATTATAACTATTATAAGATTAGTAAATTTATACAAAAAAAAGTTGGTTTAATTAAAAGTAAGGATATTAGTAGATACGGTAAGCAATCTGTTTTGATTAATGCAAAATCAGATACTCAAGCTCACATGCTTTGTGGCATGAAGATTGCAGAAATTGATCCTATTAAGGATATTAAACCACATATGAGCTTCAGCTATGGTAAAGGAGTAGTTTTTGATAAAGATCTATATGAATTCTCAGAACCAGAAATTCTGGACATGTGCCCTGCTAATGTTTGGAAAGTAAGTAAGATCCCTCAAACAAGCATGGTAGTTTTAACATTTGAAACCCCTGTTATACCAGATCATATAATTATTGAGAATGAAAGAGTACGTGTTCGAGAATATAAACCTAGGCCTTTACAATGCTTTAATTGTTTTAAGTACGGTCACCCTTCCCGGTACTGCAATAATACGGAGATCTGTATTAACTGTTCTTTGTTAGAACATGGCCAATGCAACAGAGATACAACCTGTGCAAACTGTAAAGATAATCATAAACCAAATGATAAAAGATGTAGAGAATACAAGAAAGAAGAAGCTGCAATCTTGAAAGCTAATGCTGAACATATAAGTGTAGGTTATGCAAAGCATTTACTCAATCGGCAACTTAATTTTGCTCGCGCGGTTAAGATGCCAACAAAAGATTATAATCCACTACCCCTTACTACCACAGGGGGACCAGTGGCAGCACCTGGCCCGTCAGGTGCATCTCCCTTAGTGGTAGTAGCCCAGCCATCTGGGTCAAGTGCTCAGGCTATAAAAGCCAGAGCACAAACCTCTAAAGAGGTCAATATGGTGTCCAACACATCAAAAGTATTGTCACCGATAGGAGCATCTCCCCTAGAGGTAGTAGCCCAGCCTTCTGGGTTAAGTGCTCGAACTGTTGAAGTTCTAGCACAATCCTCCAAGGAAGCCAATGTGGCTTCCACCACCTTAAATGTTTTGTCTCAGGCAGAATCTCTACCTGATTTGATGGAGATTGGAAAACAAGATCTTCCAAAGAGGAAAAGGTCCCCATCATCCTCACCTTCATCTAAGTCAGGTAAGTGCCCTACTGCTCATGATCCTAAGGTTGACTCTTATAAAGATCCTAGAAAGAAAGAAAAGAAGAGATGTGGCCTAGTAAAGCCTTCCATCTCCAGGCCTTACATGGCTTCATCTGAAAAGTCCAAAAAGACAAATGAGACAAAGAAAAATAATAACAAAAGATAATGTCTATCATCCAGTGGAATTGCAGAGGTCTAAGTACTAGCATTGAGCAAATAAAAACTTTAACCAGGGACTCAGACACGAAGGTAATTTGCCTACAGGAAACCAAGATCAGTGACAAACCATTTAATCCTGGACTCAATTATCATTTTTGTAGATCCCCTCCTTTGTAAGCTGCAAGAGCTCAAGGTGGTACAGGTTTTATTATTCACAAATCTGTAAAATTCGAAACAATCCCACTCAATACACCACTACAGGCATGTGCAGTTAGAACTCATATCGGGAAAAAAATTACTTTATGCTCGCTATATATTGAACCATCCTTAGAACTTTTCCTCTTAGATCATGCTGGTAATCCAAGAAGGCTTAGACTTTCCTACCTCCAAGACTTGATCACTCAGCTTCCTGCCCCTTTTATTTTAATGGGTGATTTTAATGCAAAGCATACTTTATGGGGTGGAAATGTGTGCGATAGATGGGGTAATCTTGTTGAAGAATTAATCGACAACAATGATGTAATACTAATGAATGATGGTTCTCCAACTAGGTATGATGTATTCCACAACTCTACATCAGCCATTGATTTGTCAATCTGTTCCTCATTCATTCGATTGGACTACCTTTGGTCAGTAAATGATCACCTACATGGCAGTGACCATTGGCCAATTATGTTAAATTATGTCCATAATCTTCCTTCTCAGTGTCCACCAAAATGGAAGATAGATGAGGCAGACTGGGCAGCTTATGAAAACTGTTCACACACTGATAAAGAATATGATGAATTTACATCTCCAGTGCATGCCTATCAACATCTTGAAAATATTATTGATTATAATGCTAGCAAGTTTATACCTAAAACATGCGGTTTACCTCATCGCTCTGTAGTTCCTTGGTGGAGTAAAGAATGTGCCAACGCAAGAAAAGTGACCCGAACTTGCTTCAGAAGATACTTGAGGACAAACTATTTAGCAGATAGAATAGCATATCTCAGAGCCTGTGCCAAACAAAAAAGAATTTTCAATATTAAACTTACCCGATGATCATATAGCTGTCAGCTCTGCTGCCCGACAGAAAAAACCTACGGGCGGAATACGCCAGCGATCGCTATACAGGTGGGGGTGTACATCAACAGCGCCATCTGTCAAGTAGGTACTCAAGTACTCGATGTCAACATAGAACCAATTTTCTCTCTGTCGTGCCACTGGCAAGACCTACTAAATACGCTGTTACTAACTGGATTTGTTTTCACAACGATTTGGTGAAGTACACTTTTCCAGTTTTGAGCTTTCGCTATGCAGGGGTTTTATCTTCATTTCAAAACTTGAACTCGTTTTGGATAGATTTATTTATGGTGACGAAGAGAGTATGGACTCTCTTTCACTTTTAAATGGCCGACCCTTCCCTTAGATGGAAGTGTGTTTAGGTTTTTGGTAATTTTTCTTAACACGTTTTAGATCTATATATTTTATATCTCTCCGCCTTTATAGGCCTCTTCGATTAACTTTCCATTTTTTATAAACATATAACAATAAATTTTTATGTTTGTTTATATGCGACCTTTCCTGTTAGTAGGCGGTCCTAACTTGGAACCGAAGTTAATTAACATTGAGCCCGTTATATCGTATTTAACCTTTAAAGAATTTAATACTTTTTAAATTTTAATGCTTTATGAAAGAATTTCTTTGATAGTCTCGTACTGTTTTCAAAGATGAACTAACGTTTAGTTTTTAGTCTACGCAGTTGTTGACGTTCAGGACGTTCAACATGCGCTCTATCGTTACGATAGAGAGAGAGTGTATCACGGTTTCACTTTCCAGTAAGAGTAAACCTATTCTAGCGTTTCGTTCATTCTTTCTTAGCTCAAATGGTTTAAATTCTAAATTAAAGGAACTTTTTATTTGGAAAACCTTTCAGTTTTTTCCTTTAGCAAATAACATGTTTTAACGTTATATAATTGAGCTCTTCTCTCATGTGCGAAATCAAGAGAGAAAGAGAGAGAGAGAGATAGAGACGGAGGGAGAGAGAGGAGAATAAACGTTTCGTTCAAGCTGGTAACGTTGTTCTCGTTTTTTTTTACTCTCCTCCCTAGTCGCTGTAGGGGAAGAAGGTAAAACGTTTCTAGGGTTTTATTCTTGTTCCCAGGCTATGTGCGGTGAGAGATTGTAAACGTAGTTTATTTGATCTAGTGTTTAGTCTCTTTTCCAGCCACTGAATTCTTTATCTTTATTTATGTTTTTCTGATGCATTGTACGACTGTTTTCGCAATTACTACCTTTTAATGAAGGATAGGATTGCGTGTTTCAGGTAGAAATCAGTTAAAGTTTCGATTTCAGTGAAATAAGTGCAAAACAGAAAATCAAAGTGATAAAGTGATATGCGCAAAGTGTTACAGTGTTGCGTCCGAGGGTTCGTCTGTTCGTGCCAGTCGTTCACCTAGTCCGGGACCTCTTACAAGCTCCCAAGCCCAGGGGAGAAGTAATGTCGAACGACTTATGGGTTCCACAGGCCTTGATCAACGAACAGACGTTTTTCCCCCCGTGGTTTCGGGCGTATCTACCCAAGATCGCCCCACCCACACAAAGACGAGAGAGCCCATTTATTCCTCGTCTGCGGAAGAGGTATCTCATAAGAAACCATGGACCACATCTTGCAGCTTTTTAAGTGCAAGTCGGTCCCTTCCGCGCAAGTCCAACGGCCTAGGTGTAGCCACTGGGTCAGTTCGGACTCGCTGCAGTCATCCGACGACTGCACACCTCCCAAGAGAGGCAAGGTGGTACCGCAACAGGCAGTAACTCCGTCTGTTGCCGCACCAGCTGTTTTAGACCCTCAGTCACAACGGACAGTAGCTCCGTCTGTTGCCGTTTTTGTAGACCCTAAGTGGTCTTTACTGCAGTCTATGCAGACTCAGCTGCGGTTATGCAGGAGTTTCGTGAGGAGAAGGTTGACACTGCTCCCGTTAGCCTACAACCTGCCACGGTTGTGCGCCCAGCTCACGCTGAGGCTGCCTGCTCCCACACTCCGGCTGCGGAGAGCTCCACCTCCGATGCGCAATCGACCCTGCCAGACGCATGTTGACGTTAGCCGACGTGCGGCACCCTCCGTTAACATGCGTGAGCTACCGCATCAGCAGTGGGAAGGTGGAGTCAAGCTGCCGTGTTTTGACGCGATGCGTTAGTTTCCGCAACCCACGGCAGTCCCCACCACGCACCACCACTCCGCTTTGGTTGTTGCCTGCTCCCACACTCCGTCTGCGGAGAAGGTTGACGATGCACCCGTTTGCCTACAACCTGCCACGGTTGTGCGCCCAGCAGACGCTGCGGCTGCCTGCTCCCACACTCTTGTTGTGAGAGCTCCTCCACCCATGCGCAGTCGACCCTGCCAGACGCATGCTGACTCCCACAGACACACAGAGCACTCCGTTGCCGTGCGTGAGCTACCACAAGCTGCCGTGTTTTGACACGGTGTGTCAGCCTCCGCAACCCACTGTGGTTACCGCCACTCGCCCGCAGCAGACTAGTCAGTCAGGAGTTGAGGCTTCCCCACACAGCTTTGGTTGTTGCCAGCTCACAGACTGTCAAGCAGTTACATGACGTTGCCTTCTGGTCTGCTACTAATGCACCAGTGCTGTCTGTCCTCACGCACCTGTTGTGGTTGACAGTTCAGTTTTTGACAGTTCACAGACTGTCAAGCAGTTACATAACGTTGCCTTCTGGTCTGCTGCTTATGCACCAGTGAGACCCTCACTGAGATAACCTAGCTTTTCTCGGACATGGTTCCTGTAGATGAGAAAGTGCTGTTCTCCCTCCTACTGATATTCCTTTGAGGACTCTGTCATTTGGAGAGGAGCCTTAAGCTGCTTAGCCTCCTATGGACTTTAATTAAAGCATAACAAGGCTTCCAGGGATGGTAAATGGTTCCGCTTCAGTCGCTAACCCCGTCTGTTGCCACACCTGCTCCC
The DNA here is from genome assembly GCF_036898095.1 of Palaemon carinicauda. NCBI lineage: Eukaryota > Metazoa > Arthropoda > Malacostraca > Decapoda > Palaemonidae > Palaemon > Palaemon carinicauda. The sequence goes on from NC_090732.1 coordinate 8,926,662, forward strand.
ATAGACCCTAATGGGCTTTGTTGCAAGACATGCAGTCCAAGCTTGTGTCCTTGATAGAGGATTTTTTACGGAGAAGAACCTTCTGGCCAACAACCTTCCTACCGGTTGGTTGTGCGCCCTGTTGACGCTGAGGTATCCTACTCGCGTCCACCAGTTGAGGTGGTTCCTCCACCGATGCGACCCAGTGTGGGTTGCCAGTCGCACGTTGACGTTAAGCGACTCTCGGAGGTGGTTGTGGACGTTCAGTGTGTCACTAGGAAGACGTTCAACAACCAGCAGAGGTGACTTGTTGTGACACAGTGCGGCAACCTCAGCAACCCGGTAGGGGGTTGACTGCACAACCCAGACAGTCTAGACAGTTTCGGGTTGACGCTGTACTTCCTCGCGTCCCCATGGTTGACAGTTCACAGACTGTGCAGCAGTACCATGATATTGTGTCCGGCTCCGTCACGCATCCACCAGTGCGACCGGATTCAGCAAGTCAGACGTTGCCCACTCCGTTGCCGTTTCCTCATCAGTTTCGGATGAGGAACCCTCTGATGAGGACATTGCTGAACAAGACGATCAACCCCCAGCCCTGCTATCCATCCAGAAGATGCTGAAGAAGGAACGCTGCCCTGTCAGGCTGTGGATGAGTTTGGTTAGGACACTGTCATCCGTGGTTCAATTTGTGTCACTTGGAAGACTACACCTCCGTCCTCTTCTGTATCATCTAGCTTTTCACTGGAAAAGGACAAGACGCTAGAAGCGGTCTCGATCCCGGTTTCCGGAAAGATAAAGTCTGGTCTGACTTGATGAAAGGACTTTATCAACCTTTGAAGGGTCTTCCCCTGACTGTTCAGACTCCCAACCACGTTCTCTTCTCGGACGCATCGGACGTAGGCTGGGGTGCGACATTAGGCGGTAGGGAATGCTCGGGATTATGGAACTCGAGTCAAAGGACAATGCATTTCAACTGCAAGAAGCTACTGGCAGTACGTCTGACCTGGAAAAGCTTCAGGTCTCTCCTTCAAGGCAAAGTGGTGGAGGTGAACATGGACAACACCCTGCTTTGACGTACATCTCCAAGCAAGGAGGGACCTACTCTCTGACATGGTACGAGTTCGCAAGAGACCTCCTCACCTGTTCAACAGGTCTAGACTTTTCACTAGTAACGAGGTTCATCCAAGGCAACTTGAATGTCATAGCAGATTGTCTCAGTAGGAAGGGACAAATAATTCCAACAGATTGGACCCTCCACAAGGATGTATGCAAGAGACTTTGGGCCACCTGGGGCCAGCCAACCATAGATCTCTTTGCAACCTCGATGACCAAGAGGCTCCCAATACTTTGCTCACCTATCCCGGACCCAGCAGTAGTTCATATAGATGCCTTTCTACTAGATTGGTCACATCTAGACCTATATGCATTCCCTCCGTTCTAGATTGTCAACAAGGTACTGCAGAAGTTCGCCTCTCACGAAGGGACAAAGTTGACGCTAGTTGCTTCCCTCTGGCCCGCGAGAGAATAACTCACCGAGGTACTTCGATGGCTAGTAGACGTTCCCAGAACACTTCCCCTAAGGGTGGACCTGCTACGTCTGCCACGCGTAAAGAAGGTACTCCAAGGCCTCCACGCTCTTCGTCTGACTGCCTTCAGACTATCGAAAGACTCTCGAGAACTAGAGGTTTTTCGAAGGAGGCAACCAGAGCGATTGCTAGAGCAAGGAGAACATCCACCCTTAGAGTCTACAAATCGAAGTGGGAAATCTTCCGAAACTGGTGCAAGTCAGTATCCGTATCCTCGACCAGTACCTCTGTAACTCAAATAGCTGACTTCCTCTTATATCTGAGGAAAGAACGATCTCTTTCAGCTCCCACTATCAAGGGTTACAGAAGCATGTTGGCATCAGTCTTCCGTCACAGAGGCTTAGATCTTTCCAACAATAAAGATCTACAGGACCTCCTTAAGTCTTTTGAGACCACGAAGGAGCGTCGTTTGGTTACACCTGGTTGGAATTTAGACGTGGTTCTAAGATTCCTTATGTCAGACAGGTTCGAACCGCTTCAATCAGCCTCCCTGAAAGATCTCACCTTTAAGACTTTTCCTGATATGCTTAACCACAGCTAAAAGAGTCAGTGAGATTCATGCCTTCAGCAAGAACATCGGATTCTCATCCGAAACGGCTACATGTTCTACAACTTGGTTTTCTAGCCAAACACGAGCTGCCTTCTCGGCCTTGACCAAGATCGTTCGATATTCCAAACTTATCGTATGATTGGAAATGAACTAGAAAGAGTATTATGTCCTGTAAGAGCTCTTAAGTTCTATTTTAAAAACCTTTACGAGGCCCGTCTGAAGCTTTATGGTGTTCAGTTAAGAATCCATCTTTGCCTATGTCAGAGAATTCTTTATCCTATTTTATCAGACTGTTAATACGAGAAGCTCATTCCCTTCTGAATGAGGAAGACCAAGCTTGGCTGAAGGTAAGGACACACGAAGTTAGAGCTGTCGCAACTTCCGTGGCCTTTAAACAAAATAGATCTCTGCAAAGTATATTCGACGCAACCTATTGGAAAAGCAAATCAGTGTTCGCGTCTTTTATCTTAAGAATGTCCAGTCTCTTTACGAGAACTGCTACACTCTGGGACCTTTCGTAGCAACGAGTGCAGTAGTGGTGGGGGCTCCACCACTACAATTCCCTAATTCCAGAACCTTTTTAATCTTTCTCTTGAAATATTTTTGGGTTGTCCGGAAGGCTAAGAAGCCTTTCGCATCCTACTTGATTTGGCGGGTGGTCAAAGTCATTTCTTGAGAAGCGCCTAGATTAGAGGTTTTGATGAGGACCTTTAGTATGGGTTGCAACCCTTCATACTTCAGCTCCTAGGAGTCGCTCAGCATCCTATGAGGATCGCGAGGCTCAGTAAGGAAGACGTACTTAAAAAGGCAGAGTAATTGTTCAAGTCGTCTTCCTTACCAGGTACTTATTTATTTTATGCTTGTTATTTTGAATAACTGCTAAAATGAAATACGGAATACTTAGCTCATAATAATGTCAACATGTAATGCTGGTCTCTACCCACCCCCCTGGGTGTGAATCAGCTATATGATCATCGGGTAAGTTTAATATTGAAAAATGTTATTTTCCTTAGTAAAATAAATTTTTGAATATACTTACCCGATGATCATAAATTAAAGGACCCACCCTTCCTCCCCAATAGAGACCCAGTGGACAGAGGAGAAAATTGGTTCTATGTTGACATCGAGTACTTGAGTACCTACTTGACAGATGGCGCTGTTGATGTACACCCCCACCTGTATAGCGATCGCTGGCGTATTCCGCCCGTAGGTTTTTTCTGTCGGGCAGCAGAGCTGACAGCTATATGATCATCGGGTAAGTATATTCAAAAATTTATTTTACTAATGAAAATAACATTTTTTAAAAAAGCAAAGAGAGCATATTGGAAGAAATATATATCTAATATAAATACCAAAACTCCTTCAAAGGAAATATGGGACAAGATTAGAAAACTTCAAGGTAAATTCGTCCCTAAGCCTCTACCAATATTAAGGGAAAATAATAGATATATATCTGACCCCAAAGATGTAGCAGAGGTTCTTGCTAAGCACTTTGCTCATGTATCAAGTGCGGACAACTATTCCCCAGCATTTCAACAAATTAGAGCATCAACATCTGTTGTTCCTCCTGCTTCTTCAAATACTGAAGCTTTTAACCAGCCTTTTAGTATGGAGGAGATGCAAAATGCTATCTCCAGCTCTTCTTCAACTGCCCCAGGTGAGGATGGCATCCGGTATGAAATGATATCACATCTTCCAGTGGATAGCAAGGAATTTCTATTAGAAACCTTTAATGGTCTATGGGCTTCCCATACATCTCCTGATTCCTGGCATACTTCAATTGTAATTCCAGGCCACAAGTGTGGTAAAGACCCAGAACTGCCATCTAGTTATAGGCCCATATCCTTGACCAGTTGCATATGCAAACTATTTGAGAGAATGATCAACAACAGACTTGTGTGGTATCTAGAATCAAAAAATCTTTTATCTAACAGACAGTTTGGTTTTAGGAAGAACCGAAGTACTCTAGACCCTTTGCTGATGTTATCAAGGGAAATTTCAAATGCTTTTTCTAACCAAAACCAGGTGGTGGGTGTCTTTTTTGACCTCGAAAAGGCATATGACACCACCTGGAGGGGTGGTATTTTAAAGCAATTGGCCTCGTGGGGTATAGGAGGACATATGTTCTCTTTTATTGAAGAATTTTTATCAAACTGCTCAATTAAAGTGAGAGTAGGGTCAGAACTATCTTCATCCTACATGCAAGAAGAAGGTGTCCCCCAAGGCAGCGTATTGAGTGTGACCTTGTTTGCTGTTGCTATTAATAGTCTCATTAGTCACATACCTCCTGGCATACAAGGATCACTATTTGTCGATGACTTTGCAATTTATTGTAGTGGATCATGTGCACTACAAGCATGCCAAAATCTTCAAATTGCAATAAATGCTGCAAATTCTCGTGGATTCATGTTTTCTCCTCAGAAGACCAAAGCCATTCGCTTTACTCGTACTCGTAAAAGGGAAGAGATCCCCACCCTTTTTTTAAATGATTGTATTTTGCCATATGAGGATAGTGTCAAGTTTCTTAGAGTCATTTTCGACAAGAAAATGACATTTGGTCCCCATATAAATGACCTATCTATCAGGGTTAAGAAGTCGCTGAACATTCTGAAAGTGATATCGCATTTTGATTGGGGTGCTGATAGAACAACTTTGCTTAGAATTTATACATCTTTGTGTCTGAGCAAGTTAGACTATGCATGCCAAATATATGGGTCAGCTACAAAGACTTTACTTGGAAAACTTGATATTGTTCACAATGCTGGGCTTCGCATCTGCACAGGTGCTTACAGAACATCTCCCATTGACAGTCTCTATGTTGATTCTGGCATACCTCCCCTTTCCATTCGCAGAGAGGAGTTGAGTTTGAGGTTTTTAGCTAGGTCCCTTGCTGTGAGAAACAATCCTAACTGTAAATATGTTAGGGCGCCTTTAGATCGGGCTCCTAACAAATCTAGAGTGCCTAAGCCTTTGGAAGTACAGCTGAAAAATGATGCTAGAGAAGTAGGCTTGTTAACAGCACAGATAGCAGAGGTAGGATATCCCAAGTCTCCTCCTTGGTGTAATCCACCTGTTAAAGTATGTTTTACGGCAGGAGGGAAAAATACCTTACCTAGTAGGGTAATGAAAAGTGAGTTTTTAAATCATGCTGCTCAACATCATGGGAAACATGTTTTTACAGATGGCTCCAAATCGGCTGCAGGAGTTGGAAGTGCAGCTGTGGTGGGGGATATTGTTATTAGAAGGAAACTCCCATCCTCTTGTTCAATTTTTACTGCTGAGCTGTACGCAATAATTCTCGCAGTCCAACATATTTTTAAAAATGGCAACCAAAATAGTTTTTATACAATTTTTACGGATTCCAATAGTGTTTTACTCTCATTAAAACAAATTATGCCAGGCCATCATCTAGTACAAGAGGTGCAGGACTGGTTTGTACTTCTGCAATCTAGGAAGAGTATCAGTGTTCACTTCTGTTGGGTCCCTGCCCATGTTGGGGTGGATGGGAATGAACAAGTAGATAAGGCAGCAAAGGAAGCTTCAGGGCTAAGTAATCCATCCCCCTTGAGTATTCCTTACAAAGATCTTAAAAGTGAGATTCATCTTTACTGTAAAAATAAGTGGCAAGCTCGATGGTCTGAACTGACCACCAATACAAAATTGAAACAAATCCACCCATTGGTGGATAAATGGTCATCTTGTAATTCTACAAGTAGAAGGGATACCATTATTTTAACTAGGCTGCGTATTGGCCATACACATGCAACGCACAATTATTTTATGAAGAGTGGGGAAGGGAGACAGGCCCCTCTTTGTAATACCTGTCAAGTGACAATGGATGTTAAACATATTTTAGTCGATTGTCCTGTTTTTAATCTCCAGAGGAGGACACATTTACTCCAGGACAAACCTTTAAGAGATATACTGGGGGAAAACTGTAATACCCTGAACTTGAGAAAATTTATACAAAGTATTGGGTTATATTACGAGCTATAATTGATTTTATTAATTTATTTATTTATTTTACCCTTTTAATCCCTATTTATTTCACATCTAGATTTTATTGTATGAAAGTGTTACGATTTGTATTAAAGGTTAAAATGATACTAAATGGTGTGAGTGTACAGTTATGATTGAATGATTTTCGTTATATAGCGCTGAATGGCCTTTGATGCCCCAGTGCTTGGCTTAATGCCTAAATCCCATATTCAATTCAATTCATCCACTTAGAGCGTTTAGCTCATTATTGTGAGCTTTTAGCTCGAGGTATAGAACGTCTTCTAGATGAAGAGCATTGAAACCGTGATAACCTGTGGTCTCGTGAGCGTGAAGCTCTAGAGTTAGAATGCCTTCGTGAGGAAGGAGTATGCGACATTATAGAGGCCCAAAAGAGCTAGTACAATTGAGCTAAGTGGGACAAAATGGCTAGTTCCATAATAGCTAGTATCAAATTTTAAATATTAAACTTAGCCGGTGAATATATAAATAGCTTACATCTCCGACGGTCGACAGATTCCAAAAACTCGCGAGCGATCGCCATGTAGGTTGTCGGGTGTGCCCACCAGCGCCGACTATCGGCCAGATACCGCATATACTTCTCAACCAAATCAGTTCTTCTCTGTCGGTGGTCCAGACAACATTGGTTCCGCTCGCGCTTGACCTCAAGTTTCTACCGATTGGTGAAGTACTTGGTTTTGGTTTGATTGCTTTCGCTGTGTTGGTTTTTTCTTCAATAAAACTCTTGAAACCCTTTTTTGATTATTGTTGATGAACTTGGCTTTCCTTTGGATTTTCTTTGGATTTTCATAATGGCTGACCCTTCTCCTGTCTATCGTAAATGTGCGAAAGACTGTAACAAACGTCTTCCGAAAGCTTCTCTCGATCCTCATACTGTTTGTGCTAATTGCTGGGGTAAATCCTGTCAATTAGGAGATCGATGTGAGGAATGTGTGGTTTTATCGGAATTCGAGTGGTTGGAGTATGAGAAATATACTCGGAAACTCGAAAGAGATAGGGTGAGGAGAAGCTCTTCTAGATCTATAGATTTTTCCTCTTCCCATGCCCCTGAACCTAATCCTTCTCCTGTAGTGGTAGTTTCTGAACCCCCTATTGGCACTCATGAACCTTCAATGCGTGAAATGTTATTAGCTATTCAAGCGTTGGGTGAGAAGGTCGAAACCTTGGCATCGGACAGGAACCAGCTTATGTCCGACGTTAAACTTTTAAAGGGTCAAAGTGGTAAAGTGGAAAGTGCGACTAATGTGTTTAGTGTTGCGATGGAGGGTTCGTCTGTTAGTGCTTGTCACTTGCCTAGTCCGAGACCTCTTTCAAGCTCCCCTGCACCAGGGAGAAGGAATGTCGTAGGACTTAAGGGAGTGAGAGGTGTAAACCAACGTACAGACGTTCCCTCAAAGGTATCAGACGTTGCTCCTCAAGCACGTCCTTACCATAAGACGGGAGAAACTAAATTTTCCTCATCTTCCGATGCTTCGCCTCATAAGAAGCCTTGGCGTAAGGTTTCAAGACCCTTAAAACGCAAGTCAGTCCCTTCAGGACAGGTCCAGCGTCCTGGCTGTAGTCATTGGGACAGCTCTGACCGTATTCAGTCATCGGATGGCTGTTCTCCTGTTAAGCGTAAACGTGACGCTGAGTCCGAGGGTCTCGTTCGGTGCGATGACTTGCATGCACAGACGTTGCCGACGTCACGGCCCGTTTTGACTCCCGTTGACCCTAAGTGGAGTGTCTTACAAGACATGCAGTTGAAACTTTCATCCTTAATGGAAGTTTATGAGCATGACCAGGTTCGTAAAGATCCTTTGCTTGCGGTTCGTCAGTCCGGCAGGCGTGACTCAGGTCTTCAACCACCTAAGCGAGATTTGTCTCGTCATTTTGACGTTAGCGCTAATGTTATCGGTGCTGTTAAACGTGACTCTGATCGTGTTCCTCATCAGTCATGTCAGTTACGTGACATTGAACTTCATTTTCCGCAGTCACAGCGTGACGTTCAGCAGCAGTCACCGCAGTCCCGACTTGACGTTCGTCGGCCGACCCCGTTGTCCCGACGTGACGTCGAACGTCAGTCGCCGCGGTCTGGTGTTGTTTTTCAAACTCAAGACCTGCAGTCTGTGCAGTCCCGACGTGACGTCGGACGTCAGTCGCCACAGTCTGTTGTTGTTTTTCAGCCTCAAGACTTTCAGTCTTTGCAGTCTCGACGTGACGTCGTTACCTCTGCTTTTGCTGCGGCTCCTTCGCATATTGATGTATCCTGTCAATCGTTGCCACCTCGGCATGCTTCTCCGTGTCGTGTGACTTTGCCTTTGTCGGATGATGTTCCTTCGGATGAGGAAGTTGTTGATCCCCTTCCTGCTGATGTTCCTTTGGGGACTCTTTCGGATGGAGAGGAGGCTAGGGTTGCTCAGCGATCCCTTGACTTTAAAAAGATAATGCTTATCTTTAAGGATCTGTTTCCCGATCATTTTGTTACTGCTGCTCCACGTTCACCTCCGTCTGAATTCACGTTAGGCATGACTTCTTCGACTCCGTCGTTCACGAAGTTGGTGCGCTCTCGCTCTTCTAAGAGAGCTTTGCGTTTGTTGGGAGTCTGGTTAATGTCCAGGAGGAGTTTAGGGAAGTCCTCTTTTGCCTTTCCCCCTTTCAAATTGGCTTCTCGTGCGAGCGTCTGGTATGACACGGCAGAAGTTCTCGGCTTGGGGGTGCCTGCCTCTGCCCAGGGAGACTTCTCAAGCCTTGTAGACTCTCCTCGTCGTCTGGCCATGAGACGCTCGAAGGTTTGCTGGTCCTCTACAGATCTGGATCATCTCCTTAAAGGAATTTTCCGTGCCTTCGAGGTTTTCAACTTTTTGGATTGGTCCCTGGGAGCCTTGAGTAGGAAAGTCTCTTCAGCAGACAGGGATGTGTCTATTCAGATAATGTCTTGCATGGACAAGGCAATAAGGGATGGCTCTAATGAACTGGCTGCTACGTTCACAGCAGGGGTTCTTAAGAAGAGAGAGACTCTGTGTTCTTTTCTTTCTGCAGGGGTCACTCCTTGTCAGAAGTCAGAACTTCTCTTTGCGCCCTTATCTTCTACTTTGTTCCCTCAACAACTTATTAGAGATATCGCGGCGTCTCTTGTCCAGAAGGACACTCATGATTTAATGGCCACGTCTGCTCATAAGGCTTTACCTTCGTCTTCTCATGTCAGCAGACCTAAGTTTGACACGCCAGCGGCAAGGTTTATCCCGCCTTTTCTTGGCAGAGCTCCCAGTTGGGGAGGCTCTCGTGCTGATAGAAAGCGAGGCAAGAAGAGAGGATCTAAATCCTCACGTGGCAGAGTCTGACTGCCCACGTCCTCAGACAGCAGTAGGTGCCAGATTGACCAACTTCTGGCAGGCCTGGGAGAAGAGGGGTGCAGACCGGGAGTCTGTTTTGTTGCTGGAGGGTTACAAAATTCCTTTTGTACGAAGACCTCCTCTTGTGAAAGTTCCGATAGACCTCTCTCCCAGGTATCGAGAGGAGACAAAGAGACAGGCGTTACATCTTCAGGTGTGTCTGTTGTTAGAAAAGGGGGCGGTGGTGAAAGTCTCGGACCTTCAATCCCCAGGTTTTTACAACCGTCTCTTCCTGGTTCCGAAGAACACAGGAGGTTGGAGGCCAGTGCTGGATGTAAGTGCTCTCAACGTGTTTGTTGTAAAAACAAAGTTCACGATGGAGACCACCAAATCCGTTTTGGCAGCATTCAGAGAGGGCGACTGGATGGTCTCTCTCGACCTGCAGGATGCGTACTTCCACATAACGATACATCCAAATTCTCAACATTATCTGAGGTTTGTGTACAGGAAGGTGGTGTATCAATTCCGAGCACTGTGCTTCGGCCTCAGCCCTGCTCCTCTTGTTTTTACGAGGCTCATGCGGAATGTAGCAAAGTTCCTACATTTATCGGGGATCAGAGCCTCCCTGTATTTGGACGACTGGTTACTCAGAGCGTCGTCCCGTCATCGCTGTCTGCAGGACCTACAGTGGACTTTGGATCTTGCGAAAGAGTTAGGTCTCTTAGTGATCATGGAGAAGTCGCAACTGACTCCATCCCAGACCATTCTCTATTTGGGGATGGAGATACAGAGTCGAGTTTTTCGGGCTTTTCCGTCTGCCAACAGGATCGAGCAGGCTTTGCTCAAAGTCCGTCTCGTGCAAGAGAAAAACCGTTGCTCTGTGAGAGATTGGATGAGCCTCCTGGGGACTCTTTCGTCACTGGAGCAGTTTATCTCTCTAGGGAGACTCAACCTGCGCCCTCTCCAGTTCCACCTAGACATCCATTGGAACAAGGAGAAGGGTTTAGAGATGGTCTCGATTCCAATCTCCGATCCAGTCAAGACTTGTCTAGCTTGGTGGGACAGCAATATAAGACTTCGGGAAGGTCTTTCTCTGGCAGTCAAGAACCCAAACCATGTGTTGTTTTCAGACGCATCGGATTTGGGTTGGGGGCGACTCTGGACAATCTGGAATGCTCGGGTCTTTGGTCCGCAGACCAGAGGAGTCTTCAGATAAACTGCAAAGAGCTTTTAGCAGTCCATCTAGCGTTAAGGAGTTTCGAGAGTCTGATTCGAAACAAGGTGGTGGAGGTGAATGCAGACAATACCACGGCCTTGGCTTACATATCGAAGCAAGGAGGCACTCACTCCCACTCTCTTTTCGTCATCGCAAGGGACCTTCTCATTTGGTCAAAAGATCGAAACATCTCTCTTTTGACGAGATTCGTCCAAGGGGAGGTGAATGTCTTGGCGGACTGTCTCAGTCGAAGAGGTCAGGTGATTCCTACGGAGTGGACGCTCCACAAGGATGTGTGCGAGAGACTTTGGATGACTTGGGGTCAACCCACCATCAATCTCTTTGCGACCTCGTTGACAAAAAGGCTCCCGACTTATTGCTCTCCGGCCCCAGATCCAGAGGCGGCCCACATAGACGCTTTTCTTCTGGACTGGTCTCACCTGGACGTTTATGCCTTTCCACCTTTCAAGATCCTAAACAAGGTGCTGCAGAAGTTCGCCTCTCACGAAGGGACCAGGTTGACGTTGGTTGCTCCCCTCTGGCCCGCGAGAGAGTGGTTCACAGAGGTACTTCTATGGCTAGTAGACATTCCAAGAAGTCTGCCGTTGCGAATGGATCTCTTCGACAGCCTCACGTAAAGAGATTTCATCAAAGCCTCCCCGCCCTTCGTCTAACTGCCTTCAGACTATCGAAAGACTCTCTAGAGCTCGAGGGTTTTCGAAGGAGGCAGCTAGAGCGATCGCGAGGGCTAGAAGATCTTCTACCATCAGAATCTATCAGTTGAAATGGGAGGTATTTAGAGACTGGTGCAAGACCTCCTCTATTTCCTCTTCCAGTGCCTCTGTAGCGCAGATTGCGGATTTTCTGCTTTATCTGAGAAATGGTCGCTCCCTCTCTGCATCTACCATTAAAGGCTACAGAAGCATGTTAGCTTCTGTTTTCAGGCATAGAGGTTTGGATCTTTCTAATAACAAAGACCTTCAAGACCTGCTTAAGTCTTTCGAGACTTCCAAGGAGCGTCATATTTCTACTCCTGCTTGGAACTTGGACGTGGTCCTACAGTTCCTTATGTCAGACAGGTTTGAACCGTTAAATTCAGCCTCCCTGAAGGATCTTACCCTCAAGACACTCTTCTTGGTGAGCTTGGCTTCGGCGAAAAGGGTTAGTGAGATACATGCTTTTAGCAAGAACATCGGCTTCTCCGCTAATAAAGCAGTATGTTCTCTTCAACTTGTTTTTTTTGGCCAAGAATGAACTTCCGTCTCGTCCTTGGTCTAAATCATTTGAAATCCCCAGTCTTTCTGAGATTGTTGGGAATGAAGTTGAAAGAGTGCGGTGCCCTGTTAGAGCTCTTAAATTTTATTTATCCAGAACTAAACCGCTTCGAGGTTGTTCAGAGGCTTTATGGTGCTCCGTTAAAAAGTCCTCTTTGCCCATGTCTAAGAATGCGTTGTCTTATTTTATTAGACTTTTGATTCGAGAGGCACACACTCATTTAAGTGAGAAGGATCGTAATTTACTTAAAGTCAAGGCTCATGAAGTTAGAGCGATAGCAACTTCAGTAGCGTTTAAGCAAAATAGATCCCTTAAAAGTATTATGGACGCGACCTTTTGGAGAAGCAAGTCGGTGTTCGCTTCATATTACTTGAAAGATGTCCAGACTCTTTATGAGGACTGCTACACGTTGGGACCATTCGTAGCAGCGAGTGCAGTAGTGGGTGATGGTTCTGCCACTACATTCCTTTAATCCCAATATCCTTTTAATCTACTCTTGAAATTTTTAATCTTATTTTGGGTTGTACGGGAGACTAAGAAGTCTTTCGCAATCTTTTTGATTTGGCGGGTGGTCAAAATGTTGTTTCTTGAGAGCGCCCAGATTAAGGGTATTGATGAGGTACTGTTATAGGGGTGTTCACCCTGGATATAGCAGCTCCTGGGAAGTCTTTCAGCATCCTAAGAGGATCGCTGGGCTTTGTGAGGATAGCGGACTAATGAGGCAGAGTAATCATCAGAGTCAGCTTCCTTATCAGGTACCTATACTTAAGTTTGTTTTTTGAATATTTGTCAAAAACTCTTGAGCATATACGCCTTTATTGTTTTAATACTGGTCTCTACCCACCACCATGGGTGTGAATCAGCTATTTATATATTCACCGGCTAATTTTAATATTTAAAAATATTTTCAATTTAAAATAAATTTTTGAATATACTTACCCGGTGAATATATATAATTAAAGGCCCTCCCTTCCTCCCCGATAGAGACCCTACGGACTGAGAAGAACTGGTTTGGTTGAGAAGTATATGCGGTATCTGGCCGATAGTCGGCGCTGGTGGGCATACCCGACAACCTTCATGGCGATCGCTCGCGAGTTTTTGGAATCTGTCGACCGTCGGAGACGTAAGCTATTTATATACAGTATTCACCGGGTAAGTATATTCAAAAATTTATTTTAAATTGAAAATATCATATCGCTAATGTGACAAAATAGCTAGTTATACTGTACATTTGAGCTGGTACAAAAAGAGCTGTTAACCAAAATAATTAGTTTCAAGAAAATGGAGTGTTATTTCTACTTCATTTTTCTTTTAACATTTTTCTTATCTATGGAGAAAAAAGTTAGTAGTATTCCACCCTTCATCATGGAAGTTATAAAGTCCCAGAAAGGAAAAGATTTACTTAGCTACGATGGAATACAACGAAAAAATACGATGAACAAAACCAGCCAGAACTGGAGATGTGTAATGAAGGATTGTAGAGGAAAATTGAAAACTGCGCGAACTACCAAGAAAAGTGTGAAGTAAAAATTGGACAAGAACATAATCATGCCCCAGATCCCGCGAGGCAAAGTGTTAGAATTGCTTTAGGGAAAATGAATGAGCAAGCTTCAAATTGTAGTGCACCACCACGAAGAGTTATTGCTACAGTAGTACAAGAGCTGAATGACGAAGCAATGGCCAATGTCCCTAAAAAAAGAGCGCTCCAAAAATGTATTCAACGTAGACGTAAAGTTGAAGGCCATTTTCCTGAACCTTTATCAATTAACGAATTGATAATTCCAGAAGAATTTAAAACTTTTACTATAAACGAAAATACAGAACCCTTCTTACGGAGTGATGTAACAAGCGATTCAAAACGAATAATCATATTTGCAAGCCAGCATATGCTCGATCGACTTGCTAATTCAAAAATATGGATGTGCGATGGCACTTTTGAAGTCGTTCCTAGAATATTTTATCAATTATATACGATCCATGTTGTTAGAGAAAACTTTCTTTTTCCCTATGTTTATGTTATGATGCCTGATAAGGCTCAGTCAACGTATGAACGAGTATTTCAGATTTTGAAAGACAAACGCCCAGATTGTGACCCTGAAAACGTAACCTTAGATTTTGAAAAGTCTGCTATTAATGCTTTCATGAGTGTATCCTGATGCAAACATAAATGGATGTTTCTTTCATCTATCACAGTCAATATGGAGAAAAATACCAATCACGGGATTATCAAATAGCTATATATCTGATGCCAACTGCCGTCTTTATTGCAAGATGCTGGCTGCTTTGGCGTTTCTAAATCCAGATGAAGTGACAGATGCATTCGAAGAGCTAAATGAAGACCTCGAACATCTACAATTGGATGAAGAAATGCAAATATTATATGACTATTTCGAAGACACACACATTGGTAGATGATAGAGAAGAGGAAGAAGAATACTCTTTTTTAAATATTAAACTTAGCCGGTGAATATATATATAGCTTAGGTCTCCGACAGTCGACAGATTCCAAAAACTCGCGAGCGATCGCCATGAAGGCTGCCGGGTGTGCCCACCAGCGCCGACTATCGGCCAGATACCGCATATACTTCTCCATAAGTTCAGTTCTTCTCTGTCGGTGGTAGTGACAGCATTGGTTCCGCTCGCGCTTAACCTCAAGTTTCTACTGATTGGTGAAGTACTTGTTCATGGCTATATGGCTTTCGCCGTGTTGGATTATTCTCAAACAATACGATCTTCAAAAGAAATTCTTTTGAAAGGAGAGAAAATTTTTTATTTTTACCCTTGCTTTTTTAATCTCTCTCTGGATTTTCCATAGATAAAAGATGGCCGACCCTTCCCTCAGTGTACGGAAGTGTGTTAAAGGCTTTTAGTGATTATTTTATCACTTATAAATTATTGTTGATATTTATAGATTTACCTCTATATATTTTATATCTCACCCGCCTTTATTAGGCCTCTTCGATTCGCTTTCCATTTATACTAAACACCGAGATAAATTTTATATTTTTGTTTATAAGCGATCTTTGCCTATTCTTTGTAGGCGGTCCTGACTTGGAAAACGAAGTTAAACAACGTTGAGCCCATTCAACTTTTATATTTGTTTAGATTGATGAGATGAATATTTTTAGAAAATATTTTAAGAAATTTATTCCTTGAATAGTCTTCGTGCTGTTTTCAAAGATGAACTAACGTTTGGTTTATTTATGCTACGCAGTTTGCACTCTATCGTTACGATAGAGAAAGAGAGAATCACGGTTTCACTTTGCAAAACAGTAAATCGATTTTGACGTTTTGTTCATTCTTCTTACAAACTGAAGTTTTTTAAATACTAATTGGAAGGTACATGTTAATTTTCAATTTCTTAGTCCTTTTAGTATTTTCCTTTAGTCAAATAACCTTTTATTGACGAAGAGAGAGAGAGAGAGAGAGAGAGAGAGAGAGAGAGAGAGAGAGAGAGAGAGAGAGAGAGAGAGAGAGAGAGAGAGAGAGAGAGATATCCGATCTTTATTCTCGTACCAAGTCTCTATGCAAGGGGTTTGGGAGTTAGTAACGTTGTTCTCGATTCAGATATTTACTCTCGTCCCAAGTCTCTGTACGGGTAGAGAGAGAGAGGATAAAACGTTCTAGTTTTTATTCTCATCCCAAGGCACTGTACGGTGAGAGATTGAAAACGTAGTCCTTAGTGAACTAGTTTTAGTCTCCTCCCCAGTCACTGATCTTTTTAACTTTATATATTTCCGTTTTATTCGATATATATGTATATGTTTATTAATTTTTGCATGGGTGTTTCATTTTGTACTAATGA
This sequence comes from Palaemon carinicauda, assembly GCF_036898095.1. Taxonomy (NCBI): domain Eukaryota; kingdom Metazoa; phylum Arthropoda; class Malacostraca; order Decapoda; family Palaemonidae; genus Palaemon; species Palaemon carinicauda. The sequence goes on from NC_090732.1 coordinate 8,942,407, forward strand.
GCTTACATTATACGCCATATTTCGCAATTCTAACCTTTTGATTTAAGGGAGAATTGCGTGCTTCAGGTAGAAATCAGCTTTATTCATGTCTAATGTGAAATTATTAAAAAATGCGATATCAGTAAAGAAAGTGCGAAAAACATGTTCAATGTTGCTGAGGGTTCGTTTGTTCGTGCTTGTCACTTGCCTAGTCCGAGACCTCTTTCAGGCTCCCCTACCCCAGGGAGAAGGAATGTCGTAGGACCTAAGGGAGTGAGAGGTGTAAACCAACGAGCAGACGTTCCCTCAAAGGTATCAGACGTTGCTCTTCAAGCACGTCCTTACCATAAGACAGGAGAGACGAAGTTCTCCTCGTCTTCTGATGATTCGTCTTTTTAAAAAACCTTGGCGTAAGGTTTCGAGACGGTTAAAACGTAAATTAGTTCCTTCAGAACAAGATCAACGTCCTAGCTGTAGTCATCATGAGAGTCCCGTTCATAGCGATGACGTTCATGTACAGACGTTTCCGACGTCACGATCTATTCCGAGTGCGGTTGATCCGAAGTTAAGTGTTTTGCAAGATATGCTGTTAAAGCTTTCTTCTTTAATGAAAGCTTACGATCCTGTTCCTGTGCGAAAGGATCCTTTGCTTGCTGTATGTCACGGTTCTGGGATACGTGATTCAGGTCTTCAACCTTCTAAACGTGATTTGTTACGTCACGCTGACGTTATCCCTAGTGTCAGCTTTGCTGTTAAACGAGATGCGGAGCATAAATCTCGAAGTCAGTTAAGTCGAGTCATAACTTTGATCAGCAGTCACTGCAGTTCCTCCGAGACTTTGAACGTCAGCCACTGCAGTCACAGCGTGACGTTGAGCTGCAGACACCGCAGACACGACGTGACGTTGAGCTGCAGACACCGCAGACACGACGTGACGTTGAGCTGCAGACACCGCAGACACGACGTGACGTTGAGCTGCAGACACCGCAGACACGACGTGACGTTGAGCGGTAGACACCGTAGACACGACGTGACGTCGAGGGTCAGTCACCGTAGTCACGATATAGCATCGAACAGCAGTCACCGCTGTTACTACGTGATGTTTGAACGTCAGTCACTTCTGTCACGACGTGTAGTAGAATAACATTCTCTGCAGTCACAACGTGACATCGACCCTCCAACTTTAACTTCTGTTCAGATACAAGTTGATGTAGCCTGTCAGGCTTTTCCTTCACGTCATTCTGAATATAAATCTCCTTCTCGCAAGACTTTAGATTTATCAGATGATGTGCCTTCTGAAGAAGTTGATGACCCCCTTTCAACTAATGTACCTTTGGGGATTCATTCAGAAGAGGAGTAACCTAGGGTTGTCCAACAATCCCTTGTTTTTAAAATTATGAATTTCTTTAAGGAAATTTTGTCCTACTCGTTTTGTAACGGCTGCTCCACGTTCTCTGCCGTCTGAGTTTACTCTTGGCATGACTTTCTTCGACTCCTACATATACGAAGTCAGTTCTCTCTCGTTCTTCCAAGAGAGCCATGCTCTTACTGGGAGACTGGTTGGAATCCAGGAGAAGTTTAGGAAAGTCTGCTTTTGCTTTTCCCCCTTAATTAGCTTCTCGCTCGAGCGTCTGGTGTGACACAGGAGAAGTTCTCGGCTTGGGAGTACCTACCTCTGCCAAGGGAGACTTCTTAAGCCTAGTGGACTCTCCTCGTCGTCTAGCCATGAGACGCTCCAAGATTTTATGGTCGTCTTCAGAGCTAGACCATCTCCTGAAAGGAGTTTTTCGAGCGTTTGAAGTATTTAATTTTTTGGATTGGTCCCTGGGAGCCTTAAGTAAGAAGGTCTCTCCAGCTGACAATGTATTGCTGTACAAATTATGTCATGCATGAACAAGGCCATAAGGGATGGCTCCAATGAACTGGCAGCCACGTTCACTGCAGGAGTACTTAAGATGTAAGTGCACTCAATGTGTTCATTGTCAATACAAAGTTCACGATGAAGACTACCAAATCTGTCTTGGCAGCAGTAAGGGAAGGCGACTGGATGGTCTCTCTCGGCCTTCAGGATGCATACTTCCACATCCCGATTCATCCAAACTTTCAACAATATCAGAGGTTTGTGGACGGGAAAGTAGTGTACCAATTTCGAGCACTGCTACGGCCTCAGTCCTGCTCCTCTTGTTTTTACAAGGCTCATGCAAAATGTAGCAAGCTTTCTACATTTTTCAGGGATCAGAGCCTCCCTTTATTTTGACGACTGGCTTATCAGGGCGTCGTCATTAAATCGCTGTCTGGAGAACCTCAAATGGACATTAGACCTAACCAAGGAGCTAGGTCTCATAGTGAACGTAGAGAAGTCGTAACTTACAGTACTCCATCCCAGACTATTCTTTATTTGGGGATGGAGATACAGTGTCGAGTTTTTCGGGCCTTTTCGTCTTCCACGAGAATGGAACAAGCTCTGTTAAAAGTCCGTCACTTGCAAGTGAAAAACAGTTGCTCTGTAAGAGTTTGAACGAGCCTCGTGGGAACTCTTTCATCGCTGGAGCAGTTTATCTCTCTGGGGAGACTCAACCTTTGCCCTCTCCAATTTCACCTAAACCATTGAAACAAGGAGAAGGGCTTAGAGAGTAGCTCTATCCTAACTCCAACTCAGTCTAGACATGTCTGACTTGGTGGGACAGCAACATCAGACTTCGAGAAGGTCTTTCTCTTGCGATCAAGAACCCAAACCATGTGTTGTATTCAGATGCATCGGATTTGGGTTGGGGAGCGCCACTGGACAGTCTGGAATGCTCTGGTCTTTGGTCCACGGATCAGAAGGAACTCCATTTAAGGCAAGTAACATCTCTCTTTTGACGAGATTTGTGCAAGGAGAAGTGAATGTCTTAGCGGACTGCCTCAGCAGAAGAGGACAAGTCATCTCCATGGAGTGGACGTTGCACAAGACTGTGTGCGAGAAGCTATGGATGACATGGGGTCAACCCACCATAGATCTTTTTGCGACTTCACTGACAAAGAGGCTCTCGACTTACTGCTCTCCAGTTCCAGATCCAGAGGCAGCCCACATAGATGCATTCCTGCTGGACTGGTCTCACCTAGACATCTATGCCTTCCCACCATTCAAGATCCTAGACAAGGTTCTTCAGAAGTTCGCCTCTCACGAAGGGACCAGGTTGACGTTGGTTGCTCCCCTCTGGCCCGTGAGTGAGTGGTTCACAGAGGTGCTTCTATGGCTAGTAGACATTCCAAGAAGTCTACCGTTGCGGATGGATCTCCTGCGTCAGCCTCACGTAAAGAGGTTTCATCAAAGCCTCCCCGCGCTTCGTCTAACTGCCTTCAGACTATCGAAAGACTCTCTAGAGCTCGAGGGTTTTCGAAGGAGGCAGCTAGAGTGATCGCAAGGGCTAGAAGATCCTCTACCATCAGGATTTATCAATCTAAATGGGAGGTATTTAGAGACTGGTGCAAGTCCTCCTCTATTTCCTCTTCGAGTACCTCTGTAGCGCAGATTGCAGATTTTCTGCTTTATCTGAGAAATGGTCGCTCCCTTTCTGCATCTACCATTAAAGGCTACAGAAGCATGTTAGCTTCTGTTTTTCAGGCCTAGAAATTTGGATCTATATAATAACAAAGATCTTCAAGACCTTCTTAAGTCTTTTGAGACTTCCAAGGAGCGTCATATTTCTACTCCTACTTGGAACTTGGACGTGGTCCTGCAGTTCCTTATGTCAGACAGGTTTGAACCGTTAAGTTCGGCCTCCCTGAAGGATCTTACCCTCAAGACACTTTTCTTGGTGAGCTTGGCTTCTGCGAAAAGGGTTAGTGAGATACATGCTTTTAGCAAGAATATCGGCTTCTCCACTAATAAAGCAGTATGCTCTCTTCAGCTTGGTCTTTTGGCCAAAAATGAACTTCCGTCTCGTCCATGGCCTAAATCGTTTGAACTTCCCAGTCTATCTGAGATTGTTGGGAATGAAATTGAAAGAGTGCTGTGCCCCGTTAGAGCTCTTAGTTTTATTTATCTAGAACTAAACTGCTGTGAGGTTTTTTCAGAGGCCTTATGGTGCTCCGTTAAAAAGCCCTCTTTGCCTATGTCGAAGAATGCGTTGTCTTATTTTCTTAGACTATTGATTGGAGAGGCACACTCTCATTTAAGTGAGAAGGATCATAATTTGCTTAAAGTTAAGGCTCATGAAGTTACAGCGGTAGCAACTTCAGTAGCATTTAAACAAAATAGATCCCTTAGAAGTATTATGGACGCGACCTTTTGGAGAAGCAAGTTGGTGTTCGCTTCATATTACTTGGAAGATGTCCAGACTCTTTATGAGGACTGCTACACGTTGGGACCATTCGTAGCAGCGAGTGCAGTAGTGGGTGAAGGTTCTGCCACTACATTCCCTTAATCCCAATATCCTTTTAATCTACTCTTGAAATTTTTAATCTTGTTTTGGGTTGTACGGGAGACTAAGAAGTCTTTCGCAATCTTTTTGATTTGGCAGGTGGTCAAAATATTGTTTCTTGAGAGCGCCCAGATTAAGGGTATTGATGAGGTCCTGTTGTAGGGGTGTTCACCCTGATTATAACAGCTCCTAGAAGTCTTTCAGCATCCTGAGAGGATCGCTGGGCTTCATAAGGATAGCGGACTAATGAGTCAGAGTATTCATCAGAGTCAGCTTCCTTATCAGGTACCTATACTTAAGTTTGTTTTTTGAATATTTGTCAAAAACTCTTGAGCATATACGCCTTTATTGTTTTAATACTGGTCTCTACCCACCACCATGGGTGTGAATCAGCTATATATATATATTCACCGGCTAAGTTTAATATTTAAAAATGATATTTTCAATTTAAAATAAATTTTTGAATATACTTACCCGGTGAATATATATAATTAAAGGCCGTCCCTTCCTCCCCGATAGAGACCCTACGGACTGAGAAGAACTGAACTTATGGAGAAGTATATGCGGTATCTGGCCGATAGTCGGCGCTGGTGGGCACACCCGGCAGCCTTCATGGCGATCGCTCGCGAATTTTTGGAATCTGTCGACCGTCGGAGACGTAAGCTATATACTGTATATATATTCACCGGGTAAGTATATTCAAAAGTTTATTTTAAATTGAAAATATATTTCCCATCAAATTGTGGAACGTCGGGAAAAGAACACAAAACGACAGAACAAGGACAAATAACAAGTTAAGAGGGATGGCATCATGCTATTCAGGGAATGTATGACACTGCTCATCCAACCGTATGGCGCTTTTTTCAAGGAATTAAAAAAGAAGAACTTCAGAGAAGCAATCTAATTGCGTATATCAGTGGGCAGCAATTACCTGTCAAAAGAATGACTAAGGAAAATTAACGATAGACTGAAAAACTTGTTTAGCCAGCACACAAATAATGATATAACTACTAAAGATTTTTTACAAGGAATAAGCTATAACATAACATATTAAAGGTTAAAGTTTTATTTGTTTTTTAACATTTTCAGTTAAAAATGATAATAATGATGAGACAAGAAAATTTATTTTTATGAATAGTACTTACCTGGCAGTTATATATATATAGCTGAGTCTCCGACTACGGCAGAATTTAATCGAAAATCGCGGCAACCGCCTTGTGGTGGTTGTGTGGTTAGATGGTTAACAACCCTTACAGGGTGGTACTTGGAATCATTCCCGTTTTCTGTTCCTCAGATTATCTCTGCCGGCCGGATCGACAACATCGTTGGTCCGCCCTTTAGAGTTTTTTCGGATCGCTTTCCCGTCATCGCCTTTTTGGACTTCGTTTTTGGTGAAGTACACTGTGTTGGGATTTGGCAATCGTGTTTGTTTTTTTGTCTTTTTTTTTTTTTTTTTTTTCCTTTCTTATCATGAGTGAAAAAATTCATTATCGTATTTGTGCGAATGATATTTGCAAGGTGAGGTTGCCGAAAGTTTTGGTTGACCCTCACACTATCTGTATGGGTTGCAGGGGGTTTGAATGTACATACATATACATACATATACCAAAGGCACTTCCCCCAATTTTGGGGGGTAGCCGACATCAACAAGAAACAAAACAAAAAAAGGGGACCTCTACTCTCTACGTTCCTCCAGCCTAACCAGGGACTCAGCCGAGTTCAGCTGGTACTGCTAGGGTGCCACAGCCCAACCTCCCACATTTCCACCACAGATGAAGCTTCATACTGCTGAGTCCCCTACTGCTGCTACCTCCGCGGTCATCTAAGGCACCGGAGGAAGCAGCAGGGCCTACCGGAATTGCGTCACAATCGCTCGCCATTCATTCCTATTTCTAGCACGCTCTCTTGCCTCTCTCACATCTATCCTATCCTCCTATCACCCAGAGCTTTCTTCACACCATCCATCCACCCAAACCTTGGCCTTCCTCTTGTACTTCTCCCATCAACTCTTGCATTCATCACCTTCTTTAGCAGACAGCCATTTTCCATTCTCTCAACATGGCCAAACCACCTCAACACATTCATATCCACTCTAGCCGCTAACTCATTTCTTACACCCGTTCTCTCCCTCACCACTTCGTTCCTAACCCTATCAACTCGAGATACACCAGCCATACTCCTCAGACACTTCATCTCAAACACATTCAATTTCTGTCTCTCCATCACTTTCATTCCCCACAACTCCGATCCATACATCACAGTTGGTACAATCACTTTCTCATATAGAACTCTCTTTACATTCATGCCCAAGCCTCTATTTTTTACTACTCCCTTAACTGCCCCCAACACTTTGCAACCTTCATTGACTCTGACGTACATCTGCTTCCACTCCACCATTTGCTGCAACAACAGACCCCAAGTACTTAAACTGATCCACCTCCTCAAGTAACTCTCCATTCAACATGACATTCAACCTTGCACCACCTTCCCTTCTCATACATCTCATAACCTTACTCTTACCCACATTAACTCTCAACTTCCTTCTCTCACACACCTTTCCAAATTCTGTCACTAGTCGGTCAAGCTTCTCTTCTGTGTCTGCTACCAGTACAGTATCATCCGCAAACAACAACTGATTTACCTCCCATTCATGATCATTCTCGCCTACCAGTTTTAATCCTCGTCCAAGCACTCGAGCATTCACCTCTCTCACCACTCCATCAACATACAAGTTAAACAACCACGGCGACATCACACATCCCTGTCTCAGCCCCACTCTCACCGGAAACCAATCGCTCACTTCATTTCCTATTCTAACACATGCTTTACTACCTTTGTAGAAACTTTTCACTGCTTGCAACAACCTTCCACCAACTCCATATAACCTCATCACATTCCACATTGCTTCCCTATCAACTCTATCATAAGATAATAAGTGCAAGGAATGCGAGGTTTTAAGTGATGATAATTGGTTAGCTATGAAGCGCTATGTGCGCAAAATTGAGATTGATAGAGTTAGAAGAGCTAAATCAAAGTCAAAGTCTGCTAGTGACCCTAGCTTAGATTTATCTATTGACCCTTTGCTTGTAACCTCTTTGGAAGTTATTCCTTCCCCGAATGTAGTAACTCCTGCCCCTTCTACAGGATCTGTGCCTACGGATGACCCTGGATATGCTAAATTAGCTGCTGAATTAGAGGCCATTAAAGCACAATTGGAGGCCTTTAAAGGTAAGGGTGTAAGTGAAATTAGTGCTTGTGAAAGTGCAGTGGAGGTGGCGACTGATCGAATCTGTCATACCCCTAGGTCTAGACCTCTACCAAGCTCCCAGGACCAAGGGAGAAGGTACGTCGAAAGCCGAAAGGGGGTGAGAGGTGCTTATCCTCAGTCAGTCGTCGCCTCAGACAGTCCTGTTGCGATCTCCCAAACTGCTCTTGACCGCCGTAGGAAAGGCATGTCGGATACGTTTGTGTCTTCGCTTGATCGTTCTCCCAGACGTAATTGGCGTTACGAATCAAGACCAATGAAGAGAGGGTGGAACCGGGACGTGCAGTCTCGCTCTCCCTCTCCCGGTTTGAGTAGCCGAGATCCTGATCCTTCGGAAGACGATTTCGATGTTGTTCCTGTTAAAAGGGCGAAACAGAGAGTCCTTAGCCCAGTTAATCCTGCTAGACTCCCTACTTCTTCTGCCAGCGCTCCCAGTCAAGCCGTACGACAACTGCCGTCTTCGGCACCGCGAGAGCCAGCGGAGGTTGCTAAAGCTTTCATGGTTGTTATGCAGGAACAACTTTCATCGTTAGTTCAAGCTTTCAGCCACCCTTCTCAGTCCGTCAGACGTAAGGACGTCTCTTTGCATGTTAAGAGATATTCTTCTAAGAGAGATCTTAGTATCTCTCCCAAGAAACCTCTGCGCACTTCGTCGGCCGTACGACAGCGCACACCCTCTTCATCGGCATGCTGCCAGGAATTTCCTTCCCCCCTCTCCCGGCGCCAGGACGATACTGCCTCTCGTTCTCGGCGCCGTGACGATTCCGTTTCTCTTTCGAAACGCCAGGACGTTACTGCCTCGTTTCTTAGGAAACAGGATGAATGCAGTCTGCATTTTCAAGGCGAAGGCAGCCTGCATCTTCACGACGATTCCGTTTCTCGTCATCGTGACGATACTGCTTCTCGTCATCATGACGATACCGCTTCTCGTCATCGTGACGATACCGCTTCTCGTCATTGTGACGATACCGCTTCTCGCCGACTGGATGTTAGCGGCGCTCGGCGCCAGGATTCAAACAGCTCTTGGTGCCAGACTGCTGGCAGCCCAACTCTTCAGGATGTTATCCTTGAGCAGGACCTCGAAGATATTTCGGAAGAGAAAGAAAAACCTGCCGACTCTTCTAGTGATTACAAGGTTCTTTCTCGCTCTCTTTTGGAACTTTATGGGGAGGAATTTCAACCTTCGGCCCCTCGTTCTCCTCAGTCTCAATTTACCAGGAAGAAAGCTACTAAGTCTTCGGCCTTCATCCAAATGAAACTTTCAATTTCGGCCAGGAAAGCTCTCGCTAAGGTGGATGATTGGATGAAGGAACGGAGACAAGCTGTCAAGACCACCTTTTCTTTTCCACCGTCTCGGCTTGCTTCCAAGGCCGGTATGTGGTATGAGACAGGGGAACCTTTGGGGTTAGGAGTGCCTGCCTCCTCCCAAGGTGACTTCTCGGACCTTGTGGACTCAGCAAGAAGGCATGCTTTAAACTCTGCCAAGGTTATGTGATCCATGTCGGAGCTTGATCACCTCGTCAAGGGAATTTTCAGGGTTTTCGAGGTTTTCAGCTTCCTGGACTGGTCTCTCGGGACTCTGGCCAGGAAGTCTGAACTCCTGGAGGACACGAAGGACCTGACGAGTATCATGTCCTGCATGGACAAAGCTCTAAGGGATGGAGCTAATGAATTGGCTTCCCTTTTCTCAGCAGGGGTCTTAAAGAAGAGGGCCCTTTTGTGCTCCTTCACCTCTAGATCTGTGACTGTTGCCCAGAAGTCGGAGCTGCTTTACGCCCCTTTTTCACGTCATCTTTTTCCTGAAGCTCTGGTCAGAGATATCTCCCTTTCTCTGGCTCAGAAGGCTACTCAGGACCTTTTGTCTCGGTCGGCTAGAAAGACCTTACCTGTTGCTCCTGCTCCTCTGAAGAAGGAAGAGAAGAAGTTTCAACAGCCCTTTCGGGGCAGGATCTCCTCGAGAGCGGATTTTAGAGGGAGAAGACAAGAGTCAGGGCCAAGGACCAGCAGGGGTGCGTTTAGGCCCCGGTCCAAAAAATGAGATGGAAGTCCTCCAGACACCAGTAGGGGCAAGACTGTCTCGCTTTTGGCAGTCTTGGAAAAGGAGAGGGGCAGACACCTGGTCCCTCTCAGTCGTCAAGGAAGGTTACAAGATCCCCTTTTTAAACAAACGAGAGGCTCTTCTGGAGCAAGTCGACCAGATGTTGGTCAAGGGAGCAATAGAGCAAGGGAGCAATAGAGCCGGTTCAAGACCTCTCCTCCCCAGGCTTTTACAATCGCCTGTTTCTGGTTCCCAAGAACTCGGGTGGATGGAGACCAGTCCTAGATGTCAGCTCTCTGAACGCCTTCGTGGAGAAAACAAAGTTCTCCATGGAGATGACTCAGTCAGTGCTGGCTGCAGGTCGTCCAGGAGACTGGATGGTTTCTCTCGACCTGCAGGACGCTTATTTTCACGTCCCCATTCATCCGTCTTCGAGGAGATATCTGAGGTTTGTGTTCCAGGGCAAGTGCTTCCAATTCAGGGCACTTTGCTTCGGTCTCAGCACAGCTCCCCAAGTTTTCACCGGACTAATGGCGAATGTGGCAGGCTGGTTACACCAGGAGGGGATAAGGGTCTCCTTCTATCTAGACGACTGGCTGATCCGGTCACAGTCAAAAGAGAAATGTCTGGAGGACCTAATGAAGACTTATACGATGACTCAGGACCTGGGACTCATCGTCAACTGGGGGAAGTCTCAGACCAAGCCGAATCAGACTATTCTCTATTTGGGGATAGTTCTGAATTCAGTTCTTTTTCAGGCTTCTCCCTCCCAGGAGAGGCAGACCAGGTGCCTGGACAAAGTCAAAGACTTTTTGAGGAAGCAGGAATGCTCAGCGAAGGAGTGGATGAGTCTGCTGGGAACTCTATCCTCCCTGGAGCAGTTTGTCCCGTTGGGGAGACTGCACCTAAGACCTCTGCAACACTTCCTCGCAAAGGTTTGGAACAGAAAGATCCAGGAGGACTTTTTCTTTTCCCATTCTGACAAAGATCAAGGATCTTTTGATGTGGTGGCTGGACCCAGCTCTGTTGGGAAAAGGGATCTCCTTGTTCAAGAAGAACCCCAACCTAGTGTTATTCTCAAACGCGTCCAAGTCAGACTGGGGAGCAACACTAGGGAACAAAGAGGTCTCAGGTATTCGGGAAGGGAGTCAGATCAGTTGGCTTATCAACAGGAAGGAATTGATGGCCATTTTGTTAGGGCTCAAGGCCTTCAAAACCTCGGTGTCAGGAAAGACTGTGGAGATCAATTCTGACAACACCACAGCTCTCGCGTACATAAGGAAGCAAGGGGGAACTCACTCCCTCTCTCTCTTCTCAACTGCGAGAGAGCTTTTCTTTTGGGCGAACGAGAACGAGACCCAGCTGTTGACAAGGTTTGTTCAAGGGTAGAGAAACATCAGGGCAGACATGCTCAGCAGGAGGGGACAAGTCCTTCCCACAGAGTGGACTCTCAACCCGCATGTCTGTCGGAGCCTCTGGAAGTTGTGGGGCAGACCTGTAATAGACCTTTTTTCCTCCGGTCTAAACAAGAGGATCCCCAACTACTGCTCCCTAGTCCCGGACGAGGAAGCTGTTGCAGTGGACGCCTTCTTGATTGATTGGACGGGGCTGGACATGTATGCCTTTCCCCTGTTCAAGATCATCAATCTGGTTGTCAGGAAATTCGCTCTCCTCGATTCGGGACGAACGATCCTAGTGGCTCCATTCTGGCCTGCGAGGGAATGGTTCACCGAAGTGGTAGGGTTGCTGATGGACTTTCCAAGAAGACTCCCGGCAAGTCCAGATCTTCTCAGACAACCCCACTTCGAGAGATTTCACCAAAACCCCCTCGCTCTCAATCTGACTGCCTTCAGACTGTCGAGAAGCTCGTTAGATCTCGAGGCTTTTCGGCACAAGCGGCGAAAGCTATTGCCAGGGCAAGGAGGATCTCTTCACAAAGAGTCTACCAGTCAAAGTGGGAGACCTTTAGAGCTTGGTGCAGGAGGCGCAAGGTTTCCTCGTCCTCTACCTCTCTAAGCCAGATTGCAGACTTTCTTTTGTACCTCAGGCAGGATGCTAAGCTGGCTGTATCTACCATTAAAGGATACAGGAGCATGCTCTCAACCGTCTTTAGGCATAGAGGCTTAGAGTTATCTCAGAATAAGGACTTGCAGGACCTCATTAGGTCTTTTGAAACAACGAAGCAGGTGCACTTAAGACCCCCTTCTTGGAACCTGGATGTGGTGTTTAAGTTTTTGTGCTCCAGGAAGTTTGAGCCTATCTCGGAAGCTTCTCTGCGAGATGTGACTAAGAAAACCCTCTTCCTTTTGACTCTAGCGACTGCCAGGAGGATCAGCGAGGTCCAGGCAATCGAGAAGCGTGTAGGCTTCACCCTAAATGGAGCGGTTTGTGCCTTGAGGTTCGACTTTCTCGCCAAGAATGAGAACCCTTCGAAACCCTGGCCCAGGACATTTGAAGTCCCTAACCTCACGAATCTAGTGGGTCAGGAACAGGAAAGCCTCCTCTGCCCGGTTAGGGGTCTCAAGGCTTATTTGGCCCACACTAAGAGCGTGAGGGGTGCTTCCAACTCCTTATGGTGTTCGGTGAAGGATCCTCAAAAACCCGTCAAAGAATGCTTTGTCCTTTTTCCTGAGGGAAACTATTAGGGAAGCCCACCTCTTTTGTGAGGAAGAAAACTTCGCCCTGTTAAAAGTACGGGCTCACGAAGTAAGGGCCATTGCTGCTTTGCTGGCATACCGGAAAAATATGTCAGTTAGGCAGATCATGGATGCAACGTTCTGGAGGAGCAACTCTGTCTTCGCTTCTCATTACCTCAGAGAGGTAAGAGTGGACTATGACAAGTGTTATTCCTTGGGCCCATACGTAGCTGCGGCTTCTGTATTAGGCAAAGGAGTTACTACCCCCACTCAACCTTAGTTTATGTACTTGTATATGGGTTTGTGTTTTTTATGGTTGTCTGAGGTCCTTGTCTTGTGGTATGGTTCCCTCAGTCCAGATAGATAGTTTATATCTATTTCTGCAAGGTTAGGTGGTTAGCTTTAGTAAGGTTGCAGGTTTTTATTATATGGGAAGGTAGTTTCTGAAGTCTAGTCAAGTTGTTGGTCCTACCCCTTTGACAGACTCGATTGAGTTGTTTGCAGCGTAGCAGGTCTACTCCTGGCTGAACACTCCTAAGGGAAAGCGACTCTAGAGGCAGTTACCTTTGAAGTCAGCTACCTTAGCAGGTAAGGAATCAAGGTGTTTGTTCTCCTACAACTCTTTTGTTGTTTCCCCAACTATGTTTTTCTGTCTGTTTCCCTCCTCCAAATGTGTGAATCAGCTATATATATATATATATATATATATATATATATATATATATATATATATATATATATATATATATACTGCCAGGTAAGTACTATTCATAAAAATGGAGTTTTTATGATAAAACAAAGTTTTATGAATACTTACCTGGCAGTTATATACTGTATATATTTTAAAGCCCACCCACCTCCCCTCAGGAGACATTTCGGACAAAGATAATCTGAGGAACAGAAAACGGGAATGATTCCAAGTACCACCCTGTAAGGGTTGTTAACCATCTAACCACACAACCACCACAAGGCTGTTGCTGCGATTTTCGATTAAATTCTGCCGCAGTCGGAGACTCAGCTATATATATATATAACTGCCAGGTAAGTATTCATAAAACTTTGTTTTATCATAAAAACTCCATTTTTTACTTTCTACCTCAGTAATCAACACACACGCACACACACACACACAGTTTTACCAATGCTACATTTTCTCAAAACAAGCTATTTTGTTTAACAGCTCTTTTTGAACCAGCTCAAATGTACTACTAGCTATTTTTTCACAATAGCAATTTTGGTACTAGCTATTAGGAACTAGCTATTTTGTTGCTTTTTCTCAATTGTACTAGCTCTTTTGGACCTAACTCTTTTGGATCGCTTCTGCGAGGAAGACCGCTGAGATCGTGATGACCAGCGATCTCTTGGATGATCTTCGGATTGTTGTGAACGATGTCATGACAATATCATCTAGAATGATGAGAAAATGGAAAGTCTTGTCCTATCGATTGGTGAGCAGATGGAGTGCTGGCTGCTTGAAGATCATCTACGTCCGCAGAAGGTTAGCACGCGAGTTGGAATCATTCCTGTGGGAAGAAAGAGAAGGCAGTGGGTTAGGTGACTATGATGTCCCAGTTTGTTGAGAGGATAGGTCGTCAGCAGGAGCCCATTGGAGGGGCCAACGGGAAATATCACCTTGTCCGAGCGTGAAAGGACAAGAAGAGAGGGAAAAAGGAACTTCGCAAAGGTCCAGGGCAAAGGATGTAGAAGCCACTTGCGAAGAGTTCCTCCTAGCACCACGCTGAAGGATTTGCAGCACCGCTTCCTCTGAAGGGCGAGCAGAAACCCCTGGAAATGGCCACGGCTGCAACATACATGCAAGTAAAAATGGCTCCCTGGTGGCTGGGGGTAAAGTTGCCTTACTTTGGGAAGCAACTACCCCCCAATGCCCCTATTAGTTGATTACACCCCCCCCCCCCCCCCCCCCCCCCGAGGAAGACAAGCGAACAGGAGCTACAGGAAGAGGTCTGGGGGTAGTGAAGAAGAATGTTCTTGTGGTCTTTTCTCCCCAGCGGAAGACCCTGGGGGAGAAAGATCATGCTTAGCTTTCTACCTGCGGTGTCCAAACACTCGTCACAGGGTGAGCCCTGCTTTCAGTGATGCCTCCTGCAGGTTGGGCACATGGAGTTCGGATCGGTCTTAAATGACGACAAGGGGGAACCTCCTGTCCAGGACAAATCCGCATGGGAGCGTCAAGGAAGAAGCGCAGTCACACCTGAAAAGAAAAAGATGAACCTAAAAGTAAGTATGTCAATATAGCTAAGCCTTGAGGAGGAGAGAGCGAAGATGTCCGGTCTCTACCAGCCAAAAGGAAAAGTAATGTGGCTCACTGATCAGTGAGTAGATATAGGTGGTTGGGTACCACGACCTACCCACTACAGTGTTTAGGTAGGGTTGCTACCTAGCATTTAAAGTCTAATGCCTACCTTCCAGCTTTGCCAAAAGAATATCCACATAAATAACATAAGGTTTATTAGTGTGGGAACAATTATAACACATTATTTTGGGGGAATGCACTCTCAGGACTTTAGACATTTTCATTTGGACCTGTGTTTGCTGTTTAGCAAGTGGTGTTGTAACCCTATTTAATTTTTAGGACCAAAATGATCACATCTAAGGTAGCTATGACAACGTAACTCAAGGTTGAGAGAGAGTGCCTGGCCCTCTTTTCACAATTGTTTTCCTCCCTTGGGTATAGTTGGTGGAATCCTTTGTAGCTAGATGGACATAGCTACAGATAATGCTCACCTATAGTCAGCAGTTTTTCTATTACTTTTAAATATTCAGAAATGTTCATTCCACCCTCCTCCTTACAGGGGATGTGTATACAGAAACCCATCAAATTATATATTTGCTTTACTTGACAGACATACTGTACTAGTCCAAGAAACATTTTTTTTAGCAACAGCCTTGGTTGCTTGGGCCGTGAACCTGACGTTAATTTCAACCCTGGTCCATAAGGTCTCTAGGATACTGTTCTCCACACCTCGTCAGATCTAAGATTAGCAATCACTGGATTTTATTCATCCAGATTGGTAATATGAATTTTCTCTCGCCTAAAGAGGAATCCAATTAAATGTCAAATATTTGTAATCTTGTAGGAATGAATTACAAATTTTGATATTACAGGTATTGGTAATTTGTAATTTTTTGTAGCTGCACAAACCCGATTTCTTTAATTTATCTTCCCGCCATCACCTTCCCTGAAAGTGTTGGATGCAATCAAAGTGACTGTTCAGTACTGGCAAAAAGGCCAAGATATCCCTGTCACTTGCAAACATCTCGTAAGTTTTATTTATTTACTAGTTTTTTTTGTTTTCTTTTATATGAATGTTGAACGTTTCTAACTTTTATACAGTATAAAGAATTTCACATTAGTGTTTTTATTTAGATTAGTAAAGAAATTAGTTCTGCTTAGTCACTAAGATACAAATATTTTTGGAATTTTTCAAAATGGGTTTTGTGATCTTGGTTTTTTTTTTTTAAATTAAAACTTGTAATTGCATTATTAAATTTTTTATTTCAGATAACTCATATCAGAAAGCAGAGCATCATCTGGAAAATGGAATTCGCTGGTCTCTTGGAAGCAAATATGGAGGCCTACTCTTCTAATGAAATGAGCCAACCTGAGGTATTTCAAAACTCCAATCAATACTCGTGCACAGAATTAATTTTAGCTTTTTTCTAATTACATAGTTCTTACACATTCATAGACACATTGCATTGTAAGTGTACTGTTATATATCAACTTATAAAATGAAAGACCAAAATTCTCTCTCTCTCTCTCTCTCTCTCTCTCTCTCTCTCTCTCTCTCTCTCTCTCTCTCTCTCTCTCTCTCTCTCTCTCTCTCTCTCTCTCTCTCTCTCAGGAGGTGTAGGCTCCAGTTGCAAGAGGGGAAAAAAGTTTCCTCACTACTGTATGTAAGAAAAGTGCTTGGGGAGGAAGGAGACCATCTCCACCCAGACAATGTTGTTATTCTCCATATACAAAGTTATATTATATGAAAATACAGAAAGAAAAAAGAATGGAATTTTCAGTTATCAATCATATCCTTGTCTTTGGCTATTTCCCCCAAATAACCTGTTGATGTGTGTTATTTATAGGTTCATTGCACAAAATTATTCCACCCCTTGATTGACTTAACTATGGTTAGTGTCTAAATACTTATGTAGTAAAATGTCAGCATACTAGGTATATTGCCATATGGCTAAGTCTCATTACTGCAATTTACTCCACATTGGGAGCGAACTCCAATCCCCTTATCTGAAAAGCAGTCTCTTAATCAAACTGCTCAAATGAAAGGCAAGGTCCATCAATCATGCTGGTCAAATGAAAGGCAAAGTCTCAATCAGTCATGAAGCCAGAGGGTCACCTACAAAATCTTGAAACCACAAAGGTAAAAAAGTAACAAAGTAGTTTAACATTGACGCTCCCATGCGGACACAACAAATTAGACAATTCAGTAGGGTGTAATTGGTATGTTGATAACTGGAAGACTGTTATTTAGCTTGAAAGCTTTTCACAAAGACCAAGATGATTAGGCTAATAAATACAGTATGTAACAGCTTGAGGATATTCATAAGAATTGAAGAGGATATAAGATAGTACTAAACATCAAATTTGTATAAAAAAGTCTGGAAGTTGTACTGATGCCTAACGCCAAAAAATGTAAATAAATCCAGGCGATGCATTTCTAAAACTAAGAACCACAGCTTAGACTGTATTAACTATAGTACGTGAAAAACATATGTAATAAGTAAAAGAAAGAAGTAAAGAAAAGAGAAACTTCAAAGTAAAAATAGCACCTGAAGATAAATATATCAGTAGATTTATTACGTTAAGTATTGCAAAGAATAACAAATTGAAAATTGGAATTTAATGAACTCTATATAACTTGAAAGATGAAAGGGATGCCCGATCGGTCCGGTACTATGAGCATGCAGAAAAGCATGTCCTACTTTGGTGGCCGACAAATAAACGGATTTTGAGCGAAGCGAAAAATCTATTTTTGGGTGAGATAGCCATGGCGTCCTGATGGAAGGTTCCTTTTTGGTAGCTTCCTTGGGTATATAACTACTAAGATATTCCCAGAGAATTTAACCACAGGTTATCACAGAATTCTAACTTCTGGAGCGAGTATCCTAAAGGTTTCCCTTTAAGACATCGTATATCAACAGGGGACGCATGTATTAACGCGCCACATAGCTATCTACACCCCATATAGAGTTAACACTTCGATATGGAGGGACGGAGAATAGCTGGGGAGCCGTTCCACAGCTAATCTCGTCCGTGGCTACTTTTGGTACTCGAGACGTAAACAAACGGGCGCCATTGCTAAATGACGTCACGTCCGTCCTCATCCTGAAGCCAGTTGCTTGCCGATCACCATGATACAGCAGCACAGGGTGGGACCTGAAAAACTGGACGAAGTAGCAGGGAGGGTCCATCAGGACGCCATGGCTATCTCACCCAAAAATAGATTTTTCGCTTCGCTCAAAATCCGTTTTTTGGGCTCAAGCCATGGCGTCCTGATGGAAGAGTACCAGAGAATCAATGTATCGTGGTAGATTTTCCCCTTGTAGTGTAAGTGCCTAGGGCTTTGACAGGATAAGCATAGTAACCTCAATAGGAGAACCGATGGGAAGAAACTTCCTGCTCCCCCTGGCAGCGAAGTCCCAACGGACCATGCCGAAGATCAAAGTGGTCATCGAAGGGCTACTCACCTTGCTGGGAGAACATGAAGAACTCGGAGACGAGACTGAATGGTTGGCATTCATATAGGAACATTCACAAAGGCAGGCAAGTGGTGGTTAGGCACGGTATGTGAATAGAGAGTCGTCTGGTCTCTGAAGTATGATGTAAGTAAGTATTCGAGTAGGAATATTACATTGCAGAAGTGAGTATATCATAAGGGTTGAACCCTTAGTCATCTTCATCGACATAAGAGGAAGGGGATAATAAAACTATGACAGTCATGTATTTCATAGTATAAGTAGGAGCGGATTGAGACGCACAAGTAATAAAATATAAATTTTATTTCACAATTGCAGAACATGTTAAGGAAATGCAATAAAAATGTAAAAGTTATTTACAATAAATTATAATGTACATAGTCAGGAAAGACTTGCTCTTGAATCTGAAAGGGAATTTCAAATTATTAGTAGGCACTCGTTCCAGAGGAACGTCAGTCTATTAAAATAAACACATCATGCTCTAGGCATGCGGCACTCATGTGACGACTATGACATTTCACCTGGGAGAAGAACAGTATATGAAAAGCACTAAGTGTTTTTGAGATCACTACGTATCGCGCGAGGGTCAACATAGGCACCCGAGGAGTTAGAGTCCCAAGTAACTCGCTGTTCTATGCAGAGTTAGGTGCAGGTTTCATAACACTACCTGCGGCTACCACAAAATGTTTGACTTCGTGCACTTGTTTCGCATAATGTTTGAAGAAAACGCGCGAAGATTTCCAGCCTGTGAAACTCTTAAGGCTTTTGAAATCCATACTCTGAAAGAAATTCAGAGACGATGCAACTTTTCTAGGATCATGACCGGCGGGTGTACTGTCAGAATCCACTCTGCGAATGAAGTAGGTGATTTTCGCTCTTAGTTGTTTCAGTGACAGGTCGCTGCCCGATGCTTCTCCTTTGAAGAGTTGGCCTCCACCAAAGTCCGAAGTTCTACGAAGATAGACCTTGAGGCTCTCTACTGGACATAGAGAGGCATCTTCTTTCAGGGGGCATATTCTCCAAGGGCCCCATCTCTTGGTGGGTAATTCGTTCTTGGCGAGAAACGTCGGATCCGGGAAGAGGGTAAGGTCTCCTGAGTCAGTAAACAGGATATGACCTTCTTCCCTTGATAATGCCACTATTTCGCTGACTCGGGCTCCTGAGGCAAGAGCAAAAAGAAATATAACTTTTTGAGTCAGATCCTTGAGAGGGCATGAATCATTGTCCAAGTTGGAGGCAAAATGGAGCACCTTGTCCAGAGACCAGGAGATCGGTTTTGGTGGGGGTGCTGGGCGTAGACGAGCGCATGCTTTTGGCAGTTTATTGAAGATGTCGTTGGACAGATCAATCTGGAAGGCATACATCAGTGGTCTAGTCAAGACCGATTTGCAAGTAGAAATCGTGTTGGCTGCCAAGCCCTGTCCATGAAGGTGAATAAAGAAGGACATGCAAAAATCAATGGTGATTTCCGTAGGATTTTTTGCCTTGACGAATGAGACCCATTTTCTCCAGGATGATTCGTATTGCCGTCTTGTGGATTCGGTCTTGTATTCCTCGAGGAAGTCTAGACTTTTCTTCGAGATCCCAAACCTTTTCTTCGCGGCTAGGGAGAGAAAATCATGAGATGAAGGTCCTTGATTTTCGATGATGAAGCGAAGACAGTCAACTTCTGTACTTGCTGGGTGAGAACTGGGCCCGGGAGAGGGATCAGCGTGGGCTGCAGCTCCAGGACCAGGGGGTACCAATTGCTCCGGGGCCACTTGGGAGCCACTAGGGCCGCTGTCCCTTTGAAGGTTCTCAGCTTGGAGAGGACTTTCAGCAGAAGGTTGGTGGGAGGGAACAGGTAGATCTTGGACCATCTGTTCCAGTCCAGTGACATGGCGTCCACCGCTTCTGCCTTGGGGTCCTCGTACGGGGCCACATATCGAGGAAGTTGATTGTTGTCGCTCGTTGCGAAGAGATCGAACTGAAGTTCTGGGACTTGGTGAGAGATGAAGGAGAATGATCTTGCGTCTAGAGACCATTCCAACTCTATCGGGCTTGTCCGGGATAGAGCGTCCGCCGTCACATTGCGGAATCCTTGTAGGTGAACTGCAGACAGGTGCCACTTCTTCCTCTCTGCCAGACGGAAGATTGTCAGAAGCACCTGATTTATCTGGGGCGATCTTGAGCCTTGGCGATTGAGACATCGAACTACCACCGAGTTGTCTAGGATTAGACGAATATGGATCGAGGGAGGCGGGGAGAGTTTCTTCAGTGTTAGAAGGACCGCCATGGCCTCCAAGATGTTGATGTGAAATGTCTTGAATAGGGGAGACCATGTGCCTTGAGCCTGTTTTTGGTGGGAGTGACCTCCCCAACCCTCCAGCGAAGCGTCCGTGTGGATGTTGAGTGATGGAGGTGGGTGTTGAAGAGGGATGGACCTTTTCAGGGCCGTTGCTTCCGACCACGGCTTGAGGAGAAGCCGAAGTCTGTTTGGGAGCCGTCTCTTGAGGTCTCTTCGAGCGATGGATGCAGAACGTCTCCAGACTCCCGCGGCATCCTTTAGCTGTGCACGAAGCACTGGGTTTGTCACTGAGGCGAACTGTAGAGAGCCTAGAACTCGTTCCTGCTGACGTCTTGAGATCCGTTTGGATTTCAGCAGTCGCTTGACAGACCCTGCTATTTCCTTCCTTTTCTTCTGGGGAATGGAAAGGCGGTGTGACTGAAGGTTCCACTGGATTCCTAACCATTGGAACTTCTGAGCTGGAGAGAGGCGAGATTTCTTCGCGTTTATCTTGAATCCCAGGTGTTCTAGGAACTGGGTGACTTTGCTGCAGGATCTTAAACAATCCTCGGGCGATTGAGCCCAGACTAGCCAATCGTCGAGGTAGGCCATCACCTGGACGTCTTGGAGGCGGAGCTGTTGTACTATGGCGTCCGCTAGCTTTGGGAAGACCCGAGGGGCCACGTTGAGGCCGAAGGGCATGGCCCTGAAGGCGTAGCTTTCCCTTTGGAGTCGAAATCCTAGGTAGGAGGAAGCGTGGTGGTTCATTGGAACGTGCCAGTAGGCATCCGCCAGGTCTATGGAGACCGTGTAAGAACCTCGAGGCAGAAGGGTCCTTATCTGTTGAAGAGTCAGCATCTTGAACTTGTTGTTCGCTATGAACTTGTTGAGGGGGGATAAGTCTAGAATGACTCTGAGCTTGTCGGAGTCCTTCTTGGGGACGCAAAACAGTCTCCCTTGGAACCTGGTTGACTTTACCCTCCATATCACCTTCTTGTTCAAGAGATCTAGGACATATTCTTCCAGAAGGGGGGTTGATTGTTGGAAGAATTGCTGGAAGGTTGGGGGTGGTTGAGTCCAACTCCAGCCTAGACCCTTCTTGACGATGCTGTGTGCCCAGGGATCGAAGGTCCAACGATCCTGGAATTGGCGGAGTCTTCCTCCCACCGGAAGCACTTCATTGCTTCTGGTGTCCCGAGGGCTTACTGCCTCGGCCGCTAGCTCCCCTTCCTCCTCTGCCTCTGGAGGGACGGCGAGATGCGTCTCTGCCTGCACCTCTGCTTGAGCCTCTACCTTTGGGACGAAAGGTAGTCGTCTGTTGCTCAAAGGCAGGGGTGAAAACCGGTGACTGGGACAAGACCGGTTGGGTGACCAGTTGAAAGGTCTGCTGTGGCTGAGCAGCCACTTGGGGAGTAGCGGGTCCCGGAAACTGCCGTCTCTGTTGACGTTGCTGGGGTTTTGGCTTGGAGGATTTCCTCTTAGGTTGAGGGCCATCGTCCTGAGAGGATTTCCTCTTCTTCGACATGCCCCACTTGTGGAGAAGGTTCCTGTTCTCAGTGGCGGCCTTGTCGGTAATCTCTTTCACAAGATCAGAGGGAAAGAGGTGTTTACCCCAGATGTTGGAGGAAATCAGCCTCCGGGGTTCGTGTCTCACTGTGGCACTTGAGAACACGAGTTCACGACAGGCTCTCCGAGCCTTCATGAAGCTGTACAGGTCCTTAACCAGAGTCGCCATATGCGATTTAGCGAGCACCATGTAGTGGGCGGGGACTCTAGTGTCACCAGCCATGACGTCAAGCTGTACTTGGAGGGACATGGATGCGGCGAGCCTTTCCTTCGTGTCTTGTTCCCGACGAAGGAGATGGTCATTAAGTTTCGGGAGGTTTTCATTAAACTGACGTCCAGCAACGTCAGGATCTAGTTTTCCCACCACGAAGGTATGCTGGATATCCTTCCAGTGTCGAACATCGGGGGGAGTCACCAGGGAGAAGGGTCTGCACTCCTCCAGTGCAGGGCAAGGCTTCCCTTCTTCCACTGCCTTGTGAACCGCAGCGAAGGCCTTTTCCATAAAGGGGAGGATCGCATCATCTGGTGCGACGTAGGTAGGGTGCTTCTTGCTCAGCGCCGGAAGCTTTGAGCAGGTAAAACCCCTACTTTTAAAAGCGTTGGCCAACATAGCCTGGGCCTTCGGGAGATCGAACACTATCACCTCCTTAGGTTCGGTCTCTTCTTTAGAGGCAGGTTCGGATCGAAGCCGGACGTAACAGTCCGGATAAGCCTCAAAACTCGGGAAGAACTCCACTTCTTCCAGGGCAACCGAGCCGACCTTCTCGCTGATGAAGATCCTGCCCGTTGTGATGGGCATATGCTCGGCATACCTCCAGGGGTTGGCGTGCGAGCATACCGGGAGGTCCTTAACCGAAATCCTTTTCGGCTCCTTGGAACTCCCCATGGACCTGATGTACTCGTGTGTCACTTGGAGTTTCTTGTCCATAAGCGCTTCAAGCATACGGAACATCTCCTGGGCGGTTGGGATGGGATCCGGGGTGGCGGAGGTAGACGGGAGAGATACTTCCGTCGGTGTAGGAGTTGGGGCGGTGGTGGAAGGCGGAGCGACCTCCTGCTTCGACTCGGTGTATTCCACCTGGTCCTTTTCATAGTCCAACTCTTGGGCCATGAGGTTCCTCTCCGTTGTCTCCGAAATCTCCGACATGCGCTCCGCGTTGTCGGTATCCAGGTGACACTCGTGCATGGACTGGGCCATGACAACATCGGGTTCCACCGTGATCTGGACGGTGGGGATCTGATCCTTGGGGACCACAGAGTCTGGGGATGCCTTTGGGAACAGTAAGGCCCTCATGTCTTCAGTGGCAAGGTACGGTCCAGTGGCGTTCTTCTGGAAGCCACGCACCCATTTGCGTAGCTTCTCTCTAGAAGCGTCCCTAACCTCCGCTGAAGGAGGGTTATTGAATGCGTCGACCAGGCGTTCCTGGCAGACCGTACAGTTCTGCGGGTCCCAGAACTTCAGATCTCCTTTCTTGTTGGCACAAGGGGCGTGGGTCCTACACGCCGTGTGCCCATAAAAGTGCGGGCGCTTCACTGCACAGAAGCCGTGGTCGCACTTCAGTTGCTCCTCCTGTAAGAGAAGGAGAACATGAGTATGGGGGAGTCATAAGGATGACTTCTATTCTAAAGTTAAATATTAATTGATTAATCTTTAACTTAATATTAAGTGTGATGATAAGAGAATGTGCGGAAAAGAAGGAGATAGACACATACTCCGTGTAACCCGCCCGGCTGGTTACCGTGACCTTATCCATAAACAATTTGTTGTGACCGAAGGCACAGGATAGAATTTGACATGGAATGCCCGGAAGGCAGTGGGAATTCTATTGGGAATTGTCAAGGATATAAAACTGGGACTGAGGCCACTCAGACCCTAGAATTGGGAACGTAGAAGATCCCATAGGGTAACCGTTTCCGGCAACCAGCCGTGCTAAGATACACACAGCATGCTGGAAATCTGTGATATGCAAGAAGACAGCATGGTTACTAATAGAACGGTAAGATAATACCTATCTATTTATGTAATCAAACCATCTGGTTGCGATGTAGGGCTATCAACATGAGATGATAGCTAGTAGAAGG
The DNA here is from genome assembly GCF_036898095.1 of Palaemon carinicauda. Classification (NCBI taxonomy): domain Eukaryota; kingdom Metazoa; phylum Arthropoda; class Malacostraca; order Decapoda; family Palaemonidae; genus Palaemon; species Palaemon carinicauda. Next base: position 8,966,375 of record NC_090732.1, read on the forward strand.
GGTGCAAGTCGCCTTGACGCCTCCGGAAAGCTCCGGCAGACCGACGGCACGCCGGAGGCCGCTCCAGCAGAGTTTCTGGCATTAGGGAAGACAAATATAAAAGTCAGGAGTAATACCAGGGTGGCGGCCGCCGGCACAGCGGCGGTACGCCGGTGGGGAGCGGCGGCTCCGGCAGCCGAAGGTTGCCGACTTGGTGACAGGAACAAGGATGGTTATAGCAGAACCGGACTGCCGGCAGTGGATGCCGGCACTCCAGGGGCCGGGCCGGTGGATGGACGACCGAAGCTATGAGGTAAGAGGGAAGGCCATCGGCTGGAAGCCGGTGGGAGGCGGCAGTCCCCCGGCACACGGAGGACTGGGGGCCCAGAGGGCAAGGGAAGTCACCAAGGTAGGAGGTGGGTATCACCGACAGGGGAGGCGGCAAGGGACCGGCACCGGGATAGTGAAAGAGACAGAGGGAGGGATGTAGGGGCACGGCTACGGACCCCAAGACATCCCTCCTGAGTGGGTGTACCCATGATAGAGGCTAGCCCTATGAACCAGAAGCAGGGGCCGCAGAGGACCGGGAGCCAAGGTAGCCCAAGGGAGGGCTAGGGAACACCCAAGAGGGGGGGAGAACCCCTGCAGACAGAACGCATCTAGTGGCTAACCCCATAGGACACTATGAAAGGTATATGTACCAGAGCGGACTGCACACAGGAGCTCAAGGTAGCCCTATCACTCCACCCTAAGGAGGAGTTTTAGGACAGGGGACAGATGGGTATAGACTAACCTAAGTATAGGCTAGGCCATACAAGAGATAGGTGGGGAGGGGAGAAGAGAAGGGTCTTCTGTGGAGGAGCCTATGTACCAAAGCGGCCACCAAGGAAGGGAGGACACTCCCTAGCCTAAGGTAAGGCAGCCTGTCTGAAAACGGTGCATGGGTATCGTTTCAGCAAGGTACAGAGCTAACTCCCCCAAAACCTAACCTAGAGCAGGGATGTTACACCCTGAACTAGGAAGGATGGAAGACGTATCGCTATTGCAGGAAAGGTCGGAGACCTAGCCCCAGCAATAGAGGAAGGACGTGCCGTTCCTCATTCTCGGACGCAACCCTAAAAGGGGGGATCATTCCCTTAGGGGTGACAGAGAAGCGATATATACTCTGATAAGAGCTTGATCCCCTTACGTGGTAGGGGGAGCAAGGCTACACAGAGGGGATGCCCTAAGGCAGGGGATGAAGGAAGCATATAGGGGTCCTACTTGTAGGTTAGGTTAGAAAGGCACACTATCTAACCTGTCCCCTATATGGTCCCTGAAGGCGAAAACACTTGCATCACAGTCAATAGTATTGTAAAATAATGCCACTATCTTCATAATTAAACCTAGGATCACTGAAATATATCATGCATGAACACTGATGCTAGGCGCTCTGGCCTAGGGGCTAGACTAGCCAACTGGTATGGGGTCAAATGATGACCGATAACAAGGCGTCAAAACACGATATAAAAGTTCCTAGCTATGAAGACTAAATAACTGATAGTATCGATTAGTTAATGAGGCCGGAAAAACGCTGTTGAGGCTATCTAAATAAGGCATGCAAAACAACAGCGATGCCATAAAATGGCGGGTCCGGTCGAGCCACAGCTCTGCCACAAAACAACAAATATCTCGAAAAGTAAAAGTTACTTTACGGTCAGAGCTTATTTAAACAATACTGGAACCTTGTACTCAACTTTCCAGAAGAAGGCGAGGCCGAGGGTAGAGACATGGCTAAGATGCAAGTCGATAAAGATCGCACAGGGAAAAGTCCGACTAGTAAGGCAAGCTACTAAACGAAGGATGAGGACGGACGTGACGTCATTTAGCAATGGCGCCCGTTTGTTTACGTCTCGAGTACCAAAAGTAGCCACGGACGAGATTAGCTGTGGAACGGCTCCCCAGCTATTCTCCGTCCCTCCATATCGAAGTGTTAACTCTATATGGGGTGTAGATAGCTATGTGGCGCGTTAATACATGCGTCCCCTGTTGATATACGATGTCTTAAAGGGAAACCTTTAGGATACTCGCTCCAGAAGTTAGAATTCTGTGATAACCTGTGGTTAAATTCTCTGGGAATATCTTAGTAGTTATATACCCAAGGAAGCTACCAAAAAGGAACCTTCCATCAGGACGCCATGGCTTGAGCCCAAAAAAGAAGATGGTAGTTGACCGCATACCAGCATCCAGGTAGTCTTGACTCCATTTCTAGTGTTAGTTCTTGATGATGACGTGTCATTGCTTACCCGATGTACTTCATTGTAATAGGTGTTGTGAGTGATTAATTAGTGCTTAAATCTATAAGTCTCCCTTGTACTCACTGACTTTGTGTTATGCTCATTGATACACAGCCCCTTCAGCAGGGAAGACAAGATTTTTTTAGGTATGTTTTTGTTGTATTGGATTTGATTCCTTGTGCTAGCTTTTAATAGTAAAGTTCATTTAGAGTACACAGCACAGTAACCTCCAAAAATGGTGATAATTGTCATGTAAATTGCCATGATTTTAGAAATAATTCAGTCAATATTTAACTTGGTAAATATATTTTAACATTAATGTAAACTACTGTATGTATTTGAGGTGCTTAGAAAATTATGTAATTCACAAATTGATGTAAAGATTCCAAAATCATATTTTATACTAAATGATAACTTCATTTCAGGCTCCTGATGCAGACATCCATCGTGTACAGTGCAAGGGAGGACCATCGATGTACACTGCTGACCTTAGGATTTCCCCTTCTCAAGAGGGACGATTTATATTCGTCAGAATTTGGGCCATTGGCTGAAATAAGCTTGTGTGTAATGTCCTCTTCTGAAGATTGACAGTTAGCAATTTTAGTGCTTATTTGACCAAGTTGCTGCTGCTCTGTTAAGTTTGAGTCATAGTACATTTGTGTAGCCTCTTTCTCAACGATGCATCTTCATGTGCTCCTTTTTGAGTGCCCTTGAGGTGTTTTGCTTGCTTTTGATTTTCAATCCTCTATATTCCAGTCTTGATCATTCTAAACATTTCCAATGTCTCCCTAATTATTTGTTTGTTAATCCCAGGACATCACTATACTCTGGCTATGACATTTTCAGAGAATTATCCTTTTAAAGCTTGCTCCATTTTCCCATCAGTTCCTATGTGTCGGCTCCAAAGAGTATTACAAATCTTTTTTGTACCCATTCTAAGTCTTGGGTTCTTTCTACTGATCAGACATTTGCATTTCCCCTAATTCTAGCTATCTCTCCGTTTCACCCTTGCTGCAGCTACAGTACTCTCCTCTTCCTTCTCCCTTCCTGTCCCCTCTGTCCAAGATGTTGCAAAGGTAACAGAAATGCTCTAGTTCCTCTGTCATTTCTTCATCTTGAGGAGTGTCTTTTTTTTTCTCTCTCTTTTTTAATGATTTTAGAAGTTTTCCTTACCTTTCTTTGCCTACTTTTTTCTTTCATAAATTCATAGCATGCTCAAACAGTCTTGTTCCTTTAAGATAATCATGGATGGCTAGTTCTGCTGCTTTATAAACTTGCTTGTTATTGCAGATGGGCCTAGGGCTTTTCCATTTGTCATTTTATTAAAGAGCCCTTTTAAGCGTCTTCAGCTGTTATGAACCTTATTAGTTACTCGCAATATAGCAAGATCATCCAGTTTCTTTTTCTTTCTTTGTTCAGAAGAATTCCATGGTATTGCCTCAAGTGTTCTAGTATATCTTTACTTTAAATTTCTACTTTATCGTTTATATACTTTGCCCTCTGATGGTTTGCTAAAATATGTCTATTTTCCAGCATTTAGACATCAGTTCCTCATTTATAGTATGATCTTAATTAGTCATTTTCAAATTTTTTTTTTTCCTTAGCAGTGGTCTTATTCCATAGTGAATTATTGTATACTTTGTGTCCATCACAAGTCCTGGCTCTTTTGCTTCACATTAGTTCCGAGTGTTCTCAAAGTAACTAAGATCCTGCACTCTACCTGTATTATCAAGATTTGTATATCTGTACCAACAGGGATCTAACTACCTCTCTTTCCCCTAAGGGTCTTGCAAAACAATTTGGCCATAGAAAATATCCTAGTTTTTTCTGTCTTGTAATCCTAAACACTTATGTTTAGTACATAGTACCAAGTTACACCCCACTTTATCTGGACCAGTTGGTCATGTGCTGTACTGTGTTGTCATTAATTTTCAGTCCTCTCCTCCATTCCACTCATGTTCATTATGCTGGTAGCGTCATAACAAATTATTTTGTTCTCTCTTTATTGGTTTAGATATACAGACCTAGGTCTTCATCTGTTCACCTTTTCCTTGATTTTCAAGGCCTTATTACATATCTTTGTTTAGGCACTTCTCTATCTACTATTTTCTGACTACCTGTTCTTCACTCTGTCTCCTCACATTTATAGGAGCACTTAGTTCTCAACTTCTGTTCCAGTGTCTTAACACCACACCTCTGCACTAGTTCCTCATTACTTTGCGATCAGTCTTGATATTCTGTGGTCGAGGCTGTCTGAGCAAAGATCTGAGAGTGGTTTTAGCCTTCTGGAAGAGTTGTATACCTCATAGAGGCTGTCATAGCAAAGTTCTGACTTTGATTTTAGCCTTCTGAAAGCGGTGTAAACGTTATAGATGCTGTCTGAGCAAAGATCTGACAGTGATTTTAGCCTTCTGGAAGCGTTGTAAATGTTATCACGCCTATAAATCTCCTCGATATTCCTTGTCAGTGTCCGTTTCTACTATCTTGAGAAGACAGCTCATGTGTGCTCATTGGAAGTTTATACTATTCATCAATAGTCTAGCTATTGATCTTCAATTTATTCATGCAGTACTATAGTAACTTTGTTTCTCTCTCAACAAGGAGTTCACATTCCATTGCTTTACCTCATAAGATTTCGTCATCTATTACATCAAAGTTCTTATAACTCCTTTATTTTCCCCCTTTTTAAATATCTAAAACCTCTTAGTCTGGATTTTTTTTTTCTCATAATACTTTTTGAAGATACCAACACCGTCTATTATTGCAGGAGTCATGTCGACATCTTTTCCGCAACATCCACATAGCCATTTTCCTTATTGTATATTTTCTTTGTTTCAGTCTTGCCCTCTGTTCAGTTCCACGTTTTAAAATACCACTGCAACTGATTCTCTCATTCTATAAAATAGATTCCAGGTTCTGCCTGTTCCACACACACTAGTAGCTTCCTCCATTAATATTGTATGACAATAGCAGGAGACCCAGTACAGATCTTATAGTATACAGTATTTGATAGGCACCAACATTTATCTTAAATTCTTCAGATACATCTGCCATTATCTTCACTCTAGATCCAGTGTTATTGAAGAATAGCATTATCAGCTCAATGAATTTTGTTTTAAATATTCGTTCCACCACCATTTCTTTTTAATACTCTCCCTTATATCAATATATGCACAATTGCTGTTTCCTTTTTTATTGCATATTTTAAGTTACCCCAGATTCTGTGTTTTCTGTAAAAAATTTGTGCCTTGTAGACATTTTCATTATCAAATTTCTATTTTATATTTCAATCCCTTGTTATTGACTTGGTTTATTAAGAATACCTCATCCAGCATAACAGTGAAATCCCTTTCTTAGGTACAGTACTTTCAATATTTTTATTATAATAAAACCAATGTGTGTTATGGCTTCTCCATTCTTGTATCCTCTGTTCATCCATTTTATCTATTTTGGGCCTCTTCTAACTGTAGTATTCATGTGCTGTATCAGGTAGTTTCCCAAATTTTTGGCATTTCTTTTTGTGATCTCTAATTGTGGTGAAGCAAGATAAGAACACTTGCTGAGGGTACTCTGTGTATCCACAGTAACTGGTCTTTCCTGAGCATGCATTGAGCTTTCTTCTGTGTTAAGTTAACTTTGAACCAATTTATGCCCTGTGATTGCACTAGCCCCCCTTTTCTTTCCCAGTGTTTGATGGCTGTAGTACAAAGTTACATTCTGCTGGGCTTGCTTTCCCTCTCATTTCTAACACAATCTTCCCACTTAGGTCTCTCCTTTTCAGATATCCATTTTCCTTGTCATTACTCAAGTTTCTGCTGCATGACTACACACATTCAACTCATGCACCTGTGTTTTGTCAGTAAGGTATCTGGAGTCCTCTACTTCTAAGACTTCCCCATATATTACAACTTTATTTCACTTCCTTTTTTTTTTTTTTTACCTCATTTACTATTTTTCAGTTCCATTAACCTGTTCCATCACCAGTATGAGTTTAGTGCATCTGCTCATATCACCTTAAAAATTCACTTCTTCCACTGAATTTAATTCGTTTTTATGGCGCTATTCTTTTGCCTGGGTTTCTTTTATTTTCCCCTCTGTCTCAAAGGGCCCATCCATATACAGTACCCCCAGGGCCTATTTTCTTCTTTGCTAATATTTGAAGTCTATTTTTTTAAAGTTCCCTTTGCACTTGAACTTTCAACAAAATTATTAGGTCAATAGGTTTCATGGTGTCTTGTGGGTCCTTTGGCTAATGGGTTTAGCTGTTATTTTTTATTGATATTGTGAAATGTCTTACATTTGTAATACTGACAATCTTCCCTCTTTACTGGTGCTGTTGAACTAAACTTTTTCTGGCAATATCTTCTCAAAATCATCTTCATTTTCTTGCCATATGCAACGCATGTTTATGCTCCATATAGGAGTTGTACAGGTCGTATGCATCGTTTGTATGTTCTACCAAACTGTAATTTGAATTATTTTTACAATTTAAAGATGAATTGGTTTTTTTAATAAAATGTGTTTGCTTGTTTTATTAATGCAAATAACCTTGTTTATGCAAATGTTTTACAAATGTCCATTTTACCTTTCTTAGCAGCTAATTCCTGATTTTGAGAATATCTATTGTGATGGGAAAATTTTCTAGAGGCAATCTGCTGTCATTTATTTTGGTGTGACAAAGATAAATATTTCTCTGGCTTACTGAACCATAAGTTAAGCCATTTTGAGGTTTAGTTATCATTTATTATTCTTCAGTGTTCTGCACATGCTTTCTTCTGTTCTTTTGTGTCCTGTCAAACCCATTTATCAGAACCATCCTTGATTCACTTGGATGAATTCTCCCACATTTTGCTTCAGAAGTCTGGAAGAAGAAAATTCTTTAGAGTATACTCGGGCACACTATTCTATTTCCCTTCCTCTTGTGTTGTTAAAGTTTTTATAGCATATATAGGAGATATTTATTTTAATGTTGTTACTCGAGATATTTTGTTCCTTGTTTCCTTTCCTCACTAGGCTATTTTCCTTGGAGCCCCTTGCCTAGGGTTGTAGCTTAGCAAGTAAAAATAATAACTACTGGATAGCTTTGCTGATTTTAGTTGACCTAATTTTGTGAATAAATTTGGTCTCCTTTTACAAAGAAAAGAAAAGTAAATGTACAGGGGAAACCCCCCCCCCCTCTTTGCAAAAAGATCATGCTGACTTCATTAACATATGTATAATAGGACAGATTGTAATATGCTAAACATGAAAAAATATGTTAAGTATTAGTTTATATCACAAGGTTTAAATGATTTTTAAAAACTTATAATTCTCATGTTTTCCATTTATATGTTGTTGTATGAAGTTCTCGATCCAATGACCCCCCCCCCAAAAAAAAAAATGTTGAAATTGTTTGGGTCAAATTTAAACTAACTAGAATGTCATAAGCTTCGTGTGGTTGTAACTGATTAGAGTGGAATTGCTTTAATGAATTCTCTTGCTAAGCTAGGAGTACAGTTCCTCTTGTAAATCAAGTTGGCCCTTTTTTCATATAACCAACTTGCTCTTTTGTCGGTAATTTCATTTCACTTAAACTGTACAATTTCTGTTTATATTCCAACGCGCCTTTGTGAAATGTTACATAGTTAGTCATGTTCATGAGGGGACCTTTGAGTTTACAAATTCATTGTAGATTTTGTTCCTTGTCTGTTGTGTTTAATCAGGTTGGCCTTAAGGAATTTCTTCATATCAAGGTTTCTTGGAATTTCTCTTAATATGGTATGGTTAGTGTCAAATCTTTATTTTCTTATGTTTTTTTTTTTTTTTAAGAGTTAAACAGGCTGACATAATTTTTTTAGTTTATATTAATTATCTTTTAAAGTTTTTTTTTTTATATTTTATTTACCGGTAATTTTTTTCATTACTTTGATATCGTTTATCTATTTCCTTATTTCCTTTCCTCACTGTGCTACTTTTTCCCTTTTGGATCCATTGGGCTTATAGCATTTTGCTTTTCCTACTAGGGTTGTAGCTTGGCTTGGCTAGTAATAATAATAATATACAATAATGCAGTCTAACGTCAACTGGATCTCAACTGGAAATTTTTGGTCACTAACATTTGGGATCTGGGTAATAGAATAATAAAAATCACATTTATTTATGCTGCTGAGACAGGAAAAGTGCCATTTGTAGAATTAAAAGGTTTCCAATTGCATTGGCTATGAAAAATTCTCTCATGGTCCTTAATAAGATTTATCATTTACACATTTAATCTCAAAGGTTCCGTTCAAGTAATCTGGGATAGTTGTATGGTTTAAACAATCTCGCTCAATTGACTGTTTACAGTTAGTCTCATTTCATTTCTCACCTGTATGCAGTTAATCTAATTTATTTAGTGTTCTTACGTTTTACACTATCTCGTTCATTAATCCCCTTTTAGGCTCTACACAGTTAACCCTTAATTCAATTCTCATTCACTTAAAAATTAATCTTTTAATATTTTGTTTTTGCTTTTTATACAATCATTTAATCTGACTTGAATTTCATTTAATCTCTCATTAGTCTGTATAGTTAATCGCATTCATTTAACACTTTGCTGTATGCAATTAATCTCATTCGTTTATTATAGATTGCATAGGATTAATCTTAGGTTATCTTGGGCTATACACAATTAATCATTTAATTTCTCTGCTGTATACAATACCTCTTTACAATTAATTTATCCCACATATTAAGCTGTATGCAGTTTATTATTGCAATTAATTTCGCACAAGCCGTATACAATTATTTTAATTCTCATTCACCGAGCTTTAGCCACTTGATATTCATCCATTCGCTTTCATATTCGCAATTCTCGCTCTTTCATTTAGCTTTATTTTCATTTAATATTCTCTTATTCCGGTTTTGTTCCATCTCGTTAATTTAAATCCCATTAATCTATTCAATTTATCTTGTTCATGTAAATCTCTTGCTCTGTATTCTCATCCATTTAATTCTCAGGCTGTATTCAATCTCATCTAATCTTGCATTAGGCGGTATCCAATCTCATTCATTTAATTCTTTCGTGCTGTAGGCCATATAGATATTTTCATTCATTTAATTCTCGTGCTGTAGCCTAAATAGATAATTTCATTTTTATAGTTCTCAGGCTGTATATGGATAATTGCATTCATTTAGTTCTCTGGCTATCTTTAGTTAGTCATTTTCTCATCGGTTAATATTAATCTCATTCAGTGAATTCTCAGAATGCATAAAGTTAATCTCTTATTAATTCTGTTGTTGGGCTGTATTTAATTTCATTCATTTAATCCTCAGTAGGCCGTTTACAATTAGTTCACATAATCTTTTATAAGTTGCATTCAAATAGTAGCGGCTGATATTTGCTATCTATAAAATATAATTTTTTCACTTGGACTTAGTTCAATTAGTATTATTCGTTTAATCGGATCTATACAATCGCTCATTGAACCTTTCATTTGGCTTTATTCAATTTATCTCGTTCATTTAGTTCATCATTGACTACAATCTTTAATTTAATCTTTCTCACTGTACAATTATGCATTTAATATCTTTAATTTATTCATCAGGATATGCACAATTAATTTAATTTTCAAATATATTTATTTATATTTCTCATGGTATATATACCATTGGAATCACTCAATTCTCAAATTAGCCCTATCTACTACCTCATTACCATTAATGAATTACCTTTCCCTATAACGACAGAAATTTTTAAAATTTCTATTTTTTTATGTAGAAAACTATAGATAAATTACATAATAACGTTAATTAGGTTTCAGTTCATTAATTAACTTACTCCCGACCTCATTAGACTGTATTCAATTAATCATATATTTAATCTTTAAAGCTTACATTAATTTTATATTCCCTTAATTATCAATTATTACCTTTATGAAATAACATTTATGCAATGTTTAAACGCTAACGAATTGTCAAAAGAATATGGTACTTAATTTAAAGATCAACCTTAAGTTGGTTTTTATTTTAAAAAGGGTGCAAAATTCTCCCATATTACAATATTGAACAAGTAAAATTAACCCGGCCATGTTTCGCCAGTAACGAATGGAACAATTATTTATGTAATTATTCCACTTGAGAAGTTAATCCACAATATGGAGTAATGTCGAGTGTTATAATGTCACATACTGTTTGGGGGGACGTTCAAGTTCATGTAGATTAAAGCATTTCTTGTTAACAGCTGACCTTGCGAAGTAAATCCTGAACTATTTATTACTTTCTTACCCTAATGATGGTGAAATAAGCCAGTGAATTTAGTTATGACGTATTAAGTTGACTCGCGTATCTTGTCAATACCAGCAGAAGTTATGAGGTAATTAATTAGCCAGTAATCTACAGAGCCATAACGGACTCCATAGTCATGAAATCGCTATATATAAAAATTGACACTTTTACTAGTGTAAAGAAAGTTGTGAATAAAAGCCAATAATAAATGCACGCTCTTTTATTTAAATCCACTATATACAAAATTAGATATGGTTGGTCAATTCATATTTTTTCTCTGGGGCCTTTGGAGACAGCATCATAATGACCCGTGGAGGCTGGTTGTTCTCAGAGGGGTGTGACCAGTCTGTTATCAGTTTCGAAACCTCTTAGTTTTCTTGACTGACAGCTGATTACCGAGATGGGAAGAGAAATCCCTCCCATCCCTTGTGCTCCTCCAGATGCATATCCGTTTTCTATGTCCCTATTGAGGTAAGTACCTCTCCAATGTAAAAGAAAACTGGTACATGCAGAGTTTCAAGGGGGTAGGAGGGGTAAGGTTAACTACCCCTGAGACATGCCTGAGCTTACATTTGCTCTTATGGCTATGATTTATTTTGGTAATTCGAAGAACTCTTGTCATAGCAGCCTTATGAAATGTGGCGTGTAAATCCCATAGAATTTACGCTAGAATTCGGTACAAAAAGTCTCTGTTAATGACCAACATAACCAAGTAAAATTCTTTATGAATAACATATGAGAAACTCTACGGGTTGTAAACATACATACATTCGTTCATCTTTCCCTTGATATTTCTCTCAGGAATTTCTGTGTTGGTATAGAAAATGGATGTATCATCTTTCCTAGATCATAGAAAACCATGGAATTTCACGCTGACAAGTTTACTAAAATTACTGTATTTCTACAAGGAATATTGACTTTGGAACCGGGGAAATGGTTAATTTTACGGCAATAATTAAAACGTGGATAATGCACAATTTTATCCTTATTTTATAAGGTCTTTATAATAATTTATCTTAGATTAAATATATCGATATATACAAATGCCAATTATTAAACGAGTTGGGAGACTCAAAAGATGCTATATTGACTTTCTAACAAACAATTCTTTGACTTACGCAATAAATGATAATGAAATCGTAATTTTACTCTTGCTTTCACTGATATTTATCCTTAATATCTTGATATATAAAAATGATCTAAGTTCATATATTGCCTTTATACGGCCAGCTACGGTATTTTCGATTTCAAATTTGATATAAAGAGGTCAACGAAGATAAAAGACTATTTCGACGAGCATAGGTATTATGATCAGGGGAAAAAAATACTTAAATTTTGCAACAAACACTTAGTAAAATGATCCGGGAAATGGCCACCGTTAAATTAAGAAAATTTTTGCAAATTTCTCTGGATTTTAAATTGAAAATGGCAATTACTTTACAACGAGTTTTACATTTCGGATATTTTCCATGAAATCTTGATTCGATGCTTTTACTTCGACTAGGAAAATTATATTGCAATTTTTAGTTTTCATCAATTTAACTATTTTAAGGCTATTGTTAGTTTAATGACTTTAATCAAGGATTGGAAATGTGATTTGACAAAATATCTACTGATCTTCAGTTTAATAAAACTTTCAATGAGACTTTCACCTGCTTAATCTGAAATCTATAGACGTGTCACTCCATTTGGCTACTTTAATTTCAATTTCTTTCATTGCAAATAGTCTTCACATTGAATAAATTATATATTTTCTTACCCCCAATTTATTTAAATATTTACTTTTACTAATTCACATACGTTGAAGACCAGTTGCATTTTCACGAACATTTAACTCGCACTTTTTTTATAGCCTATTTACTTTAATATTTACAGCAACTTTGCTCACTTACAACTTTGTATATTAAAGACGGAAATTTATATTTCGGTGTTCAATGCTTTTTGATTCCGCCAGTCACATGCCGATTTTATTCTTTAAGTAGCATCCAATCCCCTTGGTAAACCCCCTATGATTTTTTGTTAAACAGACCTTTTTTTGGGGGGGGGGGTGGGGGTACCCAATCAATTTCCTTTTGTTTATCAATTTTTAAGAAATAAAATTTCATGGATTCCCTTAGAATCACTTTTAGGTATAAAAAAAATATAAAAACTTGCGATGTAATATAGCATTTTTTCCAAAATAAGATAAATTACGCTAACGTCATCAATTTGCCTATTTTAAGGCTTAGCCCGTGTAATTCAAATCTGAGAATTAAGAGCGTGGCAGTTCAATCTAAATTTTGATTATCACGAGGTTATCCCCTTTAAAACTTTTATAGAGATAGCTTAGCCCCTTTCAAGCTTTGATTATGGATAGCTTAGCCCCCTCCAAGCTTTGATTATCGATATCTTAGCCCCTTTCAAGCTTTGATTATCGATAGCTTAGCCCCTTCAATTTAAAACATAATTGTTATTCAGATGCTACCTTCAAACAAGTTTACATTATTTTTTGTCTACAACCCTTTGTTTTTTCAGATGTCTTTCTAAACATGAGTATTAAGGGAATTCCATAAAAATAATGAAAACACAATAATTATTGGAAATTCATAAAACCAAAATTCAATTGACATTTTATTCAAAATTACAAGTCATCCTTCAGTATGTTATAAAAATACAATTAGTTACACCAAGACACACACTGCCCTCCAAAAGCAGAAAAGCGACCCAAACATCAAAGTCGTCGTACAGCCCGACACCATTCCATGCTAGTGATAAACTCGGGTAAATAGTCTTCAACGTGTAAAGTTAATATCTCTACACATCAACCACACGCCCACTTCAGTCTGAGATTGGCCCTACAAAATTCATCCCATTTCCAGATAATTAGATAATCCGCTTGGTTCGGATACTTTTGATGTGACAAGAATTTTCTAGTCTTTCACCTTGCAAGTTTTACAAGGTTATCAGAATTATTTAAGATGGCTTCTGGATAGGCATGGGGTGAAGAGCATTAGGAAGACAAAATGCCACTTTCTCTAAAATGAAAATATTTAATAAGATGGTACTACCAGTTTTAACTTTTGCATTAGAAATTTGGAGCCTTACTAAAGCCTTGGAACATAAGCTAGTTGCAACTAGAAGAGCTATAAAAGAATAATGATAGAAATAACAATGGAAAAAAAATATGAGAGAAGGATAATTCAACATGTAAGGAAAAAAATGGACGTGGGCAAAATAAATAATGAAAACGACAAACACTAGATGGGCATTAAGAATAACAATGGGTCCCTAGGGAAACAGGAAGATGGGACAATGGATTGACTAACTGAAATTTTGCGGGTGCGGACTGGGAGAGAAAGGTCACAGACGCAAGTGTTCTAGATGGACAGTTAACAGCTGATGCTGATGAATTAAATGTGTAAATAAATTTTGAGGTTCACATATATCTCTAAGAACAGAGGGATGACCATGAAAATTTGAGTTCCTCATGCCTTGTCCAGGTACTAAAACTAGAATTAGTGTCTTATGAACTAACTATAAATGTTGTAATAGAAACTTGCAATTACACAGATTACTATAAAATATTGGAAAATTATGAATGTGGTCCTTTCCAGATTGTTTATTAGGAAAGAACTGTCAATGCTATGTATGTGGCAAACTAAAACTGGTTTGGAAAGTATCTCCTTGAAGATGAACTGCTTCAAATTTAAAAATCTCGACGAGTCTCTAGAATGAAAATGACAAACACCAGGTGGGTGGGCATTGGAATGGGTCCCTAGAGATTGTACAAGCAGCAGGGGTATAGGAAGATAAGACAATGGAATGATAAACTAAGAAATTTTGCGGGTGCAGACTGGGAGAGAAAGGTCATAAACAGACGCAAGAGGAATGACGTCTGAGGCCTTTGTTCTAGAACGGACTATTAACAGCTGATGCTGATGAATTAAATGTGTAAACAAATTTTGAGGTTTATATTATCTCTAAGAACAGAGGGACGACTGAAAATTTTGTTCCTCATGCCTTGACCAGGTCCTAAAACTAGAATTCGTCTCATGAACTTACTACAAATGTTGCAATAGAAACATGCAATTATACAGACTACTATAAAATATTGAAAAATGATGAATGTGGTCCTTTCCAGATTGTTTATTAGGAAAGAACTGTCTATGCAATGTCTGTGGCAAACTAAAACTAGTTTGGAAAGTATTTCCTTGAAGATGAGCTGCTTTAAATTTGAAAATCTCGACACTTCCCTAGAATGTCAATATCAACGGTTATTCAACTTAACTTTACTGTTAAAACTACAGCTATTTCACCCAATTTTAATACTTTTGCAAATAGGACTGTGCTGCAGAGTAGTGCCAAAGCCGAAATTGTCAAATTACAATTTTTATAATATGCAGCTAGTTCTTTATAGCACAGCCACTCTTTGTAGCCAAAATATTTAAATAATACTAAACCCCCATATGCTAACTAATGTCTGGCGAAAACAAACAACATTCCTAGCCTGACAAACTATTGATTTGGAAGATTCCCTTGGCAATAAAGTTTCTCAAATTGACAAATATTCTAAACAAAATTCCTCATACTAAGCAAATGCCTCAGAATTAAATAACTTGAAAAAAAAAAATTATTAGTCAAAACTTTATGCTTAACAAGGATATATATTATCAACGATGTCAAATTTTGTAGTAAAAACTAATACAAACACTCCCCTTTCTAAGCAAATGATGATATTTCAAGCAAATCACACCACATCCTATAAATAAAACCCCTTCTAGAACACACAACTCTAGACAAAAAAACCTCTAACTTAGCAGAATAGAAAAAAAAACCACCTAGGTTTTTAGGCAAAAATCCTTATAAATGCACAAAGCACACTACTTTCAAGGAAAAATGCCTATATCTACAGGAGGAGGAGGAGGAAAAAAGCTTTCTAGGAAAAAAAAAAACTGTAGAGGAAAACTTTCAAGGTAAAAACCTAAGACTTTCAAGCCAAAATCACACTACTTTCCAAGTAAAGATAATAATTACTCTAGGCAACATAGCACAACACTTTCCACTAAAAAAAATTTTCTTTGCAGTAAAATATAAACCTTTTACAAAATTCTCCAACACTTTCTAGGCAAAAGGAAACTTCATAAAAAGCGAGTAAAAAACCACCACTTTCTAGCTTAAACCTGCCACTTTTGAGACAAACACCTCTCTAGGCAAAAAGACCATTTACAAGGGGGAAAATTCAAACACCCTCAGAAAAAACAGCGGCTAGACAAACTGTACTTTCTGGGCCAAACACCCTCTAGTTTCTAAGCATAAACCTATGAACTAGATAAATTCCTCAGTAAAATCTTACCAAATCTATGGGTAAAACAAAGTCAATAAAGACATTGAGATAAGCAGCAGCTCACATTGCACCAGACTTTCAAAGAACAATCTTCGCAAACTATCATTTCCAGCTAAGGTAAACTATTCAACTTTTTTATAAAGATATTCCGGTTGGGGGTCGAGATGTCAATGTATCAGAAGTTTTCCCTCCATACCCACTTCCTGTCTTACATCTTGTTGTCCAAACTTTTTAACTTTACATTTTTAACTGTGCAAGTTTCCCCATTAAATGGCTTCCCAGGACTATGCTGGGTCTTTTGACCCAAATTAATAAATAAAAGCTTTTAGCAAACATATTGGACACCGAAACCCCCATGGCAGATTTCTTATGCCAAGAGATAATGAACCTCAGATTATAAAAGAAAGGTAACAAATTGATACGCAGACTTATTCGTAGAAATTAAAAAATCCTAAATTTTAGAAAAATCACACAATATACTTGTTCAAGCAATACATATTTCAAAAGCCATTTTTCAATATAAAGTTGTCATAGATCAAAGGACAAAGTTTTTAAATCCAAAGGCATCAAAATAAGTTTGTGATAAGGTTTTCTAAATGCAAAAGTACCAAATTTATAATTTAATAAGTAAAACTATGTAAAGTAAGATAAAAACTTTCTAAACTAGACAGACTGAGTCAAGAGTTCTAGAACAAAGGCTTAAAGAAAACACTAAATGTTTCAAGAACTAATTTTGCTAAATACCAATATATCCTAAGGACGCAGACTTCACATCACAAATTATGAAATTATTGAAAATGATATCATGAAACCAAAATATGCATTGTTGGCAGTAAAATGATGAGTAGTAGTCAGATCATATTTTAGGTAAATGCCAAGAAGCACAATCAGACCTTATCAGTTTTTGGACAAAAGGACAAGAAGCACAATCAGACCTTATTAGGGTCTGGAGGCAAAAGGAGTAGTACAAAAAGACAGTACTAATTTTTACAGGCTAAAGGACAAGAAGTCTATATCAGTTTTTTGACGCAAAGGACAAGTACAATCAGACCTTCAGTTTTTTGACGCAAAAGGACAAGAAGTCCAATCAGACCTTATCAGTTGCTGGAGGGAAAAGGACAAGTACAACCAGACTATCAGTGTTTGGAGACAAAAGGACAAGAGGTACAAATAGACCTTACCAGTTTCTGGAGGCAAAGGGAGTAGAACAATCAGACGTTATCAGTATGATTAGACCTTATCAGTTTCTGGAGGCAAAACTACAATACGTACAACAACGCTTTATCAGTTTTTTGGGGACAAGTACAACCAGACCTCAGTTTCGAGATTTAATAAACAATTAGCCCTTTCCAGTTTCTGGAGGCAAAAGGGCAGGAGGTACAATAAGACCTTAACAGTTTCTGGATAAAAAAGGAATAAGTATAATTAGACCTTATCAGTCTCTGGAGGCAAAAGAATGAAATACAGACCTTATCACTTTCTAGATAGAAAAAGGACAAGAAGTACAATCGGACCTCAGTTTCTGGAGGCAAAAGGATGAAGTACAATCAGCCCTTAACCATTTCGGGATAGGAAAACCTCTTAGTACAATCAGACCTTATCAGTTTCTAGATAGAAAAGGGTATGAAGTACAATCAGACCTCCTCAGTTTCTGGATAGAAAAGGCCATGAAGTACAATTAGATGTCAGTTCCTGGAGGCAAATGGAAGTACAATCAGACCTTACCCATTTCGGGATAGGAAAACCATGAAGTACAATCAGACCTCCTCTGTTTCTGGAAAGAAAAGGCCATGAAGTACAATAAAGTTTCTGGAGACAAAGGGACAAGATGCACAATCAAGACCTTATCAGTTTCTGGATAGATAGGGCATTAAGTACAATCAGACATCAGTTTCTGGATGGATAAGGACATTAAGTACAATAAGACCTTAACAGTTTTTGGAGGCAAAAGGACAAGAGGCAGTCAGAACTTTTTACCTTTGAAAAGAAAAATGACTAGCAACACAGTCGGGCCTAACGCACGCACACTAAAAGTTGAAAAACCACAGCTAATTTATGCACCGTAAATGACAACTTAGGACCCATTTTCCTTACAGAGCTTTCTACCTATAAGGAAGTGTTTCATTCATATAGAAAAAAATACAAAAGTATTAACGCCTATAGTAGTATAATCCAAATACAGGGCTACACTACTATACAAACCCAGATCTTTAAAATTACATTACACAACATCATCGTCCTCAACTTAGCTACCCTTATATTAATATGTATACTTCACTATTTAATAATGCTTGGACAAGCCTATTTGAAACACCATTATGCTCACTTAAGTATGATTTAAAACTAAAGCAAGTTTTTAATATCAAAATGTGTCCAGCAAAAATAGCCAGAATAATAATGAAACTCATACAGATACCCTTAAAGGGTGTTTTAAAGTTTTTTTTTTTAGGGGGGGGGGGTTAAGGGTGTATTAACAATTTAAAAGTATTAATGGACCATAACTGAAATTACTTATGTGGATTGAGCTATCAAGATCAAATTCCACAAGTGTCAGGTAAAGACTGATACACAGTACATAAATTTCAAGGGCCTTATGCAGGTCTAACAGTTTTTAGTCTTCTACCAAGGTCTGTTAGATATTTTGTGTTGTATAATTGTGAATAAATAACCCTTAAATATTGCTTTATGAAATTTCCAGGACATTCTCTCCACCAAATTCACGAGTAGAATTTCTGCAACGGGTAACGAGTGTTTGTAAGACTTTCTAAACACGAAAGAACCAAAACATTTAGAATTTCTTAAACCAAAAGTAACAAACTATGACTTTCTAAGATCAAAATCTGTACAGGACAAATACTTTTTGAAAGATCCAAAGACGGGGTTGATTGCTCTATAAATAAGACTTGATGAAAAGGAACTAAAACTAATCTGAACTCCTGAATTCCAACAACAAGTACTAGTTAACATAGCCGGATAAGAGTTAAATGACATCGAAGGCAATTATTCGTAAATCACTATGTACAAACAAGACTAGGGTCCAAATCGCCTTGAACTAAACTCAATTTGAATCTCAAATTATTATTATTATTATTACTATCCAAGCTACAACCCTAGTTGGAAAAGCAAGATGCTATAAGGCCAGGGGCTCCAATAGGGAAAAATAGCCCAGTGAGGAAAGGAAATAAGGAAATAAATAAATGAAGAGAACAAATTAACAATAAATCATTCTAAAAATAGTAACGTCAAAACAGATATGTCATAATATATATAAACTATTAATGTCAAAAACAAATATGTCACATATAAACTATAAAAAGACGTGTCCGCCTGGTCAACAAAAAAGCATTTGCTCCAACTTTGAACTTTTGAAGTTCTACTGATTCAACTACCCGATTAGGAAGATCATTCCACAACTTGGTAACAGCAGGAATAAAACTTCTAGAGTACTGCGTAGTATTGAGCCTCATGATGGAAAAGGCCTGGCTATTAGAATTAACTGCCTGCCTAGTAATACGAACAGGATAGAATTGTCCAGGGAGATCTGAATGTAAAGGATGGTCCGAGTTATGAAAAATCTTATGCAACATGCATAATGAACTAATTGAACGACGGTGCCAAAGATTAATATCTAGATCAGGAATAATTAATTTAATAGACCATAAGTTTCTGTCCAACAAATTAAGATGAGAATCAGCAGCTGAAGACCAGACAGGAGAACAATACTCAAAACAAGGTAGAACGAAAGAATTAAAACACTTCAGAATAGATTGATCACCGAAAATCTTAAAAACTCTCTCAATAAGCCAATTTTTCGTGCAATTGAAGAAAAAACAGACCTTAAATGTTTCTCAAAAGTAAATTTGCTGTCGAGAATCACACCTAAAATTTTGAAAGTGTCATACAAATTTAAAGAAACATTGTCAATACTGAGATCCGGATGTTGAGGAGCCACCGTCCTTGACCTACTTACAATCATACTTTGAGTTTTGTTAGGATTCAACTTCATACCCCATAATTTGCACCATGCACTAATTTTAGCTAAATGTCTATTAAGGGATTCACCAACCCCAGATCTACATAAATCAATTCATAATGTCAAACCCTGATGTTACAAACATACAGTAAATGTCAAGATCCACTGTTGGGGATTAGAATCTGCAAACTAAACTCTACTGTAATATATTAATGGTTGAACACTAAATCCTTTGTTACTATCCAACACTAGGAGACCAACTTCAATACCATCTAACACCTGAATACTGTACAAACTATCATTAACAATTTCTATAGTATCAAAACCACACTAACAGTAACTTGTCACTTTAACTTAAGTTCCCTTCTCTTATGAGCTAAAAGTTGGTACGTCCAAAATTAGAGCAACAAATTTTGCTTGCAAAATACTTTATAAACGTAAAATCACGTCATGTTTAGCAGCTTACAATCATACATAATACTTTCCATAAACCAAATTTTGCTGTGATGAAGCAACAGCAGCATAATCCATAACTTATTAATATCAAAGAATTTTCATTCTTGGCAATGCTATAAACGTCAAACCAAAGCTAACTGGCATGTAAAACAAAATTGCCCGAGTTCAAAACTTTGAACCTCTAATAATTAACAACATGAAAGATGAATATTCCCCAAAATTAACACTGTAAAACCAATAAAATTTATTGCCTACTATTTTATCAAATCACCAAAGATATGCTGCACATTAACTTCAAGTCTTCAGTTTGAACGGTAACCTAGAATTCAAGGAGACCTAAGAAAAAACAGCCTTCTAAAAATTGGGTTCTGCTTTCAATAAGTGTAGATATTTCACTAAGCTTCAAAACTCTGGACCAGGATTTGGTGATGGTATGGCCACCACCTCAGACAGAATATATGAATGGTAATATGTTCAGCTTAAAAAGAGTTACTTGGCTTGAGGATGCCTGGCTTAATTCTCCTGCTTATGGGTATGCTGCATAAACCGTTGCTCTGCAGGAAACTACTAAAGAAATTAAAGCCCTTACTAGCCTAAACAGCATGCAAGAGACTTATATTGCCATTAAAGCCATTATTGGGCCAAAGAAAAACTTTCAACCAAAGGTAAGAAAACTCACATGGCACAACCCTCCAAGGACGAACAGATTCTAAATTTCAGGGCTGAGCACTTCAATGCTACCCTGCAATGTAAATGAAAATTTTGAAGTGTTATTGATGGTCTACTTAACTTGCCACTTATCCAGACTTCAATAAGCTTCCAGAATTGTACTAAATTCTAGGCACAATAAAAAGCACTTGAGAAGAGCTGCATTCCTGATGTCATCCCTTTACGAAACTTCCAAGTACTAAGCTACCTTCTCAAAAAGAAACTGCACAGGATCATATTGAAAAAATACGAAAATCCTGGATGGATTCCAAATTAATGAACCCAAGTAGAAAAAAAGGATTGAGAAGAGACTGCAAAAACAGCCAATGTTTTATCCTTCTATATGCTGTAAATAATAGGAGAAATGTTGAAAGAAAGATACAAGTTTAAAAGTAGTTTTGACCTTTTACATGTTACCTTGTGAAAGGTAATGGCAAAATATGGCATTCCTGGCAAATTCTTTGACACTTCAGCTTTCATTCCAAGGGAATGGAAGTAAAGCAGTGCCCTTTTAAATCTGTTTACCTCCAATTTACCTCTCGTCATCATCTCCTCCTACGCCTATTGATGCAAAGGCCTCTATGACAACATTGCATAGAAAAAAATTAAGAGGAAAGGTCCAAAATAAGATACAATGTAACATGTTTGACATCAAACAGTTAAATGTCCATACAAAAACATCTATACACAAATTGGTTGATTTTAAGATGGCGATTATGATGCCAATTTAACAGACATCCAAATCTATGAAATACACCTCTGACACCCTATCTTCAATATACTGTAAATATCAAGTATTTGACTTATATACTAATACAAGAAAGATGGAAGTCCTATTACAACAAGCTGAACAGAATTAGAATTAGCCCAACTTCACTCCTAATGATGCAAAACTGCAAGTGGTTACTTGAATCCACAGGTAGCATTTCTTCATTAACTACCAAAATTAAATTGAAAATCTGCGGACAAATTAAACAGAGCTTCATGTGCTTTTGGCAGCGGGAAAAAGGGTTTATCTCGATAAACGCCCGAGACTGACCACTAAAACCCAAGTATATAGAACAGCATGAAACTCGGCTCATCCCTATGCAATGGTGCCAAGTCCTGAACTCCATACACATTTCAAGTAACTAGAACACTTCATATTTCCTGTCTTTTAGAGAATTATGGACCTAAACTAGAACAAACAGAACCAAGATAGAAGCCATGCTCTCCAGGTATGCTAGCTTAGTTATTTAAAGGTAAAGGTAAAGGTAGCTTGTTTCAGTTCCGGTTCCATCAGAATAGATGCTCACCAGAACGTCAGCCGGGCAAGCCCAACCCCCCACTGTGGTGCCCTACCACAGCAGTAGCCTCCCCAGTAAACAGCTTAAACTCAATGTCCTGGGCGGGGATCGATCTCTTGCCACGCGAATGCGAGGCAAACACTTTACCACTGTACTAGCCAGGAGACTTCCCTAGTACTGTAGTTTGTGGCTATTCAATTTACACCAATATTTTCCCTTCATGATTTGCACAATATTAACAAAAGCTTTGATCTAATTACTGGTCATGTTATAAAATAGTCACGTTTCTCTCAGACATCTAGAAGTGGCCATCATATCTTTCCCTCCTTTATTTCAGGTACAGGATATGAATGTCAAGCTTAAGACGAAAAGCTATTTAAGCCACAACCTGGTATCACCATTTCAAATGGCAGCATGTGTCCTTAAATGTAATAAAAGTAATCTTATAAACAACCAAAGGAATAACACTTGACTTTCTTAATATTTATCATTTCTACCTTTTAAGACATCTGGAAAACTAAATTAAATTTGTAGAACAAAATTTTATGTAAACTATTAAAAAAATCCAGCATGTAACAGTCAAACAAATTCAAACAAATAAAATGACAAGTTCTGCTCATAGTAAAAAATGCTCTTTGATTTTAATGATTCCCTATTATGTCATCAAATATACATGGAAAAGGTCAGGAAGATTTAGTTCAAATTGTGAATCGAGATTTAACATATCAAATTTTAAGCAAAACTAAAATGTGAACGTCCCTAATTCCAAGGTTTTCCATGAGCTTGAAAATAATATCTATTCTCTTTACCAACACAGGACATCCTGTTCGAAACCGTTCGAAAAGTTGGAAGTATAATGTAATAATATATACTTACACCCAGCAGAGTTTCTTTGTTATCCATAAATTAACTATACTTAGCATTGTTAAGACCATCATACTTCGACATTGCAACAAATTCTACAACACATTTCATGAACAAATAACAAAAGTTTTAGGTACCAAATTAATCATAGCCAAAAGACCAAAGCAAGCTAAGGCATCTCTCAGGAATAACCTTACCACCCCACCACCTAAAACCTCTGCACATATCAGTTTTTACATTGGAAATGCACATAACATTCAATAGTGACATAGAAAATAGATATACATATGGAAAAGTACAAGGGATGGGAGGGACTGCACTTCCCATCTCGGCATTCAACTGTCAACCTAGAAACCTTTGAGTTCAGTTTCGAAACTGATAACTGACCGGCCACAACCCGCTGAGAACACCCAGCCTCCACGAGCCATTGTGAATGCCGACTCCAAGGAGTCCTTTTATTTAGTTTTCAAATTTTCTATCTACAGTCTTTCCAAACTTCTATCTATACACACCATATAAAATAAAACTTCCGTACTTCAATTTGGTCCAATGAATAATGATCAATAACTTGTTTCTTTCAAACTATCAAGTTAGGAAATGTTTAAAAGACGCTGCTCTAGTTCTCACTTTGTCCATAACTCAAAAAGAAGATGGCTACCTTATCAAAAATTATGACTAGACATAACTACTTGAATCATAGCACAGAACAGTATCTGTCCCTATTTAAAACGGGAATTCTATAACTTTCAAGTATATTTACATCTAAAGTTTGACCACATTTTACTATCCCAACAAACTAGGATCTTCCTATCTGTAGCACACATCTAAATCCCCGAGATCGTTAAGCATGGGTGCATTACGAGTGAGATGTTAAAGGTAAGAATGCTAACAATACGAATTTCAAGTTTTCTATAGCTATTAACAGTTAAAAGTATTATTGCTTCTGCAAATTTTAACTACTAAGTACTTTCATTAACTGCAAGTTATTTAGTTTTAACAAGTTAAACTAAATCTTGATCTAACTATTCCTTTTCTGTAGATGACAACACTGTAAAGGACTATTGTTACTTTGGATTTCTGCAAATTTTGGCTCTAAGAAATTTATTTCAACTTTTAAGTACTCAAAATTAATTGTCTAAACCCTAGATTTGGGTTATCACATACCTAACAGATATTAGCTATTACTTACAAACTTAGTTAAATCCAATTAAGTCAAGATAACTGATGAGAACTAAGCAAATCATAATTTGAAATACGGAAGTCACTGTACAATAAATAAAATTTACAATTTGGTTTTACAAAGGTTTCCCATTCAAATTTTAACTTTTAAACTTAAAAGGTTAAGAAATTCTATGGGAACTGTGTGAAGCACATTGACATTCATATAAAGATATATACTGTAACAAATAGAAAATACATATGACACGACACTGTGGCCTTTGGCATTTCAAAAGTTTACCATACCCACGACCCACTTAGATTGATCAAGATAAGCATGAATTTTTCGAGCCCTTTTCATTTACTATGTTACAAAGGTCCTAAATGTTTCCATCATTCTGATATCTAACAGCATACATAACCGAAATGACTGTCCCTAAGATGAGAAAACTCGATCTTTATTTCTTCTCTGATAACTTATTGAAATATTACTATCATGAATACTTTATATAAAATTACTTGAATAGCAACTCTATAGAACAATACCTAATTAAGTAGTAACTACAGTGTAACGATAGCTATAAGTCACTACAAAATTAATATTTTTACAACTACTGTAAATCCTTAGGAGTGTTGAAATATAATTGCTAAATTCAAGAAACTTCGCCTATCAATTAAACAAAATGAACAATCTTATACAGGTATTGGAGTTTGCCTATTAATTCTTAATGCTAATTTGTCCTGCTAAGTTTCCTTACACAACTTGCAAGAATTAACTAATACCTAAACAAAACTCCTGATGAATATTTTTGGATTAAGCTCATTCATCTATTCACATTCCTTAAATGATGTTATAAACAAAAACAAGCTTCCCTCAAAGCCTAATAATAATTTTGATTTACTAAGTAATATATATACCATAAATGCCATTGCCAATAATACCAAAAATACTTGGGTAATTTTCAACTTGTGTGATAAGATTTAATTTGAATTTGCTTAATGGAGTTATACCTTATATAATTCAAGTACCATTATATAAAATGGCAAATACTAAAAGTAAGAATTCAAATCGAGAACGTTTACATGCCAGCAGTGTCGTGAGATATGAAGAGATGACCTAATTACAATACTCAAACAAAATACTAAGCAGTATTTACATTATCAGTTAAATTTCTAAGCTTATCAAGAATTATTTTCATGGAAAGCCTAGTACAATAGTGAAACTATCATTTACTTGAAAATTATGGCAAATTCTCCATTTGCCAAAGTCTCAGATCAATTAATTCTTAAATATAGCCTATCATGGAACCTGACTAATTTATGCGATTCATTATTTGATATTGCCTCTACATGAAGCTAGGCCTTAATAGTGCCCGTGTCACTTTCAATGCTTAAAAGATACAACAGTGAACTAGGAACTTGAATTTGTTACCAAGTTCATTCTAAACTATAAAAAATCTGGAGCAAGTTATGAATGTTGCCAAAATGGAACCTTGTTCAAGGTTTCGAGTAAAACTATTAGTTATTTACAATAGTGCCAAATAGTTACCTTGCCACTTCAGCCAAAGGCTCGTAGGCTTTATGTTTTGACATATAGCAAACTACTACGATGAAATATTGAAAAATATTAACAGATATCTTACCTAAGCTATGATCTAACTTATCAAAAATTACAGTTTCAGGAAAACTTGCTGAAAATTGCATTAAATACTAATTATTCAAGAAACTTGAGATAATCAGCTTTCATGTCTAACATGAACTTGAAAAATCATTTGATCTCTGCCAGCGTGTTCAAGTGCCAAGTTTAAATAGCAAACCTAACCTAGAAATTTTTGGTGACCATGTTTCAGAAGTGGCAAATCTTCTGGCTACATACCTAACTAAACCAGGAAAATCTTCTGGCTAAATATCTAACTAAACCAGGACTGCCTGATACCCTAGCCCTATTTGCTTAATTTAGACACAATCTTCTTTTTACAATACAATCTCTTGAAGATGACTTCTTTGGCACCAGAAGCTTGATTTTCTTGGTTACAGAGATTTTGAAAGAGGAGTTGATTTTTTCAATGATGATTATCTGAGGAGTGGAAAAATTTGTTAAGTTTTATTACATTAAGATCTATTGGTTCATAAGAAATATGAATACACAGAGCTACAACCAGGTCTCATAGGCATAAATTTAGGTTACTTTTACTAAGAGATGATAAGAGTCTTTAGTCCAGTGTTAAAAGTCTAGCAGCGATTTACTCAGAGAATCTTTCTGAATTTTTATTTAGTTGCCGCTATACTAACTGGTGGTATAAAAATTTGGGTAGAAATATAAATTGACCTTACAGTTGCAAAGATTTCTTTGTGAAAATCTCAATGAGCAACAAGAATTATTATATTACTGTTGGGACCTGACTATACATTCCAAGGACCGTCTAATTTTTTTTTTCCAAGGTAAATTTTACTAACACCAGTAGTGGGCTCCTCGTGTCTCCATTGCCTCTTGTTCTCTTCAAGTGTTTCAAAGTGAGCCCCATCATTCAACAGAAAATTCATACTTTTTCTTAAAACTACTGAACCAACATACCTAGCAGAATTTAACAGTTCACACTACAAAATTGGGCAAGACTTATCAAATCCCATAAAAGGTACAAAGATCAAATAGAACTGAAATCTACTGAACAAGCCTTTAAAACTGGTCACTATGAAAGGTTTTTATCGCAAACTTCAAAGAGAAATCTTGCTTACTATTTTCTTTGATTTTGTAGCTCACATGAACAAGGTCCAAAAATTAATTTTAGTGGAGGAATAATGCAACTTGAAATTAGATCTTGCAACAACCTCATAATCTGTCATGTTTGAATAAAAACCTAATACATGGGATTACTCTAAGATAAACAACTAGCTTGTAATAATAAATAATTTTCATCAGGCTCACCTTTATGAGCTATATATCCACAGGAAAAGAAGGCATTTGCTAACTTCCTTTATGGTAAACAATCTTGCAGTAAACATTTTCAGACTTAGAAAAACCCTGATCATCCTGAAAGAGAATGTTTCATTAGATCCTGATAAGCCACTGCTATATACTAAGAAATCTCCATACATTTGAACCTGTTAACGACCTAAAGCTGTAGAGTAAAATTTCTCTGGAGCATCACATTGTGAAATTTATGAAATAACGCAGTTAACTTAGTTTCAAACTATTCATCTAAAACATATTTACATATCGAAAGACATACTTCAATATGAGGAAGACCTTATTGATTAAGTTCACAGTTGCTACCTAAAACTTTCGACTTCAATTTGCAAAGTTTATTTGCAAAACCTAAAGACTGCATATGCTGTACCTCTATTGAACTTTTACATCTTGGCTTCCTGGAGTTTAAAGTGACTTGATAAAATCATAACCTGACTAGTGACCCTACACAGTTAAGCAAATTAATATAGTATATATAATTTTCTTGAGGGAAAATTTCACCTATTAATTCTTAACATCTGATTCAATGCAAAACTTCCTTTTCAGGAGTTCCCAATTAAAACCAAATTTACATGAAAACTACTTAATTATTCCTGGACATTAGTACTATCCTAACAGGAGAATTCTTTGAAAGCTCCAGAAACAATCAAAATAACCTATGTCCCCTTATTTCTGAATATAAAGTACTTGGTTTTTTATTACTACATGAAATCAACTCATCTTATGACATCAAAAGCAATTATTTTTTAAATATAACTTTTGAATTTATTTATCTAGTCCTAGCACTCAGGATTTGGCCAAATATCCCAATTCATTACTTTTATAAACATAACTAAGAAACAAGTCTTAAAATGGCATACAGTACTATCTCAAACAGGTATGGTTAGATTTAAAAGAACTAAATATTCCCTCACTCACCCATGAAATTACAGATATTGATGGCATACGCAGAGAGTGAGCTTTAAAGATCCTCCTATCCACCATCATTTAGTCCATCAAGCAGGTCCGTTAGTTGCTTCCAATTTAGATCAAGTTTTGAACAATTTGCTGTCTTGTCATTATTCTGAGGTAATTTTTTAATTTTCTCTTTAACGTTGTCTTGTTATTGACTTGCTCTCGTTTTTAGAACAACCACCTTAACAGCTTGGTTTAATTTCTTAAACCAAGTTTCCATAATTCATGTCCATCCCGACTACAACGTGCAATTAGCACAGCAGAGGTGAACACAGTGTAACGAAGTAATGAAGCTCATATAGGCAGAGTAAGAATATAGAAAGAGGCCCAACGTAAAAAATAGAAAAGCACTAAAGTCTAGATTGAGGAACACATTCGAGTACCACATTAAACATATCAACAGGTAAAACCAACGAGAGAAAACGCAATCGCCAAGAATAGAAATAGATATAATGATGGCCATCATTTCTTGTAACAGTTATGAAGTAACAATCCACTCCAAAAGGGGAAATAGAAAGTTATAAAAAAATACTATTCCCCAAAACTTTTGCAATAAGTGACATCAGTACCAAAAATCAGAACAAAAAACAGACCATAAGAGATGAGAAAAACAGTCCTTAGCTGAGCAGACAACAGTATTTGTTCATCAGTTACTAGAAAGGAGTAATTATAATAATAAGTAACTAGCTATGAGACACTAGATAAATTCCAGTTCAGTGGATGGGCACCAATAAAAACAAACTAATAGAAAAGGTAGAAATAATGAGACAAATGCAAAGTGACAATTTTCAAAAAGACTTTTTCCACAATAAAATGTCAAATACAAGTACAGTATTCTCTTCATGAAACGCTGTCCAGCTGAAAAGAACAAAACTGTTTCAGCAATTCCACCAACATTCTATTGACTGTACTGAACAGGAAGCACATCCAAAAATAAAGACGACAATACTAAAAGTATTGTTGCGAAATCCAAACAAACCCCTAACTGGGGAAGGTTAGCCACATAGATTAAAATAAGATTACAACAAAACTGTACTACCACACAGCATAGCGGAGGCAGATGACAAATTAATCCAAGAAAGTTGGAGGACATTTGTGAAAAGACAGACCTGAAGCTACCTGAACTACTAACTAAAGAAAAATGCAAAAGGCATGAATGCATTAAAACTTCAGGAAAACCAACATATAGTGTGTTTTCCATAAAGAAGAATACAGATTGTCTGGTGGTTGCAAAGGTTTTTAGTTGTAAAAGCATTCTTGACGTTACGGCGATTTTATTTACGGAAGCTCATAATTAATATCATTACTCGGTACAGTGAACCCTCGCTACTTCGCGGTTCGACCATCGCGGATTTTTTTCATAACCCTTGTCTATACATATATTGCGGATTTTCCGGAAATATCGAAAATACCGCGATGTGACCGATGGTGCGAGATTGGAGAAAGTAAGGAAAATTGAATCATGATTGATTTTCAATATAAATGAAACTTTGAGGAGCAACAAAGATATCATTTGTGAGAGAGAGAGAGAGAGAGAGAGAGAGAGAGAGAGAGAGAGAGAGAGAGAGAGAGAGAGAGAGAGAGAGAGGGGGGGGGGGTTTAAATGTAATAAACAAATAAATTTGATAGGTTATAACACATTGGTGCTTATGTAATATCAACTGTATACTGTAGACGGTTTGAATAAGTTAAGAAATGGTATAAATGATACTTGTTAGTGTATTCGTACACACTCAAGAGCGGCAGCTAGATGACTGCTGATCTAATCACAGCCAAAAGTAAAAAAAAAAAAAGTCAACAATACTCGATTTTTAAAACACACCCGAAATTTAAAAACAAAAGTACACGCTTTCTTAATGTGCAATTAACTACTTAAAGAGTGGCAATTTTCTAGAATAAAATGATATTTCCCAAAAAATAGTGGTTTGCTGATGAAATCGGATGCCCTATTTTTAGCTATGATTGAAATGGATGTAGACTCGGCCTAATTATTTCGTTTCGTATTTAATTGACACTAAGAAAACTAATTTTAGTTTCTTCATCTAAATGTAAGTATTGTATAACACGAAGAGAGAGAGAGAGAGAGAGAGAGAGAGAGAGAGAGAGAGAGAGAGAGAGAGAGAGAGAGAGAGAGAGAGAGAGAGAGAGAGAATGAATCAGCTGTTGTAATCAAATGGCGTGTTTTTGTTTCGTGAGAATTTCATCGCCACGACTTTAACAACAACATACTGTACTGAACTTTACAGTATTATACAGACTACTGTAATATGATAAAGTAAAATATTTGTAATCTATTTTATATGAAATGGGGCTATTTTTGTTTTGTTTAAAATTTACATTTACGTATGTAAAACAACTCTCTCTCTCTCTCTCTCTCTCTCTCTCTCTCTCTCTCTCTCTCGTAGATTGTTTTCCTGCTTTGCTACGTATGTATGATTTTATATAGATACGGTAAATAATATTTGTAATAACATATTTTATAAAAGCTTTTACTGTAATATCATTATTTATCACTTTCATCATGCGGGTTAAATTCCTTAGTTTGTTTACTGAGCGTACTTTATGACGCCGTCGTTTCAGGCGGCGTCATAAAGAAAAAAATTTCATTTGGAAGTCCTAAGAAAAATTAAGTAAAACATTAGTAATAACCAAATCAACATACTGTACTGAATAATCAATATAATTGATGCAAAAACTAACCTATAAACAGATGTGTAAATGCGTCTGTTTCTTCATTAGGATCAGAGAAACGTAAACAAAACATTGGTTGCCATTTTTTATCGTGCTTTTTGGCGTGTTTAGGAAACGCATGATATAAAGTCGCCTTTAATATTTGTGCCTGTTTTAGTTTAGGGTACTGTATTACATGCATTAAGTGTTATGTACATTAAAGGGTAGTTTGTTAACAGTACTACGTACAAGGGAAGGTTTTAAAAGTCTGAATATACATGTTAAATAAATAGGTAAATATGGTGTTACTACTTCGCGGATTTTCTCCTATCGCGGCCGCGTCTGGAACCTATCTACCGCGATAAACGAGGGTTCACTGTATATGTCATTTAAAGGTGTGTGTAAGAAGGCAAAATCTAAAATTAAATCTATCTTACAAAAAGAAACCTGCCGCGCACTGAAGGTTTTCGTACAGAGCGAGACTGAATAAGCAGACCAAAAACTAAATTAAACAATTCCTTTAGCTATTGGTAGACAAGAGAAACAAGGCTGATATAGAGGTCAAACTAATTGAAAACTATGTCTTCTTTGTCAGGATATTCTTGATACACCGAAGCAATAAAAAGAAAAGCTGACCACTTGCAAGATTAGAATTCGAGTTGCACACATGGCGAGCCAATCATGAAGACAACAAAGAATCACTTTTGAAAGTGAAATTTTAAGTAGTTTTCTTTATGATCTAGGCAACAACAAAACTTGTTCATCCAATTTAGAGGCTTCTTTACTCACTCAATCTCATTTCTTATTTCCATGTGCCCACAGTGATATTTTTCATCTCTAATTTAGATTTTATTCTTCGTAAATGGGACACTTGCTGTCAGTTTCTTGCGATTTGTTCCTTTCTCATCAGCAGTAATTAAGATTAATTTTCTCTCCCTAAGATTTTCTTAAAAGCTTATTGTGCGAGAGAACTTTTCTACTGTATTTACTTTGTTCACTGTGATCATTTCAAGTTCACCACTATTTTCATTTGTTCAGCTTGGAAGACATGGATGTTGAATCTGCAAAGTAAAAAGTTTTATATAGGCATATTCTAAAATGTACCTTAATATTTTACATTACATATGACTGACCTACATAATTTCTAATCTTGTTTAGCACACCTCTATGAAAATATTAAAAATTTTGAAAAATTCATATTTTTCCTAACTATAAAACCAGTGTCTTTCATTAGAAATATGATTTCAGCAAAGTTGGAATTTGGCTGTTGAAATAAATAGAGATGTAGGTAGTAACCGGCCAGGTAGCAGGGGAAGGCTCCCGCCCCCTCCCAGCTCAATGGTTTCTAACTGCTTACTCTGCTGAGTTAGTCAGCCGGCACTATCATTTAATAAGAGTCCTTTCAATGACGTCACTGGGAATCGCCGGCGGCCATGCTGGAGGACATACAAAGCGAAAGCATGGCGGCTGCTACAGCGAATATGGACAATAAGAGCGACTTTGTCAAACAATTGTCGGGTGATAAGCGTTTTTACAAGCAGAAACTATCTAATTGATGGCCTAGATCCATACCAGATGAAGAATTCATTCAGTCAAAATATTGAGGATTATTTCCATTGAATAATCTGCTTCCAGAATTTGTTGTTTTTCCTTTTAATGCTTTTAAGTCCAAAATTAGATAAACACTGGGCCAATGAAGAGAGTTTATAATTATAAAGCTAATATTGATCATTTAGCCTAACCTTGTGTATTATAATTTTTGATTGTCAAAATGTATGTAAAAGTTTTGCATTATAATGTCAAATCTTTATCAGTTCATGCCTAACCATTGTGTTTATGGTTGGTTACAAATGCTATAATTTCTTATATACATATAAACATATGATGGACAAACTCTCTTGTAAAGCTCTTGGATGATCGTTTTGCCTCCTTGCAATTAAATGCGCAAGTTCAATTATTTTTTCGATGTTTCATATATAAGCTGAAAACCCCTTCGTGTTAAACCAGCTTTCAGATATTATTATTTATAATCAGTTTATTCATTACATAGGCCTGTATGTCTACACAATTTAATACACAAATCAAAATAAATATAAATATACACTTAATTATATATAGGCATGAGCACCTTGACGAAATAGAGACCTAGGTAAGTAGCCTTTGTTAATATAGCCAATATGGGACCTTTTAATTTTTGTTTTGAAAATCTGAGATGCCCCTTTTGATGTTTAAAAATTGAGATGCCCCCTCCCCCTCACACACTACACACTGAACTGACGATGATACTTGTGAAGTCACCCATGCGATCGGAATGATCTACGCAAGAACTCTGAAGGAAACCTCCGGGGGTGTGTGTGTGTGTGTGTGTTGAATAAGTCGTGTGGGGAGGGCCGAAGCCGGAGTCAAAGTGCAAGGGACCACCGAGGGGACGAAACCCTGCCGGAGGAGTGCACCAGAATAACAGAAAGGTACGTGTTCCCAGCTCATGGTATGGAACTCATGGCGGAGTTGGATAGGGGTTCAGACCCAGCTCCCAAGGCCATAGCGGGGAGAGGATGGAACTAGGGGAACTAATGATGGCTCTGGGCCATCCAAATAACCAATACAATAGACACACACGACCGGACCTATTTAAAACACTAGCCTCAAAATAAACTAAAAGTAACCACAAGATAAACATGTAAATAATAAAATTAATGCGTAATTCCCGCAAGGGGAAGAGAGAGAGAGAGGGAGAACCCGTGATTGTATGAACAGAAAACGGCAACTCCAGCCTCTCGTACTAGGTATAACTAAAATATATGAGAGAGAGAGAGAGAGGAAGACACGTGACCGTATGAACAGAAAACGGGAACTCCAGCCTCTCTCTCTCTCTCTCTCTCTCTCTCTCTCTCTCTCTCTCTCGTGGTTACTATAACGAAAACTAAAACGAACCTTAAATAAAATACACATAACAGTCCATGATCAACAAAACAAAATAGAGAGGAAACAAGAATAGCGAAACGAGAACGAACAAGAAAAATGCCGATATTATGATAACGCCAAACTGAAATAACTCAATTATAATAAAGCCCCGAACACTATTCTTCGTTCGACTAGAATATGGACTCGTAAGCGATAAAAAGTACCTAGACAATAAATATGGTTCAAAATATAACAATATAAATGGCACAAGGCCAGGAGTATATAAAAGATAATGAACTTAAGATGACAAAAGTACCAAACGGGCATAACATGTTAAAAGAGACGTAAAAACGTAAACAATAACAATGGCTGCCAACGCCGTGGAAGGCAAAAGCCGGACACACTAAAAACACTAAAATGAACTAAGATAACACTAGCCCGGTACTAAAGTAGTCTGTCAAAACAATATATGGTACTTAACATTGGTGCAGGAGCAAGGAGAGCCTCTGTCATGATGAAACTTCACGAAAACAGTGAAAAAACCAAGCGGCACAAATGAACAAAACGATGCGTACGAAGTCCAACAGAAGGATGTAGTACAGATGTCGCTAGTGTCGGGCGTCGGTGGGGTGGCTCGGGTAAGGTAGCTAGGGCCTCTGTTACGGCCCTTCCCTTTGATGAAGGAATTATCTAAATGGAAGACAGCCTGTGAATAGTGGTTTTCACACGCCCCTGCTTTATACACGACGCCCACTGGGTGCTCGCGCGAGGGTAGTAACCTCTGCATTCCATACTTTTAACTTTCTCTGGTATATTTTGAAGTATTTATATCAGAAAAGTGTAAGGAAGGACTCTTTTCACCGGGCGTCACAGGTATCTCCCCAGAAATAGATTTTTCCTTTGTCAAAATCCCTTTTTTTCATTCCCTATTTTCTTAACTAGTTTTTTCTTATCCCCATTTTTATTTCTGCTATTTACAACAAATTTTTTTAATGCTTCTGCTCCAGCACTTCCCATAGGGCATCTGAAATTTATTTTTCATATTCAAGACCAGCATATAAAAGTGATATATTAAGGCGAAAGGATCTTTCAATCAACACTCCAGCGATTAAAAAGTTATTGCAAGCTCTCACAATACTCCAGAAACAATGAGGTAAGCAAGAGAAACAGTATTGGCTTGGAATGCTCTAAGAAGTTGAAATGATGGCAAATTAACGTCAAAGTTGTCAAGAGCTGAAACCAGCCAACAAGAGAGCGCCGCTCATCATACATGATTTAGAAGTAAACCATGGCAGAAGACTGGATGGATTAGATTTATTCGAGGTGGAAAGACATGACATAGTTGTCAACTATCACACCAAATTCGAGTAAGTACCTAAAATCTTCAAAAGCAAGAAATGTTACATAAGGAATCAGGAAATGTGTGCTACATTTGGAAGACTCAACTTTGATGAGTGACAATGGTTCAGAGTTCACTAGTTGTGAATTCCAGAACTTTATCGAGAGGAATATTAACCACTAAACGGAATCACCTCTATCACCTGCAAGGCAATGGAAGAGCCAAGGCTGTAGTAAAAATGGTAACTGAAAGAAGAAATGTTTAAAGGAAAGTTTGAACATGTATCCTGCACTACTCTCAACAGAAAAATATGCCAAAAAAAGAATCTGTAAATCATGCTGAAGTGATGTTTGACAGGAAAATTGTGACAACCGTCTGCAAAACATGAGAGATGAGCCACCTAAAAATGCAGCGAGTTAGAAAAGTCATACAACAGGTGAGCTAGGACTTGCCAAACCTTTGCATTAATCAGGATGTGTCCTGGAAGAATGGCAGAAAAGCAGAATCATAAAACAAAGAAAATATCTCAGCCAAGGCCAAGATGAAGGAACTTATGTTAGAAAATGAGAAGATTAGAAACAAAGAGCTGGGATATTTGAACCAGAACCCAATACATATCTTTACCAGGATCAAGGTAGACTCCAGCATTCTCCTAAATACCAGAACCAGAAATTGAACTCCTATAACTAGCATGACAACCTACAGTGATCCTCACCCCAGTAAAGATAATGCTCATCATCTCAGTGAAACCAATCTGTCAGGAAGTCCAAGGAACCTGATCTCCTCAGTGAAACCAATCTGTCAGGAAGTCCAAGGAACCTGATCTCCTCAGTGAAACCAATCTGTCAGGAAGTCCAAGGAACCTGATCTCCTCAGTGAAACCAATCTGTCAGGAAGTCCAAGGAACCTGATAAGCGCAAACACAAAAACCTATGACTGTAGAATAACCTTAAAGGATACGAAAAACCCCAGTAAAACAAACTGACTGGAAATGGATTGATAAAATTGAACTTATATAAATGATCAAGTCTAATGTAATCTAAATGTCTCATGTTAATATGAATTTTTGCAGAAACAGAAATTTTGATCTTGATAAGTCACCAATATAATTAAGATGGGTTTATCTTATTATAGAAAAATAAGGATGTTGACTATTTACTGGTGTACGTACTGTGAACAGACCATGCTGCATGTTTCCAGAACAGCAGTGACCGTTCCAGTCGATTGTTTGTTCACATGTAGAAAGGTTAGTTTTGGTATGATTCTAGTATGTTCCCTATGTCTATATATAAGGCTGATAATTGTGAATTATTATTATTATTATTATTACCTACCAAACCACAACCCTAGTTGGAAAAGCAGTACGCTATAAGCCCAGGGGCTCCAACAGGGAAAATAGCTCAGTGCGGAAAGGAAAAAAGGAAAATAAAATATTCTAAGAGTAACAACAATAAATATCTCCTATATAAACTAGAAAACTTTAACAAAACAAGAGGAAGAGAAATAAGATAGGAGAGTGTGCTCAAGTGTACCCTCAAGCAAGAGAACTCTAACCCTAGACGGTGAAAGGCCATGGTACAGAGGCTATGGCACTACCCAAGACTAGAGAACAGTGGTTTGATTTTGGAGTGTCCTTCTCCTAGAAGAGCTGCTTACCATAGCTAAAGAGTCTCTTCTACCCTTACCAAGAGGAAAGTGGCACTGAACAATTACAGAGCAGTAACCCCTTGTATTCACACAGTGCTCTCTCTATTAGCAGAGATAGAAGATGGTGTCTACTTTAGATTTAATAAGCCACCTGATAATTAATATAGAAAAGAGTTAATTCTAAATCGCCTACTGCTCGTGCTAATAAAGGGATATTGACAAAGGAAAAATCTATTTCTGGGCGAGGAACCTGTGTTGCCCAGTGAAATGCTCCTTTTAGTACCATTTCTAAGGCATATATATTGCTAAATATACCAGAGAAAAAAGGGTTGCATGGAATGCCAGGAATTAATCCAGCTCGCTCACCGAGTGTCGGTATAGTTACTGGGGCGTGATACAGTAGAACCACGACCTTAGGTCCCTCACCAGTTAGACCTCTCCATCATCCCCTGGAACTACGAGGTGCCGACCTACACCCGACTGCTACCTTCTACTACGACTATCCTCCTCTCCCCCCCCCCCCCTACTCCATTCCTCTTAGCACCCGAAGCTTGGACCAGCCAGGGTGAGGGAAAAGGAGAATGGTGGGTTCACTGGGCAACAGGTTCCTCGCCCAGAAATAGATTTTTCCTACGTCAAAATCCCTTTTCTGGCTCGACCTGTGTCGCTCCGTGAAATCATAACACGAGAAATGGTCCCAAGCTTGGGAAAACCCCAAAAATAAAGAACTGAAAATAAAAACAGAACATGTAAATAAGAGAGTTTAATAACAAAACATAAATCATCAAAACACAAAGTACATTTGACAGGGAACTACCCAAAATAAACAGCCAGATATACTGGTGAAACTCAAGAATCAAAAATTTAATTATAACAAAAAAAGACGAATACATAACACCATCATAATCAAAGGGTAGGGTGTAAACCAAAGGAATAACAAAGGGACGGTAGGGAGAGTAGGCAAAACAGGTTATGGCCCTCTCCATAAAAGGAGACAAGGCATAAAAGAAAAAATGGGGGTAAAAAGATAGGACCTAATTATAATGGTTCTTCAATATCCGGAGGAACTACTGTATATCCCAGCTACCACTGTTGCAAATTTAAGAGCCTCCAAAGATTTCAAATAGTGGCGTTTAAAAACTGTAGGCGATTTCCAACCGGTGTATCGTTTCAAGTCTTCAAAAGTTCATGCGATGGAAATAATCAACCGAGGTCGCCACTGCCCGGACATCATGGGCATGGACGACTGAATGAGGATTGGCTTGTTTAATAAAATAAAGAATATGCTGTCTAATCCCCTTCAGGGAAAGAGTTCCTCCATGTTCTCGAACAAACAAAAGGGCCTGAAGACATATTAGAAGTTCTATTCAAGTAAGCTTTCAGAGTGTAAACAGGGCACAAGGAGAGATCCTGAGATAGTGGAACAATCTTCCATGGAGTCCATCTAGACTGGGGATCCTCATTCTTCGCTAAGAAACGCCCATCTGGTGAGAGCAAGACCTCGCCAGACGAAAGAAAGACAATGTGATCCGGTTCTCTAGATAAGGCCGAGAGTTCAGATATTCTGGCTCCGGAAGCTAAGCTTATCAAAAATAAAGTTTTCTTAAGAATCGTTATGTGGGAGCATGAGTCATTATCAGTGTCAGAAGCCAATTTAAGGACGTCATTGAGAAACCAAGAAACCGCGTGTGGACGGGTTGCCGGTTTTAGCCTTGCACAAGCCTTGGGAATAGACGAGAAATATGAATCCGTAAGATCAATATAGAACCCGAATTGAAATATTTTCTTCAAGGCGGACTTGATCGTGATAATAGTACTAGCAGCAAGCCCCCTTCAAACAAAGTTCTGAAAAAGGTAACAGCCAGATTGGCAGTCATTGTCAGAACAGCAGTCTCTCTCAGAAACCTCGCTAACTTCTTTACAGCTGAATCATATTGCTGAAGGGTGGAATCCCTCTTATCCAATTCCAGGAACAATGTGTTAAGGGGATCGATATCAGCATCCTTCCGAGCCGCAAATTTCATGAAGTCCATAAAGTTAGGGCACTCAGAATTCTTGAAGCTGACACATTGCGAGTTTGTACTGTTTGCGTATTGAGTTGGGAATCTGGCGAGGATGGAGACCTAGTTCTGCCAAGAGGGGAAACAAATTGCTTTTCAGCCAGTTGGGAGCCACGAGAGCAATCTGTCCTTGGAAGGACCGGAGCCTGTCCAGAACTTTCATCAGCATATTGACAGGAGGAAACAGATAGATCCTCTGCCAGGTGTTCCAGTCGAGGGACATGGCATCTGTGGCATAGGCCAGAGGGTCCAGGTTGGGGGCTACGTAACACTGGAGTTTGTGTTTTGAATTTGTGGCGAAGAGATGGACTTGAAGATTCGGAACCTGCTGGTAGATCCAACGGAATGATGCTTGGTCCAGGGATCATTCAGACTCCAAGGGAGCCGTCTGCGATAGAGCATAGGCCACTACGTTCCTGACGCCCTCCAGGTGAACTGCTGACAAATGCCAATGGTTCCGTGTTGCCAAGGAAAAGATGGCAATCATCACCTGATTGATGTGACCCAACTTGAACCCCTGTTGATGCAATGAACTACCACCGCGCTGTCCAGAACTAACCTGATATGTTGATTCTGTGACGGAGAGAGCCTCTTCAGAGTCGAGAATACTGCCATGGCCTCTAAAATATTGATGTGCATATGACGAAAAGTCGTCGGCCACAAACCCTGGACCTTCTTGAATGGAGAATAAAGCCCCCATCCAATTAGAGAGGCGCCCGTATGGACTACTAACGCCGGCGGAGGGAAATAAAGAGGTACCGACTTCGCTAAGTCCTTGACCTCCGTCCATGGAAGAAGTCTTTTCCTGAGGATAGATGGAATCCTTGAAACTTTGTCTCGAAATTTGTCGTTTGCCCTGGACCGCCAAACTCGATTGATGTCCTTCAATTTGGCTTTCAGTAGAACGTTCGTGACGGAAGCAAACTGGAGTGAACCCAAGACCCTCTCTTGGTCTCTCAGGGATGTAAATTTGGCCCCGAGAAACTTCCTCATGCCCCTTGCGATCTCTTTCCTCTTCCGCAGGGAATCGACAGTTTGTGGGTGTTCAGATCCCATTGGAGACCTTACCAGTGGAAGCACGACGCCGGAATCAGACGGGACTTTTTTAAATTGATTCGGAACCCTAAATGTTCCAGAAACTTTATGACCTTATCCGTCGCCTCGCGACATTCCTTGTCGCCATTGGCCCAAATAAACCAATCGTCTAGATAGGCCACTAACTTTATGCCTTGAATCCTCAACTCATGGACTACTACTTCCGCTAACTTCGTGGATACCCCGGGAGCGATATTGAGACCGAACGGCATCACCTTGAAGGCGAACGCCCGTTTGTCTAATTTGAATCCCAGAAAAGGACGAAAATGACGCGTTATCGGAACGTGATAATAAGCGTCTGCAAGATCGATAGAGGTGGTGACGGCCCGACGAGGAAGCAAGGTCCGTACCTGCGAGACTGTCAGCATATGGAACTTGTCGTATTGAATGAAGGTATTCAAGCGAAACAGGTCTAAAATGACCCTTCGTTTGTCGGAGTCTTTCTTTGGCACGCTGAACAAGCGACCTTGAAATTTTAAACGCCTGACCTCCTGTACCGCATTTTTGAGAAGATCTTGGGCGAAATCCGTGAGATCCACTGTTGGACTCCGATAAAAAGCGACCAGTGGAGGGGGTCCTTGAATCCAGCTCCACCCAAGACCATTGGAAACTATGCTGTGGGCCCATTTGTTGAACGTCCACCTCTTTCAAAACAGATATAGCCTCCCCCCTACCTGCGGATCCTCATTGGGTTGCCGATGGTCTGCCACCACGGCTCCCTCGGGATCCTCTGCTCCTCCCAGTCACTACCACCTCCCCTGTAGCGAAAAAGTCCTCTAGACCTCCTCCCTCTCGGTTGTCTACTATATCGTTGACCCAGGCCTTGGGATTCAAGGCAGGATTAAAAGCAGGCGAAGTCGAGAAGTCGAAGGCTGAGGTGCCTGGCTTACCAGCACAAATTGCTGTTGGGGCTGAGACTTAGAGGGGGATGAATGTCACATCTGGGATAGAGGCACCGCCTGAACCACAAGTTGGGGTTGGGAACCCTGGAAAGGAAGAAACCATCTCGCCTTTTTCCTACCCCGTAACTGCGTGCCAGCGAACTCCAACTTCCTCTTAGAAACGAGACCCCACCTAACACGAAGGGTCTGATCGACTCTGGCTGCCTCACTAGGGATGGCATTGACCACATCATCTGGGAAAAGATCTGGCCCCAGACTGAAGCTTTTATCAACCTGTTAGGCTCATGACTAATGGAAGCCTCCGCTAAGACGTGCTTACGGCATGCACGACGAGCGACAGCAAAGTCGTAAACATCACACTGAAGCGTGTGAAGCAGAGACTTTAAGGATCTTAGAGACTCATCAGCGTAAACTAAGGATGACATCTCCGCCATAGTAGCCGAATTAATAGATCTACTTAGTCGAACTTGAACCTCATATTACGTCCAAATCAACAAATCGGGTAACCGGGGAAGACGTTCACTGAACTGTGCCGTCGCACAGTCCGGAGCCAACTTCACCACCGTGAAGGTCGCCGGTGCATCAATCCAGCAATCTTGGTCCCCTGGGAAGAGCAAAGAAGTTAAGATCTGTTTCCCAAAGTTGAGGCATAGGCTTATCCTCCATGGCCGCTGTCAAAGTAAGATCCACCACTTCGGTGGTACACTGAGTGAGGAGTTAACTTCGTATTCAAGATTTCCCATTCATTGAGGGTCCGGATCCAGGCGGCCCGAGCCTGCTCCTTAGGAAAAATATGTCTCCTTCGGCACTTTATCCACCCTGACAACCGCGTCCTCCGTCAAGTGCGCGTAACCTGGGAATGGGAACTCAAACCCGGAAGATAAAACTCAAAGTCCTCAACCGGACGGGTACCACAACCTTCAATCGTCAACATGCCCTCCGAGAACGGGGCATACAGAGCTAACCTCCACGGGTTGCTTTTCACAAACGCCAAGAGTTTTGATGCATCCGGGACCACACACTGCTGTTGCTGTGGGAGGCCGGACCTTAAAAGACTCCATCATGGACTCCTGATTCTGAAGCCGTTGGCCGAAAGAGTCCATCGACAGTAGCCGATCAGCAATAGGACCAATATGGGATTGTACAATACTCCCCACTTTCTCCATAAGCCGACTCGAAAAAGTCACCAGATCAAAAGCCAAATCCAGGGACTTAGCATTTAAACTCCTTACTCTCGAGCTCTGAGCCGTCGGGGAAATCTTGTCTGAGATCGATCGACGCCGAGAAGCCGAGGATGGCCTGACGGGGAGACTCTCGAGGATTTTGTAAGGCTTGCTAACCTTAGGTAGTCTTTTCTTGACATGCTTGCCGCCTCATCAGGTCTTTCCTTTGTGTTTCGGAGGGTAGTACCACCCCCCTCCAATCACAGTGGTCACCTGATTTTAAGCCTGTCTCCCCCCCTCTTGGTGTCCTTCACCCCTTACCCCTTTCGCCACTCCCTACATAGGGGGTAGGCTTAGGTCACGTGTTTAGAAAACGGGAAGTCACTCGAGGTGGGGGCTGGCTCTCATGCTCCGTGCGTCGTTGCGGGTAGCGCTCTCTCCTCGTAAATTGTTGGCATTCGCAGAGTACTTCTGCACCTACAGGTATCTAAAGGGCTCTTCCAACATTGCTGTAGGTGCCCTTTCCAGATAAGACTTAACACCGTCCAAATCATGATAGCATAACTATGAAAATCTGTCTGTCATGAAGGGATTTAGTCATAGCCTAGGGACAAAATCAAATCATACAACATACAACTTACTAGCCAATGGCATGATTGAGCAATCCATTGCTCCCTCAAAGCAGCACTCGCTAATATATGTCAGGATGAAGGGTGGAAAACCTATTTACCATGGATCCTATTAGGACCAAGCTACCCACCAGCTGGTAAATTTCAGTATCCAAATAAACCCATCAACACCTCTGACATCCTTAGAGCAACTGCATTTCTTTCAACAAGAAAACCATACACCCCGGACAAGATACCTTGTCTCCTCAGAACTACAACATAACTATGCAATCATCAGAATATATTTATAGCGACATCCTTTGACACCCACATGCTCAGGACCTCATTGTATACTACAAAGCAAACAGAAGTGGTATGAAATATCAGTCACTTTTTTTTTTTTTATTTAGGGAAGAGGGGGTAGTACTTTAAGAAGCATTACCCAGCATCTCAGAGCAGTATTCAAGTCAGCTAAACATCTCGTGGCTGTCATGAAAATGGTCTTTCAACAAACAAGACTACCTCAAGGATACAAACTAATTGTTTATTTTAAGAATGACAACACTCATTCTTTAATGCAAAGGCAAACATCCACAACAATAATAAATATTGTAAGCTTTCAATTCAGACGATTCAAAACACTTGTCAGTTGTGCAGACACACAGCTAGATTTAAATCGTGTTTTTAGATGTGTGTACATTACCTTTCTATTTGCAAGGAGTGGCTTTACGTCAGATGTGTAAATAAACCGGCTAATACCAGCCAACATTTCTGTCCAAGCTTTGACCAGCATTGCCAGGGCTATTTGGCAGCTACTGCATCCCTCCACATAACCTGTTGACTGTCACCCACATCTACCTTCAATGTGATATGACTAAACTCTCTGGTCAAGCTTTCATCCCATTACCAGAAGTTTACTCATGGAACATTTTGCAACAAACCTAAGCAGTTATAACCTGTGCAATAAGGGGACATAGAATGAGGATCTATGGAGGTCCTACTCAAAAGATTCCACACCTACGGCCAGAACACCTGGGTAGGACTGCATGCCAGTATGTGCTATCTCCATTTGCCAAACACAGCAGTCTGAAAGTAAAATTGAAGCGTACAAAACCGGAGTTTGTTAGCACTGAAAGTACAGTACATCTATACTATTCAGGTGGCTAAAGTTAAAGTGGCTACTATGAGCTGGCAGGGGGCTGTGCATCCCCTGCTACCCACCAGTAACTACTTACACCTTGTTATATATCTTAATAGCCAAGTTCCAGCTTTACTGAAATCATACTCCTATTAAAAAATAAAGATTTGTAATCATGTGGGAACAGATCAATATACAATAAGGTAAACATATGCTGATTTGAACTTAATTTTACGGATAGGATAATACAAAGACAATGCTAAAAATTGAATTAGCAAGCACCAACTCAATGTAAAAGATTTGAGAATTCTATATAATAGATTTTCTATAAACACTTATAAAAAATGTCTCACTTGAAATATTTTATCAGTTGCTGTTCTGAAAACAATTATTGTCAGCAAAATGGTGTCAATTTTTTTCAGTTTCTGATTAGATCAACATAGGAGAACAGTGCTACAATTCTTTCCTTCAGGATATTTTTCTAAATCAGAATTTAGTCAACCTTATGGAATAAACATCTAAAGGATCCTCAATCCTTATTTTCTATTTAACTAAGAAAAAAAATTAGTGATAAACACTTCCTTACCATTTAACTAGTAGTAAGAGACTTCATCCTGAATGCTGTTATGGAAAATTTGATTGGTTGTGCAATGAATTTGGTAAGATTTATCCTCCATAGCATCAGGGATCTGAGGAAGAAGAAATCATTAGTAGATGGAGGATTCCTCCCCTCTCTAACAAAGGAATTTAATAAAAACATTTGGTTGGATGAAGAGTTTAAAGTACTAGTAATATCTTTGAATGTTGAAACTAGAAAATGTATAATTATACACAAGATATAAATGTATGGGTACGTTGAAGCTGTGAGAATGTATGGAGAGAATTTTTACACCATTTTCCGAGTAAAATTTCTATAGATGTTGTGATGGCAAGGTCTGAAGAAAAAAATATATGCAATTCCACCTACAGTAGGGTCCCGAATTAAGCGTGTTCGAATTACACGATTCCCCTTTTCCACGATCGCTATTTTTCAAAAATAAATTTTCTGTATCCACGAGGCTGTTCAAAGTTCGCGAGTCAAGCACTACAAAATGTATCAAATCTATAGTCTTTTTAAGTATATTGGTAGCCCTAAATACGGTGATTTATAATAAATGTTACAAAACAATATTAACATTACATTTCATTAACATAATTTCATGATGAAGAGCCTATTTAAGGATAAAATTCCACATCAACAATGAAATC
Organism: Palaemon carinicauda; assembly: GCF_036898095.1. Lineage (NCBI taxonomy): Eukaryota > Metazoa > Arthropoda > Malacostraca > Decapoda > Palaemonidae > Palaemon > Palaemon carinicauda. Next base: position 9,011,338 of record NC_090732.1, read on the forward strand.
AACTGTTAACTGTGCGAGTCCAGCTGACAAAATGTAAACAGAAATGTGGTTACGTTCTCGGCAATCTTTATCTTTCTCCAACCTTACGATAATTGTAATGGTAGTGTTAATGATGGTATATTAAAGCATTATTTTTGTTTAGTACAGTATATTTAAAAGCCTTATTTTTCCCTCTGGGCGTTCAAGGTTTTCACGAGTAGACTGGGTTCGTTTATCGGCAGTGAATAGCCTAAACTTCGGTAACGAGTCGTCAATATTTTGTCATATTTTAAACAGTAGGCTATACATTTGATTTGCAAACATTGGTTTTGTAGAGTAGACGGTAAAATAAAATCTAGAGAGAGAGAGAGAGAGAGAGAGAGAGAGAGAGAGAGAGAGAGAGAGAGAGAGATTTGATGGCAGAAATCTCTCTCTCTCTCTCTCTCTCTCTCTCTCTCTCTCTCTCTCTCTCTCTCTCTCTCTCTCTCTCTCTCTCTTTAGATTTTATTTTACCGTCTACTCTACAAAACCAATGTTTGCAAATCAAATGTATACTGTTTAAAATATGACAAAATATTGACAACTCTTTACCGAAGTTTAGGCTATTCACTGCCGATAAACGATAACAAACCCTTTAATGCAAACTAACTGTATCCTTTGATATTCCTCTATATTTATCACGAATTCCTTCTATACCTCCTCAGACACTCTTATTTCAAATATCTAAATTATTCTTATCACAACTAACACCATCTAGTCATTTTCATTCCATTATATCTATTATTCCTCTGAATCTTATTCCCTTTCCTTATTCTGTTTATTCGATGGGATTCGTTTTTCCCTTTACCGTCTTTCAGAATCTATTTTTAGCCACTGGCAACCAAATCCCCCCTTCCCCCGTCTCCTACCGTCTCCCCTGCGAGTCCACCCAGCCTATCTCATCACTCCCCCCCACCTTCATCCTCCCCTGTTCTAGGTCTGTAACCTTCTGCGTCATAATCTCTCTCTCTCTCTCTCTCTCTCTCTCTCTCTCTCTCTCTCTCTCTCTCTCTCTCTCTCTCTCTCTCTCTCTCTCTCTCTCTCGTTATACAATACTTACAAATAGATGAAGAAACCAAAATCGGTTTTCTTGAAGTGTCAATTAAATACAAAACGAAAAAATTATACCGAGTGTACATACATTTCAATCATAGCTTAAAATACGGTAACCGATTTCGTCAGCAAACCACTATTTTTTAGGAAACACCATTCTATTCCAGAAAATTTTTACTCTTTAAATGTCAATTGCGCTATAATAAAACATGTACTTATGTTGTAAAATTTCGGGTGTGTTTTAAAAATCGAGTATTGCTAACTTATTTTTGTTTTACTTTTGGCTGTGATCACATCAGCTGATGTCTAGCTTCCGCGCGAATACAATAACAAAGAATTGTTTACACCATTTCTTAACTTATTCAAACCATCTATACAGTTAATATTACATAAACACCAATGTGTTATAACCTATCATATTTATTGTTTAGTACTTTAAAACCATCCCTCTCTCTCTCTCTCTCTCTCTCTCTCTCTCTCTCTCTCTCTCTCTCTCTCTCTCACATCGAACGTTATAGCGGTAACCTAATTGTTCGGTGACTTTAAAAATAGGCCTAGTACTTTCTTCTTTTACCTTTTTTGCATATGGATCCATAATTGAGGTGGGTACAAGTTGACTTATAACTGAAGTTAGGAAAAGTATTTTGGATATGGAAAGGACAATTATCTTTCGTAACAGTTTAGAATTATCGTAAGTTATCACTCTGTCATTAGCGGCAGTTTGCTATTGTGGATTAAACGCATAAGGAAAAAAAAATTTCCAGCTTTGCTACGAATTTAGGAATTTATATGGATACGGTAAGTAAAATATTTGTAATAACATAATGTTTACTAAATGTTTGTAATATCATTAGTTATGACTTAGATCATGTGTGTTTAATGCATTCGTTTGTTTATTATGATCGAAGATGGAGCGTAAACAAATGGAAGGTTTCCGTTTCAGGCGGCATCATAAAGAAAAACATTTCATAAATGGCATTCATTTCATTTATTTGAAAGTTCTAATAAAAAATAATTAGAACATTGGTAATAACAAATTCAACATATAATCTATACTTGGTAAAATTGCTGTCAATTCAAAAACACAGATGTATAAATGCGTCTGTTTCTTCGTTGTGATCAGAGTTAAACGTAAACAAAACATTGGTTGTCGTTTTCTATTCTGCTTTTTAGCGTGTTTAGGAAACGCATGATATAAAATCGCCTTTATTTTGATAATTCTGGATTTTCAATCATACAACAAGCTAGTCTATAGAGTGATGGTTTTGCTACTCACCAGTTGTATTATACAATAGATATGACAAACATTAAAATTTGTCTGTATTTCGGGTTGTGTTGTAACGGGAAATATATGGTGTTTACACCTATCCTGGTTATAATTTTAACCATTTTTCAAGTTATTAGAACTTTAAAGTATATTAAATGTTTTATTTATTTACAAAAACAATTTGATATTATAAAGAAATACAGTATAGTACAAAGAAAGTATTGGAAATGGGTAGTAAACACATTTGAATAGGCAAATTGCTGGTTGCCATGGCCACAATGGAATTATTTCTGTTAGTTGTGTGTTTCGAAATTCGCGATTTTCCATTTACACGAGGTCATTAATCGACCAAATTCTCGCATAATTCGGGACCCTACTGTATTTTGAGATTAAGGATGAATTAAGAGTAAAAAATGGTAGTACAGCAGTGTTTCACTGCCTATGATTGCAAAGGGATACTTTGGTTTGGTGATAATAGTTGGCTATACAAGTAACTTTGCATAAGCAATACCTATGCAGAATGAAAGTGAGAATATTACTAACGTGTTGTCAAGAAAGTATAGGCAAGTTTTTGTGGGCAAGCGAAGGAAAATGTCAAGTGACAAAATGGTCCAGAGATTGTTGGAAAATAGTATGAAAATATTACAAGAATGGAAAATTGGACACAAGTATATGACTTCATACAAGCCAAATGTAAATGGTACCGAAAAAATTGAACAAGGTATTACGAATGACGACAAAGAAAAAATTATTTGGATTTGTTTATTGGTAAAACTTTGTGGGTTTATAATGTAACAATGCATGCAAGTATTGTAAGGTCTTTAAGTGAGCATGTGATTTTGAGACAATACTAAAAATGAGATTATCAGAGGATGATAAAAAAGGGGAGAAAAGTAAATGAAAGGTTTATAAGTTTATGAGGTTTGAGAGTTTTGAAAGACTAGATTTGAAATAAAAGTTTGAATGTAAGCAAGATGAGAAGTTTTAATTTCCATATATTGAGAAAGAAGTTTGGTCAATAGGTCGAGTTTACGGATGGAAGCATAAATGAAGTGGAACATCACAGCAAGTTGCAAAAATAGACCCGCTCCCCATAGTATTAGAGTACTTACACTGAATATGTTAAAATGAATACAATAAATTAAAGAGATATGTTGTGAATATTTGGGAAAATACTGTTTTGACTGAGTGTAGAAATAGGAAATCTACATTAACCTTTAAATTATTGCAGAATTGTGAAAACAAGAGTGCAAGTGTTGGAAAAATTATAAACGTGGAAGAATAGACGAGGGATATAGTGGAGCCGCTTACAGCATATTTTCAGAAATATGATATTTTAATTATAAAATAAATTTTTGAATATACTTACCCGGTGAATATATATATAGCTGCAACTCTGTTGCTCGACAGACAAAAAACTAAAAAAAACTCGCCAGCGATCGCTATACAGGTTGCGGGTGTGCCCATCAGTGCCAACTGTCGGCCAGATACCATACTCAATGTAAACAAAGACTCAATTTCTTCTCATCCCACTGCGTCTCTATTGGGGAGGAAGGGAGGGTCGTTTAATTTATATATTCACCGGGTAAGTATATTAAAAAATTTATTTTATAATTAAAATATCATTTTTAAAGATTTAACTTAGCCGGTGAATATATATAGCTGATTCACACCCAGGGTGGTGGGTAGAGACCAGTTAAATATGTTTACATCTTATGAGCTAAGAGTTTTTATTTCATTTTAGAAGTTATCAGAATAACAAAAACAAAATAAATAGGTACCTGGTAAGGAAGTCGACTTAGACGATTACTCTGCCTTATAAGTACGTCTTCCTTACGGAGCCTCGCGATCCTCTTAGGATGCTGAGCGACCCCTAGGAGCTGAAGTATCAAGGGCTGCAACCCATACAACAGGACCTCATCAAACCCCTAATCTGGGCGCTCTCAAGAAATGACTTTGACCACCCGCCAAATCAACCAGGATGCGAAAGGCTTCTTAGCCTTCCGGACAACCCATAAAAAACAACATTAAAAACATTTCAAGAGACAGATTAAAAGGATATGGAATTAGGGAATTGTAGTGGTTGAGCCCTCACCCACTACTGCACTCGCTGCTACGAATGGTCCCAGTGTGTAGCAGTTCTCGTAAAGAGACTGGACATCTTTCAAGTAAAATGACGCGAACACTGACTTGCTTCTCCAATAGGTTGCGTCCATTATACTTTGCAGAGATCTATTTTGCTTAAAGGCCACGGAAGTTGCTACAGCTCTAACTTCGTGCGTCTTCACCTTAAGCAAAGTTCGGTCTTCCTCACTCAGATGTGAATGAGCTTCTCGTATTAACAATCTGATAAAGTATGACCAAGCATTCTTTGACATAGGCAAGGATGGTTTCTTAACTGAACACCATAAAGTTTCAGATTGGCCTCGTAAAGGTTTAGTACGCTTTAAATAGAACTTACGAGCTCTAAGAGGGCATAAGACTCTTTCTAGTTCATTGCCTACGATCTCCGATAAGCTGGGAATATCGAAAGATTTAGGCCAAGGCCGAGAAGGCAGCTCATTTTTGGCTAGAAGACCAAGTTGCAGCGAACAAGTGGCTTTTTCCGACGAAAATCCGATGTTCTTGCTGAAGGCATGACTCTCACTGACTCTTTTAGCCGAGGCTAAGCATACCAGGAAAAGTGTCTTAAGAGTGAGATCTTTCAGGGAGGCTGATTGTAACGGCTCCAACCTGTCTGACATGAGGAATCTTAGTACCACGTCTAAATTCCATCCAGGGGTAGCCAAACGACGCTCCTTGGTGGTCTCAAAAGACTTAAGGAGGTCTTGCAGATCTTTATTGTTGGAAAGATCTAAGCCTCTATGCTGGAAGACTGATGCCAACATGCTTCTGTAGCCCTTGATAGTGGGAGCTGAAAGGGATCGTCCTTTTCTCAGGTAAAAGAGAAAATCAGCTATTTGAGCTACAGAGGTACTGGTCGAGGATACAGAAACTGACTTGCACCAGTCTCGGAAGACTTCCCACTTCGATTGGTAGACTCTAATGGTAGACGCTCTCCTTGCTCTAGCAATCGCACTGGCTGCCTCCTTCGAAAAGCCTCTAGCTCTCGAGAGTCTTTCGATAGTCTGAAGGCAGTCAGACGAAGAGCGTGGAGGCTTTGGTGTACCTTCTTTACGTGTGGCTGACGTAGAAGGTCTACCCTTAGAGGAAGACTTCTGGGAACGTCTACTAACCATCGAAGTACCTCGGTGAACCATTCTCTCGCGGGCCAGAGGGGAGCAACTAACGTCAACCTTGTCCCTTCGTGAGAGGTGAACTTCTGCAGTACCTTGTTGACAATCTTGAACGGTGGGAATGCGTAGAGATCCAGATGTGACCAATCTAGGAGGAAGGCATCTATATGTATTGCGGCTGGGTCCGGGACTGGGGAGCAATAGATTGGAAGCCTCTTGGTCAGCGAGGTTGCAAAGAGATCTATGGTTGGTTGAACCCAAGTGGCCCAAAGTCTCTTGCACACATCCTTGTGGAGGGTCCATTCGGTTGGAATTACTTGCCCTTTCCGACTGAGACAATCTGCTATGACGTTCAAGTCGCCTTGGATGAACCTCGTTACTAGGGAGATGTCTTGACCTTTTGACCGGATGAGCAGGTCCCTTGCGATCTCGTACAACGTCAGTGAGTGGGTACCTCCTTGTTTGGAGATGTACGCCAAGGCCGTGGTGTTGTCAGAGTTTACTTCCACCACTTTGCCTCGAAGGAGATACTCGAAGCTTTTCAAGGCCAGATGAACTGCCAACAGCTCCTTGCAGTTGATATGCATGCTCCTCTGACTCGAGTTCCACAGACCTGAGCATTCCCGACCGTCCAGTGTCGTGCCCCAGCCCAAGTCCGATGCGTCCGAGAAGAGAACGTGGTGGGGAGTCTGAACAGCCAGGGGAAGACCCTCTCTAGGTTGATATTGTCCTTCCACCAAGTCAGACAAGACTTTATCTTTCCGGAAATCGGGATCGAGACCGCTTCTAGCATCTTGTCCTTTTTCCAGTGAAAAGCCAGATGGTATTGAAGAGGACGGAGGTGTAGTCTTCCTAGTGATACAAACTGTTCCAGGGATGACAGCGTCCCTACCAGACTCATCCACAGCCTGACTGAGCAGCGTTCCTTCTTCAGCATCTTCTGGATGGATAGCAGGGCTTGATCTATTCTGGGGGCTGATCGTCTTGTTGTTCAGCAACGTCCTCATCAGATAGTTCCTCATCCGAAAACTGATGAGGAAACGGCAACGGAGTGGGCAACGTCTGGCTCGCTGAGTCCGGTCGCACTGGTGCATGCGTGACGGAGCCGGACGCAACGTCATGGAACTGCTGCACAGTCTGTGAACTGTCAACAACCATGGGTGCGCGAGGACGCACAGTGTCCACCCGAGACTGTCTAGACCGTCTGGGTTGTGCAGTCAACACCATACCGGATTGCGGAGGTTGACGCACCGCGTCAAAACAAGTCACCTCTGATGGTTGTTGAACGTCCTGAACGTCAACAACCACCTCCGAGCGTCGCTTAACGTCAACGTGCGGCTGGCAACCCACACTGGGTCGCATCGGTGGAGGAACCACGTCAACTGGTAGACGCGAGAAAGTTACCTCAGTGTCAACAGGACGCACAACCGACCGGTTGGAAGGTTGTTGGCCAGAAGGTTCAGCAGCAACCTTCTCCGCATTAAAGTCCTCCATCAAGGACGCAAGCTTGGACTGCATGTCTTGCAGCAAAGCCCATTTAAGGTCTACGGGAGCAGGTGCGGCAACAGACGGGGTTAGTGACTGAGGCGGTACCGCTTTCCATCCCTGAAAGCCTTATTTATGCATGACATAATTGTACAGCAAAACTTCAAAGGCTCGAAAACAGCTGTAAAATCTTGGAGTCTCTCCTGGCCAGGCGCCAGGGAGAGTCTACGAGATTTGAGAAGTCTATCTGGGCAGAGGCATGAACTCCCAAGCCGAGAACTTCTCTCGAGTCATATCAGAATCTCGCTCTATAAGCCAGTTAAAAAGAAGGGAAAGCAAAGGCTGTATCCCCCAAACTCCTCCTGGTGATAAACCAGTCGCCTAGCAAACGTAAAGCTCTCTAGGAGAGCGAGAGAGCACTAGCTTATAAACAACGGCTTCGAAGTAGCTAGGCCTAGTGTAAGCTCTGACGTTTAGGCGAACGAGGAGCAGCAGTTACAAAAAGATCCGGACAAAGATCCTTAAAAATCAGCATGAAATAATTAAAAGTCCATAGAGGGCTAAGCAGCTTTAGGTTCCTCTCCGTCTGACAGAGTCCTCAAGGGAATATCAGTAGGAGGGGGAACAGCAACTTCCTCATCTAAAGGAACCTTGTCCGATAATAGCTGAGTCTCAAGCAAGGGAGAGACCTACCGTGGTGGCAATGCTTTACAAGCAGAGTCCACACGCACTGGTGCATTAGTAACGGACCAGGAAGCAACGTCATGTAACTGCTTGACAGTCTGTGAACTGTCAACAACAACAGGTGCGAGAGACTAGGACGTAACGTCCTGTAACTGCTTGACAGTCTGTGAACTGTCAACAACAACAGGTGCGTGAGGACGCACAGCGTCCACTCGAGACTGTATTGACTGCCTAGACTGAGCAGTCAAAACAACTCTAGAATGCGGAGGTTGACGCACAGCGTCAAAACAAGTCAACTCCGATTGTTAGCGAACGTCCTGAACGTCAACAGGAGCATCAGCAAGTGGCCTAACGTCCAAATGTGGCTGAAAAACCACACGAGACCGCATCGAGTGTGGTTCTAAACAACCTGATTGACGTGACTTAGCTACGCCAACGTCAACAGGACGCACAAAGGAACGTTAGGTTGGCTGAAAGCCAGGATCTCGATGAGATAAACGGCTACGCTCAACGGACTAATCGGCAGAATAGTCTTCCATAAGGGAGGCAAGCTTATTCTGCATGTCTTGCCGTACAACCCATTTAGGATCAACGGAAATGGTTGCGGTAAGAGACGAGGGTAACGTCTGTGACCGCAACACTATGCCAACAAAAAAGACTCTCGGAGTCTGTGTTACGCTTTTGTTAGGCGGCGAGCAGTTTTCCGATGACTGCATAGGGTCAGAGCTGTCCTAATGGCTGCAACCAGGACGCTGGACCTGTCCTGAAAGGACTGACTTTCGCTTAAGGGCCTCGAAACCTTGTTTCAGGTTTCTTATGCGAAAAGCCTTCGGATGACGAGGAGAAAATTGTCTCTCGCCTTATGGTAGGGGAGATCTTGGTAAGATACACCCGATACCATAGAGGGAAACGTCTGTTCGCTGATCAAGGCCTCTCGAACCCATAAGTCGTACGACATTACTTCTCCCCTGGGCTTGGGAGCTTGCAAGAGGTCCCGGACTAGGTGAACGACAGGCACGAACAGACGAACCCTCGGACGCAACACTGTAACACTTTGCGCAATATCACTTTATCACTACGATTTTCTGTTTTGCACTTATTTCACTGAAATCGAAACTTTTACTGATTTCTACCTGAAGCACGCAATTCTACCCTCATCAAAAGGTAGTAAATGCAAAATCAGTCGTATAATGCAAGCACATTAATACCAGCAAAAAAACAGTAAACATCTATTTAAGATAAAATAATTCAGTGGTTGGGGAAGAGAAGAAACACTAGTTCATTCAAAACTACGTTTTAAATCTCTCACCGTACATTGCCTGGGGACGAGAATAAAACTAAAAACGTTTTATCCTTTCTCCCCGTACAGAGACTAGGGACGAGAGTAACTCGAGAACAACGTTACCCGCTTGAACGGAACGTTTTCTCTCCTCTCTCTCCCTCCATCTCTATCTCTCTCTCTCTCTTTCTCTCTTGATTTCGCACCTAAGAGAAGAGCCCAATTACATTTCGTCAAAAAAACATGTTATTTGACCAAAGGAAAAAAAACTGAAAGGTTTTTCAATTAAAAAGTTCCTTTAGAATAGAATTTAAAACATTTAAGCTTTGAAAGAAGAATGAACAAATCGTCAGAATCGATTACTCTTTCTGCAAAGTGAAACCGTGATACTCTCTCTCTCTATCGTAACGATAGAGCGCAAACTGCGTAGCATAAATAAACTAAACGTTAGTTCATCTTTGAAAACAGTACGAAGACTATTCAAAGAAATTCTTTCATAAAATATTTATTAAAAATATTTATTTAAAAAGTTTTAAATCATTAGCTCTTTAAAAGCTATTTACGATTGAAAGGGCTCAACGTTGTTTAACTTCGGTTTCCAAGTTAGGACCGCCTACTCTCAGGAAAGGTCGCATATAAACAAGTTAAAATTTATTTTTTATGTTTATTATAAATGGAAAGTTAATCGAAGAGGCCTAATAAAGGCGGTGAGATATAAACGGATTTTGAGCGAAGCGAAAAATCTATTTTTGGGTGAGATAGCCATGGCGTCCTGATGGAAGGATCCTTTTTGGTAGCTTCCTTGGGTAATCACTACTAGGATTTTCCCAGAGAATTAAACCACAGGTTATCACAGAATTCTAACTTCTGGAGCGAGTATCCTAAGGGTTTCCCCTTAAGACATCGTGTATCAACAGGGGACACGCATGTATTAACGTGCCACATAGCTATCTACACCCCATATAGAGTTAACGCTTCAATATGGCGGACAGAGCGGCTGGGAGCTGAGCCGCAGCCAATCTAGATGTGGCGATATCGGTACTCGCGATGTAAACAGACGGACGCCATTGCTTTTGATGACGTCACGTCCGTCCTCATCCGAAAGTCTGGAGCTCGCTCATCACCATGATACAGCGGCGCAGGGCGGGACCTGATAACAGACAGGGCGGGTCCATCAGGACGCCATGGCTATCTCACCCAAAAATAGATTTTTCGCTTCGCTCAAAATCCGTTTTTTGGGCTCAAGCCATGGCGTCCTGATGGAAGAGTACCAGAGAATTAGTGTATCGTGGTAGACTTTTTCCCCTTTATAAGTGAGTGCTAAAACATTGAGCCGAAAGCATAGTGGTCTATACTAGAGCTACCGTGAGGCAGTTGCCTTCCTGCCCCCCTGGCATGGAAGTCCCCACGGGCTATGCTGAGATCAAAGTGGTCATGGGAAGGCTATTCATATAGGCTGAAGGAACAATGAGATCCAGAAGATAAGTCAGAGCGATTTGGTATTCGCGTCGAAACAAACTTGAAGAAGTGGTGGTTGTACACTTCGTGCATGGAGTTGACTCATCTTCATAATTGAGTAAGTATTCGCTAAGGAAACTTACTTGCTCTATATAAATAAATGCCCGGAGTAAATCCTGGCATTTTCCTTAACCAAGAATAAAGGGTAATAAAACTATGACAATTAGTATATTTCATAGTAAGAAAGGAGCAAGGGAGACGCACAAGTAATAAAATAGACATTTTATTAGATAATTGCAGGTAAATCAATACATGTCATGCAATAAATAGTAAAAAACATTTACATTGATAAAAATGTACATAGTCATAAAGGCGTGCTCTTGAGTCTGAAAGGGAAGAATCAAGTATTAGTAGGCACTCGTTCTACGGAACGTTAGTCTTTATGTAACACACGTCATGCACGTGGCATGTAGCACTCATGTGGTAATCTACTATGACATTTCACCTGAGGTAAGAACAGTTAAAGAAAGCACAAGGTGGTTTCTGCTTCACTACGTATCACTTGAGGGTCAACATAGGCACCCGACGAGTTAAGAGTCCCTAATAACTCACTGTTCTAAGCAGAGTTCAGAGCAGGTTTCATAACACTACCTGCGGCTACCACAAAATGTTTCACTTCGTGCACTTGTTTCGCATAATGTTTAAAGAAAACACGCGAGGATTTCCAGCCTGTATAGTTCTTGAGGCTTTCGAAATCCATACTCTGAAAGAAATTCAGAGACGAAGCGACTTTCCTAGGATCATGACCAGCGGGTGTACTGTCTGGATCCGCTCTGCGAATGAAGTAGGTGATTTTAGCTCTCAATTGTTTCAGTGACAGGTCGCTGCCCGATGTTTCTCCTTTGAAGAGTTGGCCTCCACCAAAGTTTGAAGTTCTATGAAGATAGACCTTAAGGCTCTCTACTGGACATAGAGAGGCATCTTCCTTTAAGGGGCATATCCTCCACGGGCCCCATCGTTTGGTAGGTAATTCGTTCTTTGCGAGAAACGTCGGATCAGGGAAGAGGGAGAGGTCTCCTGAATCGTTGAAAACGATATGTCCCTCTTCTCTAGATAGTGCCACTATTTCGCTGACTCGGGCTCCCGAAGCTAGAGCGAAGAGAAATATAACTTTCTGAGTCAGGTCCTTAAGAGGGCATGAATCATTGTCCAAGTTGGAGGCGAAGTGGAGAACTTTGTCTAGAGACCAAGTGATTGGTCTCGGAGGGGGTGCCGGTCGTAAACGGGCACAGGCCTTCGGTAGTTTGTTGAAGATGTCGCTAGACAGATCTATTTGGAAGGCGTATGACAAAGGTCTAGTCAAGGCCGATTTGCAAGTAGAAATCGTGTTGGCTGCCAAGCCTTGTCCATGAAGGTGAATGAATAAGGACATGCAAAAATCTATGGTGATTTTCGAGGGGTTCTTTGCCTTGACGAAGGAGACCCATTTCCTCCAAGACGATTCGTATTGCCTTCTCGTGGATTCGGTCTTGTATTCCTCGAGGAAGTCTAGACTCTCCTTCGAAATCCCAAACCTTTTCTTAGCGGCTAGGGTGAGAAAATCATGAGATGAAGGTCCTTGATTTTCGATGATGAAGCGAAGACAGTCGACTTCTGTATTTGCTGGGAGAGAACTGGGTCCGGGAGGGGGATCAGCGTTGGCTGCATCTCCAGGATCAAGGGGTACCAGTTGCTGCGGGGCCACTTGGGAGCCACTAGAGCTGCTGTCCCTTTGAAGGTTCTCAATTTGGAGAGGACTTTCAGCAGAAGATTGGTGGGAGGGAACAGGTAAATCTTGGCCCATCTGTTCCAATCCAAGGTCATGGCGTCCACCGCTTCCGCTTTGGGGTCCTCGTACGGGGCTACATATCGAGGAAGTTGATGGTTGTCGCTCGTTGCGAAGAGGTCGATCTGGAGTTCTGGGACTCGGTGAGAGATGAAGGAGAATGATCTTGCGTCTAGAGACCATTCCGACTATCGGGTTTGTCCGAGATAGAGCGTCCGCTGTCACATTGCGGAATCCTTGTAGGTGAACTGCAGACAGGTGCCATTTCTTCCTTTCTGCCAGACGGAAGATTGTCAGGAGCACCTGATTTATCTTGGGCGATCTTGAGCCCTGGCGATTGAGACAACGCACTACCACAGAGCTGTCCAGGGTCAGGCGAATGTGTATCGACGGGGGCGGGGAGAGTTTCTTCAGCGTCAGAAGAACCGCCATGGCCTCCAAGATGTTGATGTGAAACGTCTTGAATAGGGGAGACCAAGTGCCTTGAGCCTGTTTTTGGTGGGAGTGACCTCCCCAACCCTCCAACGAAGCGTCCGTATGGATGTTGAGAGATGGAGGTGGGTGTTGGAGAGGAAGGGACCTTTTTAGGGCCCTCGCTTCTGACCACGGCTTTAGAAGAAGTCGAAGTCTGCTTGGGAGCCGTCTCTTGAGGTCTCTTCGAGCGATGGATGCGGAACGTCTCCAGACTCCCGCTGCATCCTTTAGCTGTGCACGAAGCACTGGGTTTGTGATCGAGGCGAACTGTAGAGAGCCTAGAACTTGTTCCTACTGGCGTCTTGAGATCCGTTTGGATTTTAACAGTCGCTTGACAGACCCTGCTATTTCCTTCCTTTTCTTTGCTGGAATGGAAAGGCGGTGTGACTGAAGATTCCAGTGGATGCCTAACCATTGGAACTTCTGAGCTGGAGATAGGCGAGACTTTTTCGCGTTTATCTGGAATCCCAGGTGTTCGAGAAACTGGGTAACTTTTCTGCAGGATTCTATACAATCCTCGGGCGAGGGCGCCCACACTAGCCAGTCGTCGAGGTAGGCCATCACCTGGACGTTTCGGATGCGGAGCTGTTGTACTACTGCGTCCGCTAGCTTTGTGAATATCCGAGGGGCCACGTTGAGTCCGAAGGGCATGGCCCGGAAGGCATAGCTTTTCCGTTGGAGTCGGAATCCTAGGTAGGAGGAAGCGTGATGGTTCATTGGTATGTGCCAGTATGCGTCCGCCAGGTCTATCGAGACCGTGAAAGACCCTCGAGGCAGGAGGGTTCTGATCTGTTGAAGAGTCAGCATCTTGAACTTGTTGTTCGATATGAATACGTTGAGGGGGGATAAGTCCAGAATGACTCTGAGTCTGTCTGAGTCTTTCTTGGGGACACAAAACAGTCTCCCTTGGAACCTTGTGGACTTCACCCTTCTTATCACCTTCTTGTTCAAGAGGTCTAGCACATATTCTTCCAGGAGGGGGGTTGAACGTTGGAAGAATTGCTGGAAGGTTGGGGGTGGTTGCGCCCAGCTCTAGCCCAGACCTTTCTTGATGATGCTGTGTGCCCAGGAGTCGAAGGTCCAGCGATCCTGGAAGTGGCGGAGTCTTCCTCCCACCGGAAGCACTTCATTGCTTCTGGGGTCCCGAGGACTTGCTGCCTCGGCCGCTAGCTCCCTGTCCTCCTCTGCCTCTGGAGGGCCGGCGAGAGGAATCTCTGCCGGAACCCCTGCCTGAGCTTCTACCCTTGGGACGAAAGGTAGTGGAGTGCTGCTCGAAGGCGGGGTTGAAGGCCGGTGATGAGGACAAAACCGGCTGTGGGACCAACTGAAAGGTCTGTGGCGGCTGAGCGGCCACTTGGGGAGTAGCGGGTGCCGGAAACTGACGTCTGTGCTGACGTTGCTGGGGTCTATGCTTCGACTGCTTCCTCTTAGGCTGAGGACCGTCATCCTGAGAGGGCTTTCTCTTCCTAGACATGCCCCATTTGTTGAGAAGGTTCCTGTTCTCAGATGCGGCCTTGTCTGTGATCTCTTTCACTAGATCAGACGGGAAGAGGTACTTGCCCCAGATGTTGGAGGAAATCAGTTTCCGGGGTTCGTGTCTGACAGTGGCACTGGAGAACACGAATTCTCTGCAGGCTCTACGAGCTCGCATGAAGTGGTACAGATCCTTGACTAAGGTTGCCATATGAGATTTGGCAAGGACCATGTAATGGTCAGGGACTCTGGTGTCACCAGCCATTACGTCCATCTGGACCTGGAGAGTGAGAGATGCTGCCAGCCTCTCCATTTCCTGTTCCCTACGAAGGAGGTGATCGTTTAGCTTGGGGAGGTCCTCATTAAACTGACGTCCAGCAACGTCAGGATCTAGTTTGCCCACCACGAAGGTGTGTTGCACATCCTTCCAGTGTTTGGTGTCGGGCGGGGTGGCTGCGGAGAAAGGTCTGCATTCCTCCAATGCAGGGCAGGATTTCCCTTCTTCTACAGCCTTAAGGCAGGCAGCGAAGGCCTTTTCCGTGAAGGGTATCACCACTTCATCGGGCGCAACGTAGGTGGGGTACTTCTTGCTCAGAGCCGGAAGTCCAGAGCAGGTAAAGCCTCTGCTCTTAAGCGCTTTGGCAAGCATAGCCTGGGCCTTCGAGAGATCGAACACTATTTTCTCCTTCGGTTCGGTCTCTTCCTTTGAGGATGGTTCTGAACGTAGACGGACGTAACAGTCCGGATACGCCTCAAAGCGGGGGAAGAACTCCACTTCTTCCAGGGGTATGGAACCGATCTTATCGCTGACGAAGATCTTGTCGTCAGCGATGACCATATGCTCGGCGAATCGCCACGGATTGTCGCTCGAGCATGCGGGGAGGTCCTTGATGGAGATTTTGCGAGATTCCTTGGAACCTCCCATCGACCGAATGATCTGGTGAGTTTCTTGGAGCTTCTGCTCCATCACGGATTCAATGAGCCGAATCATATCCTGTGCCGTAGGTAGAGGAGTCGTGGTGGAGGACGTAGACGGGAGAGACACTTCCGTCGGTGTAGGAGTATAAGGGGGGATGGAGGGAGGGGCATCCTCCTTATCGGACTCGGTATACACTACCCGGTCCTCTTCTTCATCATCCTCCCCTTCACCCTGGGCCATAAGGGTTTTCTCGGTGTCCTCCGAGATCTCTGACATGAGTTCATCATGTTCTGAATCCAGGTGACAATCATTCATGGACTGAGCCATGACAACATCAGGTTCCGCTGTAATCTGGACTACGGGGATCTGTTCGACTGGGACCACTGAGTCTGGTGAGGCCTTTGGGAACAGCAAAGACCTCATTTCTTCTGTGGCTAGGTATGGTCCAGTGGCATTCTTTTGAAAGCCACGTACCCACTTGCGTAGGTTGTCCCGAGCAGTGTCCCGAATCTCCGCTGAGGGAGAATCATAGAATGCTTTCTGTAAGCATTCTTGGCAGACCGAACAGGTGGTGGGGCCCCAGTACTTGAGATCCCCTCTCTTGTGAGCACAAGGGGCGTGTGTCCTACACGCCGTGTGTCCATAGAAGTGTGGCCGACGGACCGCGCAGAAGTCGTGGTCACACGTGACGTACTCCTCCTGTAAAAGAAAGAGACGATGAGTATTGTAGAGTCATAATATGGCTCGTATATAAAGTTAATTATTAACAAGTTAATATTAACATAAATTAATTGTGATGCACAGAAGGGTGGGTGAAAGGAGACAGACGCATGCCTCGTGTAACCCACCCGGCTGGTTGCCGTAGCATCGGACAGTCCCAGGTGGCCGTAGGCCTCCATGGAAGGTGTCTTGATAATGGGAATTCCATCTAGAATAACCATATTATAGACTAGGCTTGAAATCTTATCAAGAAAGTCTGGGGATCATGAGATCCTAGTAAGGTTCCGGCAACCAGACGTGCCAATTACACGTAGCGTGCTGGAAAGATGAAACACGCAAGAAGACAGAGTGAAAACTGAACAAAGTGTACGATTCCGTACCAGTTTGTCCGCGTTAACAAGCCGTCTAGGTGCGGTTTTTAGGAGCTATCGCTAGTAAAGATAGCTGAGAGAAGGGGTGCAAGGCATCTTGCCGCCTCCGGACGGGTCCGGCATACCCCCGGCACGCCGGAAGCCGCTCGAGCAGAGTTTCTGGCATTCAAGAATGATCATTCTATGGTCAAAAGAAGCCAGGGTGGCGGCAGCCGGTAGCGGCGGCCGCCGGCAAGGAGCGGCGGTTCCGGCAGCCAGAGGCAGTCGGAGGGTGACAGGGGTAAGGATAAAGGAGCATAGCCGGGGCCAGGCCGGCTGCTAGTGCCGGCACTCCGGGAGGGGTCGGCAGTGTGCCGAGGCTATGAGGGAATGGAGAGGCCACGGCGGTAAGCCAGCGGCCGGCGGCGATCCCCCGGCACTCGGGGGAAGGCGGCAAGGATAAGGAAGTCACCCGTAGCGGCGGTAATGCCGGGGTAGAGGCGGCAAGGGACAAGCACCAAAGATGGAGGTGGGATGGCAAGGCTGTATTAGCCTAGTCAAGACACCTCTGGAAAAGGTACCACCATGATAGAGGTGAATCTATCATCCTAAGCAGGGGCCGCAAAGGCCGGGGGCTAAGGCAGTCCAAGAGAGGACAGGGTGTACCCAAAGAATGGGTGGAGACTCTTCATGTCGACCAAATGATAACTGACTCCATAGCACTATGGAGGGTCTATGTATCAGAGCGGACAACACTGGGAGCACCACGGGGTCCAGCACTCCAGCCTAGGGTGGAGTGTAGGACAGGGGACATATGAAGCCTAACCTACTGGTAGGTTAGGCTAGGCAAGAGATAGGTTGGGGGGGGAAAAGGGTCTTCTTATAAGAAAGGATGGGTTATGCACCAGAGCGGCCACCTAGGAAGGGAGATGCTCACCCTAACCTATAGTAGGTGGACCAACTGAAAAACTGTGCACTCGTATATTTCAGCAAGGTACATAAACCAGCCCTCCCAACCTAACCTGGATTAGGGTTGTTAGACCCTAATCAAGGAAGGGAGAAGACGTATCGCAAGGAAAAGGTCAAGGACCGATTCAGCTTAAAGGAGGTGATCCTACCTTTAAGGCCCGCAACACTAAGGGAGGGGTCATTCCCTTAGGTGGGGAGGCGATACAGTACTCTGAGGAGTCTTGTCCTATCACATGTAATAGGGTACAAGATTACCAGAGGGAAGCCCTAGGGCTAGGGATGAAGAGAGCATATAGGGGTCCTATCATAAGGTTAGGTTAGCAAGGCACTCAAGATAACCTACCCCCTATATGGTCCCTGAAGGCGAAAAACACTTGCATCACTGTCAATGGTATTGTAAAATAATGCCAAAATCTTCATAACTAACACTAGGATCACTGAAATATCATGCATTAACACTGGTATAGGCTCACTGGCCTAGGGGCTAATCAAAGCCTACTGGTATGGGGTCAGCGAAGACCCTAACTAAAGCGTCAAAAACACGATAAAAGTTCCTAGCTATGAAGACTAAATAACTAATAGCGCTGATTAGTAATTTATATACTGGTAAGGCTGTTGCGGCTAACTAAATAAGGCATGCAAGCAACAGCAGCGTCATAAAATGGCGCTGACCGGTCTGGCAAAGCTCTGCCACAATTATGCAAATATCTCGAAAAGTAAGATTTACTTTACGGTCAGAGCTTATTTAAACAATACTTAAACCTTTGTACTCAACTTTCCAGAAGAAGGTGAAGCTGAAGGTTGAGACATGGCGAGGATGCAAGCAGATAAAGTCGCACAAAGGGAAAAATACGTCCAATCGAGCGAGCTACTAGCAAAAGGAATGAGGACGGACGTGACGTCATCAAAAGCAATGGCGTCCGTCTGTTTACATCGCGAGTACCGATATCGCCACATCTAGATTGGCTGCGGCTCAGCTCCCAGCCGCTCTCTGTCCGCCATATTGAAGCGTTAACTCTATATGGGGTGTAGATAGCTATGTGGCACGTTAATACATGCGTGTCCCCTGTTGATACACGATGTCTTAAGGGGAAACCCTTAGGATACTCGCTCCAGAAGTTAGAATTCTGTGATAACCTGTGGTTTAATTCTCTGGGAAAATCCTAGTAGTGATTACCCAAGGAAGCTACCAAAAAGGATCCTTCCATCAGGACGCCATGGCTTGAGCCCAAAAAAATATATAGAGGAAAATCTATAATTAATTTATAACGTGATAAGATAATTACTAAAAGCCTAAACACACTTCCGTCTAAGGGAAGGGTCGGCCATTTAAAAGTCAAAGAAAGTCCATACTCTCTGTCACCAAAAATTAAATCTATCCAAAACGAGTTCAAGATTTAAGATGAAGATAAAACACCTGCACTGCGAAACCTCAAACCTAAATGAAGTACTTCACCAAATATGTTGAGAAAACTCCAGGTTCTACAGCGAGTAAAAGTACGTCTCGTCGACACGTCGACAGAGAAGAAATTGAGTCTTTGTTTACATTGAGTATGGTATCTGGCCGACAGTTGGCGCTGATGGGCACACCCGCAACCTGTATAGCGATCGCTGGCGAGTTTTTTTTACAGTTTTTTGTCTGTCGAGCAACAGAGTTGCAGCTATATATATTCACCGGCTAAGTTAAATATTTAAAACTTTCACTTCTGGAAATAAGCACCAAAATTAGCACACACTTTGGCAATCACTTTTTTGATAAAACCCATTAACCACCAGGAAATTAGGATGCTAAAAAATTTTTTCAAGATGGACTCCATTGAATAGAGAAAAATTGCATTTGCAATAAAAGAACACTTTACTTTTCCTTTTTAAATGATCGTGTCAAATCATACTTTATTTTTCCTATGTAGAATCTGAATCTGTAACCAACAACTTATTACCGGATTCCTTGACCCAGCAAAGCTAATGCCAATGCATAACCAGGACACACTGGATGGCACACCTGCTGTGAAAACCAGTATGGAGTTAAGTATCAGCTGAACAATTATTTAACGTACCCTAATCAATATTTGTGTGCCAAATGCTCTCAAAAGCCCTATATCAGTTATCTACTGTAGACGTGTACAGTAGTTGAACAAATTTCTAGTTTTTCAGCCGTGCTTGAATTGACAGGGTATGCCAGTGTGCGATATCTGAGCCAAAGATAACGGGGCTTTGCTTTACACACTTTTCCATGTGGTTACCTGGATGGCGTACAGATCACAGGGGACCAGAGGTTACTGGATGAATGATCCGGTTAGGTGTAGGTCATATTTTCATTCCTGAACCTAGCTGTATCCCATATACCTAATTGGGTATGATTGTGATCAAGGTGGTAAAAAGATAAACCCTCATCCTCGATTCACTAGAGATAATTACACTGTAATACCATAAATACCATCCACCAAGATGGAAAAACAGATCCAAGACAATTCTGGACTAACAACAGCAAGTATTACCTTTTTTAGAAGAGTGAAGAGCTCACGTCACTACATGGTCTACAATGATTGTGACCGATATTCCTCTTATACTGTACGATTAACAAGCTGCCTTATCTGGATTCCAGCTACATTTGATGGTGATGGCCGATTGAGACTGATATTCCTCTCATATGATTAATGAGATGCCTATTGTTCCGGATTCTAGCTACATTTGATGGTGATGGCATCATTAAAGAAAATGAGGAACAAGGTACAATATCACCAAAGTTGTCTCCTAAAGTTTAACACAAAATTGGAAAGCCAGAAAAAGAGCAGCAGCATGTGCTAGATCAAGCTATTTAGAATAATCTTTGGAAGCAAAATGTTTTTCACATGTGATGAAGAAAATTCCATCCTCTGAATTCAGATCAGTTATGATGATGAACCTTAATTACAGAATTATTGTATGTCCCCAAAATTTAAAAGGAGAGAAAACATCTTACAAGATTCAGCAATGGAGATGCTATTACACTGGAGCTCAAGTAGCATTTAGTATACTTGAGACACCTGTACAATAGAGAGGATGTACCTCAAAGCCTCCAAGTGACTGGAACAGGAAAACACAAGCAAGGAGGATGCTCACTCCGGCATTCTAAGAGATAGTCATATCTAAATGGAGACTACAAGATCTGGTGAGAGTCCTGCAGTCCTCCAACTTGCAGGCTTAATTCACTTAAAAGCTCAGTATCTGGAGCAGCTGGGCGTTGATGCACCTGCTACTACTCCACAAGACGTAAGGTTAAGTTGTTACAGAAATGTCACATGTTGATTTGTATTTTCCTACCCACAAACCATAGTCCTTTAATAGGAATGATTCAGCACACCTGGAGAACTCAGCAATTGAAACTTAGAAGGTGTTGGCATTAGCTGGTAGTTACCGGACAGTAGCAGGGAAACAGACGTTAAGTTAATGGACTGGTTTGAATAGTTTGGAATAGTATTTAGGATGAATTCATTCAGGGATGAGAGGTCTATGATAAGTCTCTAAACACTCGCCCCAACCTCCCAAAGGACTTTTTGACCAAAACCAGATGGTTGAAGACGACTGAAGACATGAGGAATTGCACCCTGTCATAACTTTACTGCTTGTCAGTTCCTGTGTATAACCCCGCCCACCACCTCTGCCATCTCTCCTTACACTATCAATTTGGTTACTTGCTGAGCAGTAAGGAAGTAAAAGAGTCCACTTCTTCAAAGCAAGGTGTACCAGGAATTCCTGCATCCAAGTGTACATCCAATGATATATTGGAATTATGGTGTCTGTGACATGGGCACTATCTACCCTAATTATGAATCAGGGACTGATTATGGTACAAAGAAGCTAGTGAATAGGTCCATAGTTCAAAATTTGAATTCTACTTCAGGTAAAATGTATGATTTGACACTAAAATAATTCAAATAGGAAAAGTACTTACTTTTTTTTTTTTTACAAAAGCAATATTTCCGTATATTCAATATTGCCCGTCTTGAAAAATGGCCACCATCCTGAATTTTTAAGTGGGCTAACAGACTAAAAGTAGTATCCACAGTATTTGTAGGTTCCCATTAAGGGCAAAATTCTTCTGTTAAGATGTAGACCAAGTGTGTGAATGAAAAATAGATTTTATTTTACAAAGGATTATGGGAAGTGCTTAGAGCGAGAAATTCCTACTAAATAAATTGAAAACTTATTCCAAAAAAAAAAAAAATATAAAATTTTATGGCAACAAATACAGTATTTCATTGCAACATGTTATCTGGTCTACGCTTAATGAGCAATACCTTGTCAAGTCCATACTTGTACATATTAATGTGCCAAGTTTGCTAAACAAAATTGATTCAGCATTCTAATTACAGATTTCTTGAATCCTGTACTCTTACTTCTGATACCATGGAAAATCCCAATTTAAGCAATCAAAATATGAAAAATCTGACTTTCATACATGATTAAATATTCCTCTTATAATTGTTTTATTCTACTAGACAATTTTTCTATGAACCAACAGTTAAATGAAAATGCCAAATACCTGATATGTAAAAATTATCTGACTTACTTTAAACATTTCTCGGGGTCCACTGACAAAATATTGACTTCTCCCTTGGTTTTCATTGACGGCAGTATATGGCGAATTAAGGTCACATCTGTAAAATTTTAATATCCAATAATTTCTGGACACTGGAACTTCTATTAACTTCCCTTTAATAGAAAGCTTTTAATGATGTCAGTTACATCAGAAATAGACATTGCGTTTTCTATACCATGAAGTTATATGTTCATAAAATTCTTGGAAGGATGAGCTTAAATGATTAAATTTGACAATTTTGGTTAAGAACAGTGTACAGTATTAAGTACAGTGTATCAACATACTCCCATCTCAAAATTTTCTACCTGTACACAAGATCTATAAGCAATATTTACATAGCTATGTAGGTATTAAGCCTAACCAACCATTAGAAATTATCCTATTTTGCAAAGATAAAACCGTATGAAAAAGCTTTTACTCCAAACTCAAAATCTTACCTTGAAAATACTAGAAATCATTAGGATCCCAAGTTTCCTCTTGACACAGCTGCTTTGGCTTTATTACGTAGCCTACAGCTAATGTCTTGTGAAGTCATTTCAATATCTTAGTTGATTCGATACAACCCAACGTAATATTTAATTTATTTAATTGAATCCATAAAAAATATGCTCTGTTTAACAAATCGGATGAGAAGCGGTGTTTTCAACGTGGTATGGCCTTTTGCGTCAATAGGTGTATGAGATGATTAACAAATCGCTCATTTCATTTACGTTATATTTATAGTTTTCATGATATACTATATGGATACTTAATTCTTGGAACTTGAATGAAGTTTGTACAGTACCATTCGGATACATTTTTCAGTATCGATAATAATACTTAGTAATTTTCATACTTCATTACTATTATTTCTGGACTAATTAATATTAAGGACAATTCATTTTATGAGAAAAATGCATTTCAAATAACAATGAATTTATAAATCTGAAATTTCAAAAGATAAAAACCAAGTTTCTAAAAAGTATTTTATCGAAGTTGAAAGTAGTTCTACTTCCTTCAGAATTCGTACAATGATATGCATACAAATAGACAAACTGTTGCTTTTAAATTTGTTACTTAAAAGAAAAATCTCTTAATTTTACCGAGGTAACGAAGGACTCAAACTGACGTAACTTATCTGACCTAACAGAACTTAAGCCGATTCACAAAAATAACTTGAATTGTATTGAACCAACTTAAAGGATATATTGAAATGATAAATTGAAACAACAGCCTAGGTCATCAAGAGATACCTTTTCTGAAACAAATATGAACACATTGATTATATGTCCAAAAAAAAAAAAAAAAAAAATATACAATATTTAGAGAAATCTTGTTACGAACAAACTGTAATAAATAATTTACTTTGTTATGCAGTTACCGGACAATAATGAAAAGCTGTGGATTAGTGCATTAACGTACAGAAGATTCCGTACTTAAATTCTCAGGTTTGAAATTTTAGTTTTTGAAAGGTTTTCAGGATCATTTTTTAGAATCTACGACCTAGGATGGTTAAAGAACAGTTCACCTTACTACCAACCACAACCACCAATTTCTCTCTCATCCCGAGAAATTTCAGTCACAATATGAAATTTTATCAATTTATAAGCCATATAACAGTCAAGAACATATGGACCTTAATAAAGTTTCTTGAATATTTACTCATTTAAAATGATTGGATTTATAAGACCTATATACAATATATGTTGGCATCAAACCCAACCAACCATTACACTGATCAAAGATAAAACCGTTAGAAAGCGTTTGTTCCAAACCCAAAATCTTACCTTGAAAATACTCAAAATCGCCAGGAACTGTAGGTTTCCTCTTGACACCGCTACCCGTCTTCATTATACAGCCCATCTTATCAAGTCATTTCGATATGTTAATTGATTCGATATAACCCAAGCTACCATTAAATTAATATAATTGGATACATAAAGAATAAGTTTTTCTATTTAACAAATTCTCATTTAATTTACATTATCTTTATGATGATGCTTTGTGGATAATCTTATTTTTTGGAACTAAGTTGCAGTAGTTTGTACAGTACCATTCAAGATGGAATTTTTGTTCTATCGATAACTATACTTTATAGGCAAATTTTCATACTTCATTATTTCCAGTAATATATTATGGATAATTTCTTTTATGTGAGAAAAATGTTTCAAATAACATAACGTGCAATATAAATTTTCAAATTTTAAATTACAAAATAAAAAAGCACAAACTTGCGTATTACAGCTTTGACGGGGTTAAAAGTAGTTTATTTTATGACTTGATAACTGAAGTATAAAGAGTCCCTTCCAAATTAGTGCAATGATGACGCATACAAATGGACCCAGAAAGTGTTCCTTTTCAAATTTGTTACTTGAAAGAAAAATCTTCATCTAGTTTTACCAAAGTAATTAAGGACAAACTGGCATTTTCATTTATCTGACGTAACTTATGCCAATTCACTTTAATAACTTGAATTGTATTGAACCAACTTTAATAGTGTATATTGAAATGACTTGAATGGGAACAATCAGGCTAGGTCTTCAAGTAATGATTTTTTTTTCTGAAACAAAAATGAATTTACATTAATTACTTATTTTTTTTTAATCTAAGCTCTACAACAACCAATTACATCCTCTATTAAAAAAGTTCAGTCCCCCCCTAGCCCTGCCTTTTAGCAACTCTCACCAATAGATGATAACCCCCTTTAGGTTCCTGCTAAATTCTGACCAATAAACATCAAGCCCGACTTTCTTTCGAAACTTACTATACTTAGCTAAACTAGAAAGTCTTGAACCCAGCCCTTTATAACCAAAATAAACGTTTATAGAACCACCCTACTGACATGGAGGATAGATAACACACATCAGCTACTGCATCGCTCATTCATTGTTCATCTGGTGCAAAGGATACTTTTACTCCATTGCATGCATAAAATGTACCGGACTATACTCCCAACAGGATTTTCACGTACACTATTCAAAGAAGTTACAAGACAGGAATCCAATTCATTCGAGTGCTTAAATATATTCAATATTTTGTATATCTTTTGTTATAAATAGGACAACTTTCTTAAACCACCCTGAAATACAGTTAAGCAAATGCCTTATTCAGATGGTCTCCAATGATAACAATACCGGCATGTCTAACTCCAGAAGTATTTATTCAGAAACTGCCAAGTGGCAATTTTTGTTTTCGGATTAAGACCCCGACATATTCACTAAAGCGTATTTTTTCCAAGGGTTCACTCATTACTCCTATGTTAAAACCTAGTATATTTTCTTAAATGCCATACTGTAGTTTAAAATGCATTTTAAAAAACTAAACAAGGGCAATTGTTTCTCCAGATGTTTTATTTCAAATAACAGAATAAACGATGCTCGAAAACTACAGGAACTGGAACAATTTCATCAAGATGCAAACAATCAAATTAACACTGATTTACTGACCCAAAACTGAAACATTTAAATTAGGCAAGAAAACAAATTGCTTGAGAATTGATGTACAGTACATTTAATAATCATTTTCACAAAATAAGGTTAACAATTGCTATATCATCCAAAAAGGGCTTTATTTAAGCAATGAATTACCAGACACCAGTTGCTTTAATCTACATTACCATTTTATAAACATTCATCATGATTATTCTTCCATTTTTTATATAAACCAAGTTGAACTTGACAATTGTTAGAAAATGCAATTTGACAACACTTAAAAGCCTGTTCATTGATTAGAGAGTACTGAGTATTGTATCATGTCTCTGGAATTTTTCCTATACTGTACTGTAGTAGGACAGAGTTAAAATAAAAACCATACGGTTACTAAACAATTTGATATATTGTATTACCTATTATTACAAGCTAAGCTACAACCCTAGTCAGAAAAGCAGGATGCTTTAAGCCCATGGGCTCCAACAGGGAAAAATAGCCCAGTGAGGAAAGAAACAAGGACATAAGTAACTTGCAAGAGAAGTAATGATCAATCAAAATTCTACACCTGCACAAGTAACTTTCGAGTTGATTAATAAATTTTCAACGAGAGGGGCATTCAGTAGAGTGCAGACCTCTTGTCGCAGCAGCTTATTTCTTGACCTTTTACTTGAGCTGGACCATTGACCTTCAAATGTATTAATTGGGAGTATTTTCACACACTCAATTATGAACCAAGATTGAAGCCTGTGACAACGATGTCTAAACTTATGGCTGATTATACGAGTTGGACATTTACTTGAGTGACCTTGACCTTTGACCTTCCAAAATTTGACAATTTCCAGCTTTTCACACAACTGTTAATTCCTGCAAGTTTCATTATTCTCGATTAAATTTAAGGCCAGGAAGCTAGACACAAACAGGGTAAAACAAATTACTTCCAACTTTGATGGTGGTGGTAAAAATGCCTAAACCAAAACCTGGTTGAAAAATGTCAAAAGAAAGTTTGACAAAGGTCAAGACAGTTTTATTTCCTTTTAACTTATGAGCATGAACTTGCATGAACTAAAATAGATTCTCCTTAAAACACACTTGACAATTTTCCTATCTGGTATAGGGAGAAAGTATTCAACTTTTATAGAATAAAAGGAAAAAAATCAAATTACATATCCTTCTCCCGACAATGGCTCCCGATTAAAAATTGAAACTAGGTATCGCCACTTTATCAGCCTTCTAACTTCCCCTCCAACATATCAACCTAGATTCAGTTTAACATGAGATTGTCTAGTAGTTTTAAGAACTTTGTTATCCTTATTAAACTCTAGTTATCCTTCACACCTATCCAATCATGAAAATAAAACTTGCAATGTCTGGGGTTGGAAGTTATAGCCTAACATCCAAACATTGATACATTACCTGCCACCACTTTGGGGAGATATGACTTAAAAGTCCAAGAGCCCCAGTCTATGGACTTGTGCCTGGGATTCAACATGTCACCTGGCCACTTACACCAAATAGTCTGGCCTTTTCTTTACAATCATATTATCATCTATTCTCATAGACCTGACAACAGAGATTACCATACAATTCTTCTTCTCTCAAGGGGTTAACTATTGCAGTGTAGTTGTTCAGTGGCCACTTTCCTCTTGGTAAAAGTAGAAGACTTTAGCTGTGGCAAGCAGCTCTTCTAGGAGGAGGACACTCCAAAATGAAACCATTGTTCTCTAGTCTTGAGTAGTGCCACACCATCTGTACCATGGTTTTTCACTGTCTTGGGGTAGAGTTCTCTTGTTTATGGGTATACTCGGGCACTATTTTATCTTATTTCTCTACATCTTGTTTTGTTCAAGTTTTTATAGTTTACATAGGAAATACAAATTTGAAAGAAATCCTTGTGATCCTACACTTCACCTTCCCCGTGCTGGTCAACAGTGCCGACACACGGGGGTGAGCTGGTGTCGTTCTTTTAAGGTAACACCACAGACTCCTCACTGGGTAAAACCCCAGTAGAAGGGTCTTCGATTACCGAATGAAGACTATCCGAAATGGGTTGTACCAAGGGTACAGCACACTCGGATTTTGAGTCCTGGCAATCGACTCAGGGATGCCGCTGAGGATTACTTCACTTTGTCTCCTAGAGTAGGAGACATCAGAAGATGGATCATACAACACACTAACTCTCTTGGTCAAGCCCAAGTAAGGAAGCTATCTGCTGCCTGGCATAAAGGTTCGTAGAGAGGGGCCTTCAGGGACTGAAGGATCCGAAACGCGTTCCCAGGAGGAGGTTGATATCCCGCAGAGGACAAGTTATCTAAAACTTTGTATAAGTAAAGGTATCAATGGGGGAGAATCCCCTTCCACGACATCAGTTACAAAGGACCGAACACTTCGCCTGGAAGGCCAACGCTGAAGTGTGAGGTGCCTAGACATCTTTTCCGCAACTCGTTGCAAACCTGAGAGAGGTGGTGTAGGACCATCCCAGGCA
Organism: Palaemon carinicauda; assembly: GCF_036898095.1. Lineage (NCBI taxonomy): Eukaryota > Metazoa > Arthropoda > Malacostraca > Decapoda > Palaemonidae > Palaemon > Palaemon carinicauda. The sequence continues at coordinate 9,039,019 of NC_090732.1, forward strand.
TGAAGTCGAAGCAATGCTATGGCTTAGGAAAGTGTTAGCATGTGGCTACTTGGAAGATCGCGTCGTGGAGGAAGATCCCTCGGAACTCCGTCGGGAGCTGCAGAAGGTACAGGAACCATTTTGCGGGATGCCATAGCGAAGCTATTGGAGTCATTGATAAGATTTAGCTTATCCTGACTTAGCTGAGGACTTTCTCCAGACCGAATGGGGGAAAAAGCGTACACCTCTAAGCTGCTCCACCGATCTTGGAATAAATCTTGTTCGAGGGCCTGAAATTCAGGGCCATTGCAAGCATGACCACAGTCAGGGACCTCACAAAGCTAAGACTTTGTTGGATACTAGATGATTCAAAGACACTAGGAGCCCAGTATCTGAGTGGTCTGTTCAGATTATCTGCAAGCACATTCCTGTACCAGGAATAATGCGACCAGATGCAGGCATCTAGCTGTCCTCTGTCCATCTGAGGCTTCCTACTGCTAGATGGTTCTCTGAGGTGAAAGCTGGTACCTTTCTGAATCGGGCCATCAGATGAGGATGGATTGGTGCGGCATATGGCAGCCCCCCTCTCTTGATGAATTAGAGAGCATCAGATCCAGATGGGAGATGAGAAAATAGGCCTATTTGCAGAAGCTCTCGTCTGTCACCCACCATCCGCGGTTCATCCAACGGGTTGTGTGTGTGTGTGTGTCAATAAACAGAGGATCGAGGTGATGCGAGACCTGCAACTATTTGCACATTCTTGCAATGGAGGGGAGGAGCCTGTCCAGCCTCCAACAGCCACCAATCTAGTGTGGTTGGCCGAATAAGACCGATACCCAAACCAGTTAATCAGTACAGCTTATGTTATAAGAGCATAGAGATCGCCTTCCACACAGGAGATCGGACGGTAATTACCAAACGCATCCAACCAACCCCAAGAGGAAATTGAGATGAATCTTCAATCTATTGATGGATGGGTAATAAGCATAAGTCTACTACGAAGAAGTAATACCAAACTGTGAGCATGACAAGCATACATGCGTAGCTCGACTTAAAGTCTTGTCCGGAACCCAGTTGGAGAACGTTGAAAAAGTTTGTAACTGAGATTCCTCCTCCATAGGACGAAAACGTTCGTACTTCTCCGTCTCCAATAGGTAAACTAGCTTTTATATTTAATGTTAATATGCTAATGAGAAGTTTCCGGACAAAGTCACTTTAGGAGACAGACTTTTGATCAGGAGAAAGGAACAATGCCTACAAGGCAGAATGTAAATGACGTATGTCTGGTTACAGGAAAGTAGCCAAGTAATGTACTGAATAACCTGGTTTCAGTAAGGGATATAGCTATACAACTTAATAGAACAGAGTTCTAATTGCAAGATGTATATAGCCCCTATTGGCAGAAAGATCGCTTGCACGCATATGTATTTGCCTGTCTGCGCTAGCGCATGTGTAATCTCTGCCTTCAGGAATCGTTTGCTACGAATCCGGTCGAGGGAATAATGTATGTGCGACGAACCACAACGTTATTGCCCAAGGAATTTTTTAACGTTGACTGGTTGTAATAATCTTTTTAATAAGAGCGGACATGTTGTCAACCAAAATATACAGTTATAGAGGCGATCATTTCTCCTTTGGTTTGCCTTCCTCTATAAGGGAGTGGGCTAGCCAGCATTCATACAGACAAGGACATCTGGTTACACGTGGGCGGGGTTTGGAACATTCGTAACCTTAATGCAAAGCTGCCCACGCTGTTGCCATCATTCTAAAATGTAAGCTAACACTGTTCCTTCTGAACTAATTTTTCAAGACAATAACCCTGTAAGGGTAGAATAAAGAGTCTCAGAAGCCTGTCATGTTAAACGGTAAGTCGTCGTACCCAAGGTACAATGACTGTACAGTAGCGGCTGATTCAATCAAACAGTAGAACCCTAGTTTATGACAACCTCACGGTTTTGTCTAGGCTAGAGCGCATGCTCCGGGAAGGCTTACGGCCTTTATGAAGTTTTAACAATACCCATTTAAGTTCTGTAAAACTTCACAGGAACTTTAGTTTCCCGAAAAGGGAGTTGCCATTGAACACTTTCTCGCTAGTGAGCAAACTAGCGTCTAATTCAGGCAAGGCCTGACAGGGGAAATGAACTGGAATGAAAAGAATTTTTCGTTCTCCGCTAATTTCCGTCCTGGAAGTTGAAGGTTTCTCGATGACAAGAAAATATCGCAAGGTGCCTGGTAACCCAACCACTCAAAGTAGAAGGGTGGATGGAAGACGACTCGGTACATTCGAAAACGAAAGGACCAGCCCAGCTCACAGTGATCAGCTGGGAGTGTAACGTGACGTAACAAGTCACGCTACGCTGGAAGATCCTACGGGATGGGGGGAGGTCGATCATAGAGTTATCAGACAAACTCTGGATTGCAGGAATCGAGAGATTTGGCGCCACGAGAACCTAGAGGTTCTGAATTTATTTAGTTAACTCCTTTCTCATGCCCCTAAGGGATCGTGATTATTTTGTGCGACCCTAAGGGATTGTTGTGACGAGAACCCGCAGGAACACTGTCGCTTATTCCTGATGGAATCTTCAGGAATCGTGTCGTGTGAACCCACAGGGGTTCACGCGACCAGAAGCACGATCAGAACCCAAAGGAACTATGACATAGGTACCTGTAGGGTGACTGAAACCCTTAGGCAGCAGGTATCCCTCAAGGTTTAAGAACCTCGGCAGGTTTCTCAGCCCTCTTGCCTGAGGGAGGCTTCCCGCCAGGCAAGATCGGCACAGGCTTACCCTTAGGGATAAGATCTAGTCTCTGACTCTGCAGTGATGGAGGCCTATGAGACTGGGGAGAGTGATGGGGGTGTCTCCTTTAAGGAGGGTTACCTCCTGCCACCAAAAAAGGGAAAACTGTTCTTTGCCTGAGGACGAGGGAGCCACCGAAGAGAGGCGGGTTTGGTTCTGCGAGGATGTTAAACTGCAAGAACCCTCTCTTGACCGAGACTTGAGAAAGTCAAGAGCCGGCGCTCGGAGAGCATCTAGCAACTGTTCTATCGCGTGACAAAGCGGGGGGAAAAGCTGTGTCTAGAGGTGGGAATCCTGGGGGGAGTAACAGAGGATCGCGAACCACGATTGCGTGCTGTCAGAACTCTCGTGGCTATGAACCTCATCACTAACTCCTGTTGGGATGGGCGCGCCCGAGAGATCAACAGTGTTGACCGCTCGTGCCGAGATGGCCACAAGCGCACTTCAACATAGCGCAGATTGTGCGCCTAGAAGGGCGCGCATGCAGTGATGGTTGCGCGCACCAAGTTGGCCGTGTGAGCCAAGTTGGTGGTGCGCGCACAAACGCTTCACGCGACGAGAGTCCGAAAACTGTCTTAAAAGTAGAACTCTTGGTGACAAACTTCATAAGAACCATAAGGTTCTGCGTGATCGCGTGAACCCCTAGAGGTTACGTGTTTAGGAGATAACTCCTTGCTACAATAACCCAGAGGTTCAACGTAGCTGAGGTCGTGCGAACGCTCAATACGAGAGTCCGAAAACTCTCGTCATAAGAGTAAGTGTCAGCTTGACTGAGGGTACAAGAACCAAAAGGTTCAGCGTAGCTGTGTTGTGAGACCCCAAAGGGTCAGCGCAATGGGAAGTTTCTCGGTCATGAGACCCCGAAGTGTCAGCGTGACTACAGGCACGAGAGCCCGAAGGCTCAGGGTAACCTGTGTTGCGAGACCCAGAAAGGGTAGCGCAAAGGGAAACCAAAGTTTCCTTGTCACAAGACACCGAGGGGTCAGCGTGACTGATGGTACGAGAACTCAAAGGTTCCAAGTCGCGTGAACTCAAAAGTATAGCATGGCGGAGGCCCAAAGGACTCTTAAGGTCATGAGAACCTGCAGGATCAACATGAGAGCACGAAGGCTTGCAATCACCACGAGGAGAACCAGCAGGTTCAAAACTACGTCGCCTCCCAGCACGAGAACGTCCTGGAGAGGGGTCACAAACCCTTCCACCATAGGATCCTCCTGAGAGGAACGCAGAGCAGACTCCGCCCAAGGGGGAGACTGATCCAGCTCTTAAGATAACTCCTCCGCAGGGGAGTTTTTTTTTCTCCCGAATGAGAACGTTTAAGACTTTCTCCCCCCCTTGAGGAGAACCATAAGCGCAAGGGGGGACCACCGATGCCCAGAGTCTTCTCTCGAGAACGAGACACTTTCCCCTGAAGGGGAAACCAACATCAGAGAAAGCTCTGCCACTGTACGACATGTCACTGAATAAACTATCTCGCAAACGAGAGAGAAGTCCTCCCGAAGAAGGATATTGCCAAAAACTTTCTCCCAGCTATGGGAAAAAGACATAGGTGTAACAATCTCTCTCAAACGAGAGAGAGAAGTTCCCCTAAAAGGAGGAATAAGCCTTGGACTTGCTTTTCCACACTCAAGGGAAGAAGCACAGTCTTCGGCGACGAGATAGCAGTAGCAGAACTCGTTGAGCTGTCCGCAATTCTTCCCGAAAGAGGGAAGGTTGCTGGACGGCTGAAGTGGGGAAGCTCTCCATCAGAAGGAGAGGCAGCCCAACTCCAGAGAAGGTTAACACTTCCTCGTAAGGGAAGGTTCTCCAACCTCTGGAGGCGAACCTCCTGGCAGCAATCTATGCTTCCCCTCAACAAGCCTTGTTTAAGTTGAAGGTTGGCAACGACTGCTACCTCATAACATGGGCAGCTCACGAGCTGCCACATGAAGCACAGGATATTGACCAGAGTGGCCTAAGCCATCAGCCTTGCGTTCTATGTTGCTACTATCTGTAGAAAACAAAATTGTGATGAATTAAAATTCATAACTTCGCTGCACAACATGAACTATTCGGGGAATAAGTCACCTTCCTTGTATGAGAATTCCTCAAAAGAGCTGAACTGTTATAACTAACTCGAGTATTCAAACACTCGGGAGTGTTGAGGACCTGCCAACCACTTACGCAGGGGAGGGCAGCAAGGTAGGGGAGTAGTATCAAAACAATGACAACTCCCTTACGGCAGATATGCCAGGTGTACCTTAGCGCCCTTGCGGTACTACAGGTAGAACTATACCCAACCAATTCAGATTTTCCATGCCCCATGGTCTCTAGAGGAGAGGAGGGTGGGTTTTAAACTTATATAACCAGCGGGTAAGTATATTCAAAAATTTATTTTATGAAAATATCATTTTTAAATATAAAACTTACCCGCTGGTTATATAATGGCTGACTGACACCCATTGGTGGCGGGTCAGAGACAGCTGCACAATTGGAAATTCACTTAAGAGTTACATATAAAACTTGAACAGTTCTCACCTGATAAGGAAGCTGACAGCAATGCTCTGCCTCATTTTGTCTGCTATCCTTAGGAGATCCAGTGGTCCACCCAGGGGGCTGATGATCTCTAGGCGCTGTCAAACGGTTTAATAACCTATTACATGACAGAACCTCAACTAATACCCTTGTTCCGGGCGCTCTCTAGGAACAAAATAACCACCTGACTAGATCAAAGATTGCGGAAGACTTGTCGACCAATCTTCATGTACAATCATAAAAAATATACATAACATAACAGTTCCAAGAGAAGAACAGGGGTACTAGGAATTTAGCGAAATGTAGTGGTGGATGTTTCACCTACTACTGCACTCGTCGTTACGAGTGATCCCAAAACGTAGAAGTCTCATAAAGAGACACAATACGGTCTAAGTAATGCAAGGCGAATACAGGATTACCCCTTCACTAGGTTGTATACGCAATGCTTTGCAGAGAACAGTTTAGTTTAAAAGTTACAGAAGCTCCTACAGCTCTAACTTCATGAGTCTTTACTTTCGACATCTTATGATCTGTCACACAACCGTGTGAAAGAACCTTTGTAATTAAAGTCTATACGAGATGATAGTGTGTTTTAGACATCGATAACGCAGGCTTCTTGACCGTGCACCAGAGAGTCATGAATAGACTTATTTCTATGGTCCTGTCCCAATAAAACTTAAGTTTTAACTGGGCAAAAAACTCTTCTCAGCCCTTCACAAACCAAATTCGAGAGGATAGTGATCCTGAAAAGATGTAGGCCATGGATGAGAAAGAAGTTTGTTAACGACCGAGAATCCAGGTTGCACGGCGCCTATGGCTTAACCATTGTGAAGTCCATGTTCTTGCTAAAAGAGTGAACTTCACTGACTCTCAACTATGGTAGACTTACTCAGAAAGTCTCAAAAGTTAGGCCTTAAAAAGAAACCAAGTGCAAAGGCTCGGATCTGTCACAAATGCGAAATTCCAGAAACGACCCCTATAATTTCAGGCTGCCGCATCTTGCCGACACTTCCAAGTCATCTCAAATGATCCGAGAAGATCTATAATGTCTCTATTTGATAGATCCAATCTTCTGCGTCTGAAGACAAATGCCCGCATACTCCTGTACTCTTTGATGGTCTAGGAGGAAAAAATGTGTTTTCTTCGAAGGTCTAAGAAGAAATAGGCCACTTGTGTTAGGGTTACCAAATTAAGAGTCAGCTTTAGCTCTACACCACTCCATAAAACACTCCTAATTGGGTTGAAAAACCTTGAGGCTAATGTCCTTTGTACAAGCGATAGCCTCAGCTGTCTCCTTCGAACAACCCTCTAGATCTTGGGGGTTTTCCGAAATACTGGAGGCAGCTAGACCTAAAGCTTGATGGTTTAAAATAAAGCGTTCGTGATTCTGACATGGGGAAAAGGACTAATGACATGCTTCCAGCATGCACCCAGCATGAGTCCAGTATGGTTCCAGCATGCTGCCTACGCTCAACATGTCGTGAGAGTGAGTCAGGATCTAGAACCGCCTCCCAAAACGCGTCCATATCGGTTGCAAGAAACCAATATTAAAGCTAGGCTTGTTGAAAAGAAGCATCAACAACGTGAACCTCATACTGTGAGGTTAAGACCTGATCGTGTGTAACCAGCGATTGTTCAACGTAGTTAAAGCCAAAGCTTGACGTGAGGGAGCGTTAGTTGCGAGGCCAGAGAGAGACGAAGGGGAGAATAGTCTGTTTATACTGCTGTGAGAAAAAAAGACTTGACTGTATGCGTCTAGCATGCGACCATAATGTCGCATGTGCTTGCACTGCCATAAGGTGTCAGCGTGCTGTATGCGTTCACCTTGTCGTGTGGATACAGCGCTCTATGTGCGTCCCGCTTGTTGTAAATCTACAGCGTGCTGCGTGGAGGCGACAGCATAGCGTCTGGTCAATGGCGGAAAGACGTAACTGTTAGTCTATCATGATGCGGGAAAAAAAACCCTGACTGACCTTATCCAGCATATGTCCAGGCTGACACATGCGCTAGGTTGTTTAGGATTTCAGATTGAACTGTTTGCCGAGAGTAGTCCACGTGTAGCATGCGTCCGCATGAGTGATAGTCGCGTGTCCCACAGACCGTGAAGATGGGAAAACTTGAAAGGATCAACTTTGACTGTCAATGTCCAACACACGACCAGACTGGCGTCTGAGTCTGTGACTGCGTGAGGGAGAGACCAGAACTTGTGACTGTCTGCGCCACGTCTGCCGTAAGAGAGACCAGACTGCTACAAGCACCCGCTCTAACGCTTCTCGTAACACGAGCATATTTCTGCGAGGAAGCGTTACTGAGCATAGGAGAACTATGCTTTCTGACACTAATCGGAAAACCATTTCTTTGATCTATGGTAGTCCTTAGACTCTTTTAGGAGAAAATTTCCTCCACTCCGAGAATCGTAAACGCTAAACAGATGAAATTAACCTCTTTTAGCTCAGACCAAACCTACACTCGCGGGGTAGCGTGCGCGCCAACTCAAGCGTGAGCTAAGGCCGGGAGAGATCATCAACCGCAGTCCTGTGAACGACCTGGGAGAGTCCCTACGACATTTCAAGCGCGCCTTGTGCGCAAACTGAACGTATCCAATGCTGTGAGATACCGTCAACAGAAGTCGCTAGACCTCAGAAGAAAGTACTAGACATTTCCCCTAACTGGGGAAGGAGAAGAAGCGTGAACAGAAGCAAACTGAGCTCCTTTTCTCCCGAAGAACTGTCTCTCTTACACGATTCTGGTACTGACACGTCGCCTCCTTTCGAAAAGAAAAGACTTCCAGCGAACATCATTTACTGCAGGATAAGTTATTAGAAAACATACAACTCCTGAAAGGTCTTGGACATATTGACTGGTGACTACCAAGTCTAGATTTTGCGTCCTTCAACGAGGACAAAGTCTTTCCTCCGTGAAAGTGCGTCAGATTCCAGAGGAAGAGCTAGGATTCTATGTGACTTGTCTGACTTCCGCTTCTCTCGCGGAAGAAAAAAAAAAAAACTCGATTGCTTCCCGTTTAAGCATCCCAACACCCCTGCTGCGAGGGTAAGTTCTGTTCGCGTGTATACATAACTAGTAACTTCCTAGTCTGGTAGACAGGGAAAACGTAGAACATCATTCTCGTCAGGGAACTGCGTTCTAATACGCAGAAAACAGTTACAAGATCCATGATACCATAGCGATGACGAACTGATCACTTCAAGACATTCCAACTTCGCTCTTTTCATGATACTATGTCACATGGTTGTGATGTCATAGCTCAACAATTGTAGGCGAAGAAAAGAGCATTACTTCATCATTCCAAAGTGGAGAGGGAACATCTTTGACTCATCAACAGTATCGCTCGACGGAACAAATGTTTAATGCACAAGGTCCGCGAAGTACCTCAGCCTATCGACCTTCCTTCTCCCAGGGGTTGGAACGTAAGGTATAGGGCTAGGGGCAAGATGAACCCGAACAAAACACCTCTTTCAGAGCACTGTGCTATGTTTACGAGTCACTAACAAGAGCGGTTTAAAACATAATACATTAAATCATAAAGATCTGCCCGTGGTGGGAGATATACTTTTACGTTCTATTCTTAATAAAGGCCTTAATGCCCTTCCTGCTGTTGCAGCTGCAGGCGCTGCATCAATCTCTACAGTAAGGTTCATTATTTTTCTGGGAATGATTTGATGTTAATTTATTTATTTATTATTTTCCTATTAATTTACAGGGCCATCTTTCCCCTAAAAGGAGCCCTTTGGGTTAAAGCATCTTGCTTTCCCAACTAAGGTTGTAGCCTGGCTAGTAATAAAAAAAAATAAAATAAAATAAATAGACACCAACTCAACTAGCGAAAACTCTGAAGTCGGAACAAGGAGCAGCAGGTAAAAAATATAAGGGAAACTCTTCAGAAAAATTCATGAGTTTCTGAAAGTTATTCCCTTCCCCTTACAATCTCTATCATAGGAAGAGAAGTCTTGCTTCTTAGGAATCCACTCCTTATGATTCTGAATTCAGACCTCAATGCTTAGAGGATTTAATTCTAGCTCTCCCAACCAAGAGTTAGCCCAGCAGGCCTTGGTCCGAGAATATAATATCTTTCTAGTTAAGATTTATTTCTTAATATAGCGCCTGGAGCAACAATAACAACACTAGACTGGTCAGGTAAACATCAAAGTCTATTGTCATAGGTAGCGAAGCGTCCACACTGACGTGGCGCTTCGCTCCGTTCCGTTGACGTTCCGTTTCCGTACCGCTCCGATGACGCTTCGCCGGCTCTGCTGCCTGGCGAACGTCGGCGCGCCTGGATAGACTGATACTAGGCGCTATGAGCGGTCGTTTGCGTTGAGCAGGTAATCGAAGTAATGCATCCACTTTCTCCCACCGTTGAACATTACGGTTGGTAGACCGCCTGTGCGACAACGAGTCCTCACCGTTAAAGACACGTCGCCTGTGCGACCGTATCAAAGACGGGAATCGAAACACCCAACCGCACTGTTAACGGCAGGCTGAAAAGACTGCATAAAGGAAGATTAATTGCTGTCTCAAGCCTAACAGCAAAGATCAAGGATCAAACTTAGGCGAAACGTATTCACCATTATCTTCGTCGATCCCTAGCGCTTGCCACTGTCGAGAGACGACACCCATCAGGTGGAGGCGGCGGCACTACGTCCGCGCCGCATGAAACGTAACAGAATTAATCTAATTTTGTTTTCAACTTGGCGCCTGAAGCGCACGTATGATGTTTGAAAACATTAATACCTCGCTTTATCTATAATGAGGGTGAGCATTCTGGTGATCGACAGAAAACGCTTGAGGGGACTTCTGTTCGGGCCTTAAAAGACTAACGTCTGGTAACCCTCTCGATTCCTTTCGCCGTTCGACTTAACTTCTCCCCTTAGTCCGGGAGCTCGACAGAGGTCTAAGGCTAGGATAACGACAGGTCCGAAAAGAAGCACTCTCCACTGAATAAAATTCACTGCATAATTTAGCACTAAAAAATTGCACTTTACTCTTTGGTACAAAGAAAGTTTCATAATTACCTGAAAACCATAGTATACGCTCTCTCAAACGAAATGAACTCCGTAGGGAGAGACTTATAATTCTGTCAATGGTTTGAATGAGAATGCAAAAGTACCGAATCCCATATAAATGCAACAAAATATTAAATATCAAATATTACCTTAATAGATATATCTATTAAATTAAAATAAACCATTAAATTAAGGGGTTCCAATAAAAGACGAATCATCACTCATACCATTGGAACATCTACAAATATACGAACAATTTTAGTATTCCAAAAACCACCAAGGCAACAACGATACATAGAATCGTGCGCTACATCGATTGTAAAGAATACTGCATCGTATAAAATAAACTGAACTGTAACTTCCTTTAATCTCTAAGGAAAAATATTGAAGGGACCAATTAATTGCAAAATGATATGTTCCTTTTATATAGTACAACTTAAAACTTGAGAAGTAAGAAGAATGTACTATTCATAAAATCGCTACAATATTTTGTAATTTTGTAATGATACTGACACCTGCGTAACAAAAATAAAATGAACGCTAGTTAATCTTTGCAAACAGATCGAAGATTATCTAAAGAAAACTATTAAAAGGATAAAATTCTCAAAATAATCCTTAAATTTAATTTATAACTTTAAAAGAATATTCAATTATCATTCTTTGTAAAAAAGCAAGACAGCAAGACAGACTTTTAGCCTACAGAAGCGGCTGTGACGTCATCAATGGACGAAATGTTTACATCCGCCCTTATGCTTTCGTGAGGTTTAAAATAGGTTGAAAAACCTTCTAATCCCATCTTTTTAGTTATAAATATGTGATCACAAATCAAATAAAACAAATAAGTGAAAGCCCAAACTCAAAAGACGGATTTTGAGCAAAGCGAAAAATCTATTTTTGGGTGAGATAGCCATGACGTCCTGATGGAAGGTTCCTTTTTGGTAGCTTCCTTGGGTATATTAACTACTAGGATATTCCCAGAGAATTAAACCACAGGTTATCACAGAATTCTTACTTCTGGAGCGAGTATCCTAAAGGTTTCCCTTTAAGACATCGTATATCAACAGGGGACGCATGTATTAACACGCCACACAGCTATCTGCACCCCATATAGAGTTAACACTTCGATATGGAGGGGCGGAGAATAACTGGGGAGCCGTTCCACAGCTACACTCGTCCGTGGCTACTTTTGGTACTCGAAACGTAAACAAACGGGCGCCATTGCTAAATGACGTTACGTCCGTCCTCATCCTGATGCCAGCTGCTTGCTAATCTCCATGATACAGCAGGACAGGGCGGGGCCTGAAAGGCTGGACTAGAATAGCAGGGAGGGTCCATCAGGACGTCATGGCTATCTCACCCAAAAATAGATTTTTCGCTTCGCTCAAAATCCGTTTTTTGGGCTCAAGCCATGACGTCCTGATGGAAGAGTACCAGAGAATCAAGGTATCGTGGTAGATTTCCCCTTATAGAGTAAGTGCCAAGGGCTTTGAATAAAGGTAAGCATTGTGACCTCGATAGAGGTTCCGTGGGGATGCAACTTCCTGGCACCCCCTGGCAGAGAAGTCCCAACAGTCCATGCCAAAGTTCAAAGTGGTCATCGAAGGGCTACTCACCTTGCGGAGAGTACGTGAAGAACTCTGAGACAAGACAGAATGGTCGATATTCCTGTAGGAACATTCTCAATAATAGATAAGTGGTGGTTAGGCACTATATTTCATAGCTAGAGAACAGTCTGGTCTCGAAGATATGGCGCAAGTAAGTACTCAATTAGGAATATTACACAGCATAGGTGAGTGTATAATACGGATAGAACCTATTATTATTCTTATTTCAAGAGAAAGGGGATAATGAGACTATGACAACAATGTATTTCATAGTATGAGTAGGAGCGGAGAGAGACGCACAAGTAATAAAATAGAAATTTTATTTCACAATTGCAGGATATAGTAATAATAAATGCAATAAAAGATGTAAAGTTAATTTACAAATAAATTATAATGTACATAGCAATGAGAAGACTTCACTCTTGAATCTGAAAGAAAATTTCAAATTATTAGAAAGCACAAGTTCCATAGGAACGTCAGTCTTAAATAAGGAAAAACATCATGCTCTAGGCATGTGGCACTCATGTGACAGCTATGACATTTCACCTTGTAAAGAACAGTCTATGAGAAACACTAAGTGTCCATGAAATCACTACGTATCACACGAGGGTCAACATAGGCACCCGAAGAGCTAAAGTCCCAAGTAACTCACTGTTCTATGCAGAGTTAACTGCAGGTTTCATAACACTACCTGCGGCTACCACGAAATGTTTGACTTCATGCACTTGCTTCGCATAGTGCTTGAAGAAAACACGCGAAGATTTCCATCCTGTGAAGCTCGAGGCTTTCGAAATCCATGCTATGGAAAAAATTCAGAGACGACGCGACTTTTCTAGGATCGTGACCTGCGGGTGTACTGTCAGGATCCGCTCTGCGAATGAAGGAGGTGATTTTTGCTCTTAGTTGTTTCAGTGACAGGTCGCTACCCGATGTTTCTCCTTTGAAGAGTTGGCCTCCACCAAAGTCAGAAGTTCTCTGAAGATAGACCTTGAGGCTCTCTACTGGACATAGAGAGGCATCTTCTTTCAGGGGGAAGATTCTCCAAGGGCCCCATCTCTTGGTGGGCAGTTCATTTTTCGCGAGAAACGTCGAATCAGGGAAGAGGGTAAGGTCTCCTGAGTCTGTAAACAGGATGTGACCCTCGTCTCTTGATAATGCCACTATTTCGCTGACTCGGGCTCCTGAGGCAAGAGCAAAAAGAAATATAACTTTTTGAGTCAGATCCTTGAGAGGGCACGAATCGTTGTCCAAGTTGGAGGCAAAATGGAGCACCTTGTCCAGGGACCAGGAGATAGGTTTTGGCAGAGGTGCTGGGCGTAGACGAGCGCATACCTTCGGCAGTTTATTGAAGATGTCGCTGGACAGATCAATCTGGAAGGCGTACAGTACTGGTCTAGTCAAGGCCGATTTGCAGGTAGAAATCGTGTTGGCTGCTAAGCCCTGTCCATGAAGGTGAATGAAGAAGGACATGCAAAAATAGATGGTGATTTTCGAAGGATTTTTTGCCTTGACGAATGAGACCCACTTTCTCCAGGATGATTCGTATTGCCGTCGTGTGGATTCAGTCTTTTATTCCTCGAGGAAGTCTAGACTTTTCTTCGAGATCCCAAACCTTTTCTTCGCGGCTAGGGAGAGAAAATCATGAGATGAAGGTCCCTGACTTTCGATGATGAAGCGAAGACAGTCTACTTCTGTACATGCTGGGAGAGAACTGGGCCCGGGAGAGGGATCAGCGTGGGCTGCAGCTCCAGGACCAGGGGGTACCAATTGCTCCGGGGTCACTTGGGAGCCACTAGGGCCGCTGTCCCTTTGAAGGTTCTCAGCTTGGAGAGGACTTTCAGCAGAAGGTTGGTGGGAGGGAACAGGTAGATCCTGGACCATCTGTTCCAATCCAGTGACATGGCGTCCACTGCTTCTGCCTTGGGGTCCTCGTACGGGGCCACATAACGAGGAAGTTGATTGTTGTCGCTCGTTGCGAAGAGATCGATCTGAAGTTCCGGGACTTGGTGAGAGATGAAGGAGAACGATCTTGCGTCTAGAGACCATTCCGACTATCAGGCTTGTCCGAGATAGAGCGTCCGCCGTCACGTTGCGGAATCCTTGTAGGTGAACTGCAGACAGGTGCCATTTCTTCTTCTCTGCCAGGCGGAAGATTGGGAGAAGCACCTGATTTATCTGGGGCGATCTTGAGCCCTGACGGTTGAGACATCGGACTACCACCGAGTTGTCCAGGGTCAGACGAATGTGGATCGAGGGAGGCGGAGAGTGTTTCTTCAGGGTGAGAAGGACCGCCATGGCCTCCAAGATGTTGATGTGAAACGTCTTGAATAGGGGAGACCATGTACCTTGAGCCTGTTGTTGGTGGGAGTGACCTCCCCAACCCTCCAGCGAAGCGTCCGTGTGGATGTTGAGTGATGGAGGTGGATGTTGAAGAGGAATGGACCTTTTCAGGGCCTTTGCTTCCGACCACGGCTTTAAAGAGTAACCGAAGTCTGTTTGGGAGCCGTCTCTTGAGGTCTCTTCGAGCGATGGATGCAGAACGTCTCCAGACTCCCGCGGCATCCTTTAGCTGTGCACGGAGCACTGGGTTTGTCACTGAGGCGAACTGTAGAGCGCCTAGAACTTGTTCCTGCTGACGTCTTGAGATCCGCTTGGATTTCAGCAGTTTTTTGACAGACCCCGCTATTTCTTTCCTTTTCTTCTGGGGAATGGAAAGGCGGTGTGACTGAAGATTCCACTGGATTCCTAACCATTGGAACTTCTGAGCTGGAGAGAGGCGAGATTTCTTGGTGTTTATCTTGAAACCCAGGTGTCCTAGAAACTGGGTGACCTTGTTGCAGGATCTTAGACAATCTTCGGGCGATGTCGCCCAGACCAGCCAGTCGTCGAGGTAGGCCATCACCTGGACGCCGCGGAGGCGGAGCTGTTGAACGATGGTGTCTGCCAGCTTGGTGAAGATCCGTGGGGCCACGTTGAGCCCGAAGGGCATGGCCCTGAAAGCGTAGCTTTTCCTTTGGAGTCGAAATCCTAGGTAGGAGGAAGCGTGGTGGTTCATTGGAACGTGCCAGTAGGCATCCGCCAGGTCTATCGAGACCGTGTAGGAACCTTGAGGCAGAAGGCTCCGTATCTGTTGAAGAGTCAGCATCTTGAACTTGTTGTTCGCTATGAACTTGAGGGGGGATAATAAGTCTAGAATGACTGAGTTTGTCGGAGTCCTTCTTGGGGACGCAAAAGTCTCCCTTGGAACCTGGTTGACTTTACCCCCCTTATCACCTTCTTGTTCAAGAGTTCTAGGACATATTCTTCCAGTAGGGGGGTTGACTGTTGGAAGAATTGCTGGAAGGTTGGGGGTGGTTGAGTCCAGCTCCGGCCTAGACCCTTCTTGACGATGGTGTGTGCCCAGGGATCGAAGGTCCAACGATCCTGGAATTGGCGGAGTCTTCCTCCCACTGGAAGCACTTCATTGCTTCTGGCTTCCCGAGGGCTTACTACCTCGGCCGCTAGCTCGCTTTCCTCCTCTGCCTCTGGAGGGACGGCGAGATGCATCTCTGCCTGCACCTCTGTTTGAGCCTCTACCTTTGGGACGAAAGGTAGTTGACTGCTGCTCAAATGCAAGGGTGAAGACCGGCGACTGTGACAAGACCGGTTGGGTGACCAATTGAAAGGTCTGTTGTGGCTGAGCTGCCACTTGGGGAGTAGCGGATCCCGGAAACTGATGTCTCTGTTAACGTTGCTGGGGTTTCGGCTTGGTGGGTTTCCTCTTAGGTTGAGAGCCGTCGTCCTGAGAGGATTTCCTTTTCTTCGACATGTCCCATTTATGGAGAAGGTTCCTGTTCTCCGTGGCGGCCTTGTCGGTGATCTCTTTCACTAGGGAGGAGGGAAAGAGGTGTTTACCCCAGATGTTGGAGGAAATCAGCCTCCGGGGTTCGTGTCTCACTGTAGCACTTGAGAACACTAATTCACGACAGGCTCTACGAGCCTTCGTGAAGCTGTACAGATCCTTTACTACTGTTGCCAGGTGTGTCTTGGCAAGGACCATGTAGTAGTCAGGGACCCTAGTGTCACCGGCCATGACTTCGAGCTGTACTTGGAGGGACATAGATGCGGCGAGCCTTTAATTCGTATCATGTTCCCGACGAAGGAGATGATCGTTAAGTTTCGGGAGGTCCTCGTTAAACTGACGACCAGCGACGTCAGGCTCTAGTTTCCCCACTACAAAGGTTGACTGGACGTCTTTCCAGTGTCTAACATCAGGGGGAGTGGTCAGGGAGAAGGGTCTGCACTCCTCCAGTGCAGGGCAAGGTTTCCCTTCTTCCACTGTCTTATGCACCGAAGTGAAGGCCTTTTCCAGAAAGGGGAAGGTCGCATCGTCTGGTGCGACGTAGGTCGGGTGCTTTTTGCTAAGCGCCGGTAGTTTAGAGCAGGTGAAGCCCTTACCTTTCACCGTGTTGGCTAACATAGCCTGGGCCTTCGGGAGATCGAACACTATAACCTCCTTTGGTTCGGTCTCTTCTTTAGAGGCAGGTTCAGACCTAAGTCGGACGTAAGAGTCCGGGTAAGCCTCAAAGTTTGGGAAGAATTCCACTTCTTCCAGCGCGATCGAGCCGACCTTTTCGCTAATAAAGATCTTGCCCGTGGTGATCGGCATGTGCTCGGCATACCTCCATGGGTTAGTATCCGAGCATGCAGGGAGGTCCTTAACCGAAATCCTTTTCGGTTGCTTCGAACTTCCGAGGTTGGACCCGAAGAACTCATGCGTCTCGCGAAGTTTCTTATCCATGAGAGCTTCAAGCATCTTGAAGATCTCCTGAGTGTTGGATGGAGTAGGATCCGGGGTAGCGGATGTAGAAGGGAGTGATACATCCGTCAGTGTAGGAGTTGGTGTAGGGGTGGACGTCGGAGTGACCTCCTGCTCAGACTCAGGGTATTCCACCTGATCTTCCTCATAGTCAAGTTCATCGCCCATGAGGTTCCTCTCCATGTTCTCCGACACTTCCGACATACGTTCCACGTTGTCGGAGTCTAAACGGCACTCATGCATGGACTGAGCCATGACCACATCCGGTTCCACCACTATCTAGACGGTGGGAATCTGATCTTTAGGGACCACTGAGTCTGGTGATGCCTTCGGGAATAGCAAGGCCCTCAAATCTTCGGTGGCGAGATACGGTCCGGTGGCGTTCTTCTGGAAGCCACGCACCCACTTGCGTAGCTTCTCTCGAGCAGTGTCCCTTACCTCCGCTGAAGGAGGATCGTCGAACGCTTCGACCAGACAACTCTTGCAGACTGTACAGTGCTGCGGGTCCCAGAATTTCAGTTCGCCTTTCTTATTGGCGCAGGGGGCGTGGGTCTAACACGCCGTGTGCCCGTAGAAGTGCGGGCGCTTCATTCCACAGAAGTTGTGGTCACATTTGATGTACTCCTCCTGTAAGAGAAAGAGAACATGAGTATACGGAAGTCATAAGAGCGACTTACATTACCTTAAAGTTAAATTTTAAGTAGTTAAACTTTAACTTAATATTAATTAATTTATAATATTGTAAAGTTAAAGAGAGGAGCGGGAAAGGAAGTAGATAGACACATACTTGTGCATCCCGCCCAGCTGGTTACCGTAACCTCATCAGTAGGCAATTTCGTTTGAGACCCGAGGACACAAAAGCAGAAATCTTCATGGACCGCCAAAGAAGGCAGAAGATAATTCTAGCAGAGATTGCCTGCGATTTATATCAAGGACTGAGACCACTCAGACCTTTATAGTAAAAAGGGGGTAGCAGAAGACCCCGTATGAGATAGGGTTCCGGCAACCAGCTGCGCTAAGACACACAGTATGCTGGAAATTTGTGATATGCAAGAAGACAGCACGGCCGTTAATAGAACGGTAAGACAATACCTATCCATCGGAGTAGCCAAGCTATCTGGTTGGAGTGTAGGGCTATCAGCATGTAGTTGATAGCTGGTAGAAGGGGTGCAAGTCCCTTGGTGCCTCCGGAGGGCGCCGGCAGACCAAAGGCATGGAGGCCGCTCCAGTAGGGTTTATGGCATTAAGGAAGACACACAAGAGAATTCAGGTATAATGCCAGCTTGGCGGCTGCCGGCACAGCGGTGGCACGCCGGCAGGAGGCAGAGGCTCAGGCTGCCGGCTTGGTGACCAGTTCATGAGATAAGGCAGGATGGTATGGTATACCCAGACCGCCGGCACGCCGGAGGCCGGCCCGAAGGACGGACAACCGAAACTAGGTAGTGAAAGGGTGGGCCATCGGCTATACGCCGACGGAAGGCGGAAGGCTGTCGACTTAGGGGAGGGAGGGTATCTCAGGAATGTGTCACCAAGGGAAGGGAGGTATCGCCGGCAGTAGAGGCGGCAAGGGACCGGCACCAGGATAGGTAGAGACACAGAAGGAGGGATTGGAGGGGTACGATCACGTACCCCTCTGACATCCCACCTGAGTGAGTGTACCCATGAAAGGAGTGGGTCCTATCACCCAATGGCAGGGGGCCGGCAGTCGGCCGGGTGCCAGAGTAACCCAAGGGAGGGGTAGGGTACACGCAAGAGAGGGGGAACCCCTGTGGACTAATCGCTTCCAGTGGCTAACCCCATAGGACGCTATGAAGGGTATATGTACCAGAGCGGCCTGCTCAACAGTTCAAGATAGCCCTATCACTCCATCCGAAGGAGGATTTGTAGGACTAGGGACAGATGTGTATAGGCTAGACCATACCAAGGGATAGGTGGGGAGGGAGAAGAAGAGGGGTCTTCCATAGGGGAGGCTCTGTACAAAAACGGCCACCAAGGAAGGGAGGACGCTCCCTAGCCTAGGGTAGGTAACCTGAATGAGAACGGTGCATGGGTACCGTCTCAAACTAAAACAGTACAGAACTAGCCCCCCCCTGAATTGGTTGAGTATAGTTCTACCTGTAGTACCGCGAAGGTGCTAGGGTACACCTGGCATATGTGCGCTAAGACGCGCGAGATTTTTAATTTCCTGCCGGGGCGTCCAGGGACTTTAGCCTTTATATAACCAGCGGGTAAGTTTTATATTTAAAAATTAAAGTTACAAGTATTTAACAACAAAAGTTTATTTCCGTGAATACATATATACACGCACATATATGTATAAGGTAAATGAAAACACACGAGAAAAAAATGAAACAGAAAAACAAGGCAAGGCAGCATGTCCGTTCTCTCCCGAGCCAAAAAGTAAAGTGGTTACTCAACCGAGAGGCGTGAGTGACCTCTTCCCAGGTCACAAACCTACCCAGGTCATAGATCTAGCCATGGGGATTGTAAGGAATTGTGTGTATTTGCATATGAATGAAAGGTGTGTTTAAGATATTACAAATGATTTACTTGGTGTATTTGTAAAATGATTTCTGAGCAAATTAAGTTATTCGAATGGTGAGTTGTCTACTTGGTTGCATTGTAAGGACAGTGAGACGAGCGTTGAATAAAGTATCAGTTGATCTTGGTGACGCTCGTCTCACTGTCCTTACAGCATTTATATGTCAAATAATGAACTTAATGTGCTCATAGGATTTGGCTCAACAATTTTCCTTTAGCATACCTATCATCCAAGATTTACAGTTCCTTCTTACACATTTGCAAGGCTAAACACATGTACAAACAAAAATGCATTTCACCATACAACACCAACAGCTTAGTGATTTGAAAAATTAGAACAAACCTAATCAATTTGAGTCCAAGATCACATGGATATATCTAATTGAAAACAAGTACTGTAATTCTGAATCGAACATTGCCCAGACTTTACGCAGATACAGCCTAATTTCATCACTGGTTTCCAAAAGATTCTTAATAGAATATTATTACTATTATTACTTGCTAAGCTACAACCCTAGTTGGAAAAGCAGGATGCTATAAGCCTAGGGGCTCCAACATGGAAAGTAGCCCAGTGAGGAGAGAAAAGAAGGAAAAAATATAATTGTTTACAAGAGGAGAGCTGCAGGACTGCATAATTTGGGAGTAAATGGAGAGCGTGGTCTTGTAAAGAATTACCAAAATATTTTAATTAAAGTAACATTAAAATAAATACTTTCTATATAAACTACAAATACTTTAACACCAGAGGAAGAGAAACGAGATAGAACTGTGTCCGAGTGTACCCTCAAGCAAGAGAACTAACCCAAAGTCAGTGGAAGACCATGTTACAGAGGATATGGGACTACCCAAGACTAGAGAACAATGGTTTGATTTTGGAGTGTCCTTCTCCTAGAACAGTTGCTTACCATAGCTAATGAGTCCCTTTTCCCTTACCAAGAGGAAAGTAGCCACTGAACAATTACAGTGCAGTAGTTAACCCTTTGGATGAAGAAGAATTGTTTGGTAAAATCAGTGTTGTCAGGTGTATGAGGACAAAGGAGAATCAGTAAAGAATAGACCAGACTATTCGGTGTATGTGTAGGCAAAGGGAAAGAACCGTAACCAGAGAGAATCTAATGTAGTACTGTCTGGCCCGTTAAAGGACCCCATAACTCCATAGCGGTAGTATACAATTTTCGTATAGTAATGATTCATTAGAAGCGATTGCGGTTATCCTACCTGGAACTCAAACTACACTGCACTTAAGGTATTTTGTCCATTTGATAGCTTTCCTACATTCTGAACAAATAACGCTTGAAAAGACAATCGTAATGTCAATTATATAAGCAAATCGTGTACGTGTAGACACAAGAATTGTTTGACTTTGACTGTTTAAAATTATTGGAACAAAGATGTCCGTCTAGTCGTCTACTGTAGATTCCAGCCCTTTCAATTACGTTGCATATACAAGTTTCCACTGGGCATCTAAAACACACTAAATGTTACGGCTTTCAACTGAAAATCTTTCGCAGAGCTTCGATAATTAGAATTTGATGATAAATACGCAATATACCCAAGAATGTATACGTTAAAATGATCCTGCCCTGTAGTGGTTAAGGTTTTACTTTGTGATAGGACCACGATAACCAGGTTTATTTTAGTTACGGACCAGAAAAACGGCCATAACATAAAATTTGTTCGTCAATTCAACCTATAAGAAACTTAGCGTTAATTCGAATTCACACATTTAAAAAAATAAAACATCAGCAAACCGTTAAAAACAAAGCTGAAAAGTTAATTATTACCAATTTCCTCCATTGGTCACAAAATCAGTGGTCGAAAGAATACGTGTTATTTAGTTTGTGTCCGAGACTGCTCTGAAGGTTCTAGAATAAACTTCAGGGATAAACAAATCAGAAGGAATCCATAATTGACGCCTTGGGTTTAGTGTCCTTGTATAAAGTGGTGCCATCTACGTACAAGTTTACCAACTATTAATCTTTGATGAAAAATTACGTAATTTACAAAGAAATAATCGCAGATTTCTTTTTTTATTCTAGGATCAAATAACGATACCATGAAGATTTCTTTGTAATAGACAACTATAGACGGTACATAGAATGTATAACTAATAGTTTGATAAACTTTGACTTCAGCAACCTACAACTATTGGTTGATTTTATTTTTCTATTTTTTTTTTTACATATTTCGTAGGTCCGAAGTATAGTAATAGGTTTTAAAGTTCAAAACTTACTTTTAATCTTGTAAACTTGACATTCATAGAGAGAGAGAGAGAGAGAGAGAGAGAGAGAGAGAGAGAGAGAGAGAGAGAGAGAGAGAGAGAGAGAGAGAGATTCTACTGTATGAGATATTGAAATATTCATACATTACAATATTGGACTGATCTTGGTAACCCAAGCACTGTCACAATATGGTTGTAGCTTATACTAAATGTATTTTTTTCTAGATTAAATCATTCACATTGTGAAGAATTTTCTTCACTTCTTTCAATCGCATTTTTAATTCTCTTCTACTAATACTATAGCTACCCCTTAAACGTTCTCTCCTACATTCAATTTTCTTTAACGAAACATAGGGAGGCCTAAATAGGTTAGATGTGACTTATGTAGGAGCTAAGGTATCTTACAATGCACATGGAACCTTAATTTAAATTGTAAAGAATTTTATAAGAAGGTGCTAGAAAATAAGGACCTATTGAGGAGAGCAAAATCATGGGAGAAATATAATCAAACATTAAAGTTCAATTTTCTAGTGCAAAAATTTCTTATTTTTACTTATATGCATATGCTCAAAAAAAAAAAGTTTGGTTTTAATAGAGCATTGATGGCATCGATTATGATTTTCCAAATAATTTTATTTTTGCTCTCTTTAAATCCCATTAAATTTCTTGTTTTATGTCTCACTTATGTGATAATGGTCTCTACATTTTTATGATATTGATCTGGGTGTTTATATATATATATATATATATATATATATATATATATATATATATATATATATATATATATATATATATATATATATATATATATATATATATATATACATATACATATACATATATATATATATATATATATATATATATATATATATATATATATATATATATATATATATATATATATATATATATATATACATATACATATACATATACATATACATATATATATATATATATATATATATATATATATATATATATATATATATATATATATATATATATATATATATATATATATATATATATATATATATATATATATATATATATACATGCATATTCTGTACATAAAGGGTGAGAATTTAAATCTCCCAGATTTCTGGACCTGTAATCTGGCAATCCTACTTTCAACAGATAGCTGGCACTCAGTGGTTTACCGTTAGGCTAGTTACAGGCTCTTTCTGCAACATCTCTTAAGTGAAAATTTAGTACTTTAAGGGACTGGCACAGATGCTCACCAATATAAACAAATCTGCTCCCTAAAATATACATCCACCATTACCTTTTAATATGTATTAAGTGCAGTAATTTTGGTCAATTATCAATCAGGAACTATCAATCAAAATTCATATCAAATGTATAAAGAGGACTTTAAACCATAGAGGCGAATAAAATTCCCTGAGTTTATATCTTTTCCCTTGTGTATAGATTGGATTTATAAATTTGGCTAATATGTCTCAGCAATGGGCCTGGAATGTCAATCAGTGCCCATGGGTACCTGGGGGAAACTTTGCAGTTGTGCCACGAAGAAACAGTTATGAGACGTGAAGAAAGGAAGCATTAATGATTAAGGAGATATAGTGGAAGGGTGATCTATCATCTTTCTTCTAAAAATTTCCAAGATTGAAGACTTTTTTTTTTTCCATACTTGTGCCAAATTTCAGTAAAAGACTTCTTTTCTTTCTCAATTGAATCAATAGAGAATTTGCACTTTCTCTCCAAGATAAAATGGCCCCCCCGCCAAAAAAAGAAAAGAAAAATTTCTTTGGGTTAATACTCACTTGAATTGAAAGGCCTCATAATCCTGAGGTTTCACAGTACACAATAACATAATAAACATAACTTTTATAAGTATCCTACATGGATCACATTATCACAAAAACTTTTGATATGGTATAAGCAGGAGCCCAGGTATCTTGAAGCTAGGCACAACAGGTGACTTGGTACAAGCAAGTGTCATCACATCAAGCTACAGACTTCACTATCTGTTGAGTAGACGAGTGGATAGATGAAGAGTTCGCTTTGAAATTTTGGCAAGCCCTTCGGGGACCATATTGCACTGTAATAGTCGCAATTAAACAATCTTGTATAGTCAAGCGCTGTGAAGCTTCATCTGTGGTGGATAACGGGGGAGGGTGGGCTGTGGCACCCTAGCAGTGCCAGCTGAACTCGGTTGAGTCCCTTGTCAGGCTGGGAGGAACGTAGAGAGGAAAGTTCCCATTTTTTTTGTTTCATTGTTGATGTCGGCTACCCCCCAAAATTGGGGGAAGTGCCTTGGTTTATGTATGTACTGTATAGTCAAATATGTAGCTAAGGAGCAGATGTATTTTTTGAAATACTGTTATGTATTTTAAAAAAAAAATAACATTTCTTATTCTTGTATTATACTTACGTGTACATATTTCTCTTATGAAGTCTGTTTTTTTTTTTATTGACATGTACCCTAAAACTACAAATTTTCCTTTTATTTTCTTTCTGTAGGTTTAGACTTCTAATACAATACAGTCAGCCATCCTCATTCTTGGGGGTTGGGTAACAGAGACAGGCGTAAAGACCAAGAATCCGCGAATACTTGCTGCCTTAGGGTGGGATTACTCCTAACCCTACCAACTCACTGCCCCTTGCCTATGTGTGGTAGACTAACACACTGAGTACTGCCTAATACTGTATTGATTTTACTTGGTTTTATCACAGTATAAGTATTGTGTAAATGAATAAATAAATTTAGCAAGAGTACAGCACATGTGCACACATATACACTATGCAGGTGTACACAGTAAGGCTACAGCACAGTACTGCATGTAACACTACAGTAGTTATTGGGACACTTATAACATCAAAACACTTTTGTTTCTATCTAACACTCACTGATACTGTAGTGTATACATTATTACTGTCATATATGTACAGTACTATCACTACCGTAAAGCTTAACTGTACTGTAAGTGTTCACAATTTTCATTCAGGTGACGCATGCTGTTTGACAACTCACTGCAAACGTAGCCTACTTTTACATATTGTAGAGTACATTGGTAATTTACATATAGCACTATACAGTATAGTTACTAAACAATATTATACATTACTGTAATACTGTATTGTACAATATATATACAATGATACTGTATTCATGATTAACTAAACACATTTCATACAAAGACCGCTAATCATTTTCGTACAAAATTCTACGCAATCTTGGAGCATGAAGCAATTCCTGATGCGTCATCTCTTGCGCAGTACTGTAGGGAATCGCAAGTCTACAGTACATTACCCGGTAAATATAAACAACCGTACAGGAGTACTGTATGTACTACTGTATACAGATACCACTTTTTTACATCAAAACGTGATTCTGTTCAAAAAGGACCAAAGCGGGAGATATACACACGATGAGAGACAATCCAAGACTGAGGCCGAGTCAGCGAGAGGTGGGAAGTTGTAGAGGGTGGCGAGGGAAGTTGCACAAGTGAGTATGGTGTAAAAGAGCGTTGTCTGTTTGAAATTATCACGCAGCGAGAGTATTTCTTGCGAAACTGAATTTATGATTTTTTATTCAATAGATTATTCGGTTCTATGCGTTGCGATAGAGGGGAATCACAAAGAAAGAATCTGCGAATATGAAAGGCTGACTGTATTGAGATAATCTGCTGGTTAATGGAAATAACCTTGGCTCTGGTATGCTTCAGCTTTTTTGGTTTTTCAGTCTCGAAGTCGAAACTAGATCCATATCCTTTTGACATCATTAGTCTGTGGTAGGAAGGGGGTGGGGTTATGTATATGAACAGCAGGCAAGTATAAAAAATTTTTCTATCAAAATTAAAATTATTTTCATGAAACTTCATTTATGTAGGTAAAAGGGATAAGCTACATCTTATTTTCCTCTAAACCCACATTATGTACTGTACATGTGAAAGCTTTTGTAGTCTACTGATCCATACAGATGATGCTAAAGCTACTAGGTAGAGAGAGACCTAGCTGTGAGATTTTTGAAAATATTTTTTTTTCAAATGCTCAAACGGAGAATCCTTTAGATATTGTAATACTACATCTAGGTTCCAATAACTTGCTTTGACAGCAAGAGGTCTCTCACTATTAAATCAATGACAAACTTACCAATATCACATACCAAACAACATGGGTATCTATAGCCACCCAAAGGGTCACATAAGAGTGACAATTGCAAGTGTGCATTCAATGCCTCTTGTCAATAGGCTTGACATTGGCATGAAATTCACATTATAATAACAGTTAAGAAAATAAGAGTTTAAATTAGAGCTGTTACATTCAATAATTTTTACATTTAAGTTGACTGAAGTCAGAGGGAGCTTGCTATGCATGATGTGTAGAAGAAAACAGAAAGAGAGATAATTCTTCTTTGTGTGTATGTGCATTGCTTACTGCAAGGCTCCCCCTGAAGCAGACATGCGCAAAAGGGTGACCTGCCCTAAAGAGTTGTACTGCTTGACTGCATGTTTTAAGTAGTCAATGTGATCCAATAATATTTTCCATGAGTGTTGAGGTTGAGAAGGAAAGCTTTTGGAGTAAGGCAGACGACAAAGAATGGGCCCACATATATGGTTCAAGTGGTGGCTTGCAATCATTGTAGTGCACGATGAAGTGTGTTGTGGTGTGTAGGTCTTTCAGTGTGTGCTGCTTTGCTGGGGGTTGTAAGTTTGATGGTAGGGGATATATTTCCCCTCAATGTGACATTGGTACTGGAGATCCTCAGAAGAGGTGGCAGACAGAAAAAATTCTGCAGGAATGACTAATAGATTGTCATATACCATTTCAGCTGCTGCACATCCATGATGTCCTTAGGACTTGTTGTCAGTCTGAGAACTATCCATGGAAGTTATGGAAACCAGATGTAGTTCACGCAGAAGGTATTATGGAAACATTTCATCATTACGTTGTGTACTGGACTGTACGCGGTACTTTGATTTAGGGTACTGTAGTGCCAATTAGATGCCTTAATGATGTTTGTAATTGAGATAAAAGCTGTACCCTATTTGGAAGTACTGCAATATGTTCTGGGATGACAAATCTTGCTAACCATTCAGAAAGTCACGCAGTAGTAAAAGTTGGATGTTGCATCTTGCAAAGGGATGGCTTCAGACCAATGATTGGATTGATTGATGACTGTAAAAAAGTAACGGTATACTTGTGATGCGGGTAGGGCCAACTATATCAAAGTGAATGTGAGCAAAACAACGCTGAGGTTGATGAAAAGGGCCCACCAAATCCGTGAGTTGATGCACTTGAAATTTGACAAGAAGTACAGGCATGGACCAATCCTTGGGATCTTTAGTAATAAACTTTGACTTCAGTAACTGTGCAGTAGATTAGTGCGAGGGGTGCAAGAGGCCATGGATCAATTAAAACACTTGTCAGAGCATGGAGACAGGTATCTAGAAGAGGTTGGCATTAGAGTCATAGAGTGTGATGTCTTCCCAATGAAGACGTGCAAAACTGGGGGTACTTTCGCTAAGTTTCCGCCAAGGCCTTACAATCTGTTAGTAGGTCGATGACAGTCGGTGTTTTTCTGGAGGGGGCTTCAGTGATGGGCTTCAGATTACCAGGGATGTTTGAATGGTATAGTTGTATTCAGCAATGGCAAAGAGATGATGATGTTGACGGGTGATCCAGGCTTCAGACTGTCAAGAGAAGGCATGCTTATGGTGCAATGTGGTCCGTGCGAATGATGAAGGATGTGGCCTCTAAGAAGTGGTGGAAGTGATGGACAGCCAAATACACCGCCAGTAGTTCGTGGTTGTAGACAAGAGTAACTGGATTCTACCTTGGAAAGTTTTTTTTTTACTGAAGGCTAGTAAGTGGGGCGATCCGTTGATCATTTGTTTGATTACTGTCAATTGCATCACTGGAGACTGGGAAGGCTGCAGTTGGCATAGGAAATAGCAGTTGATAAGGCTTTCTTTGCGTTGAAAAAGGCCACTCCCTGAATCATTAATGCCACTTCAGCTAGCAGAGGGATATTAGGATTCAGTCCACTAGCTTGATTTTCTATCTCTGAATTTGGTGGTTGTAAAAAGCAGACCGGATCACGGAAAAGCGAGTTATGCCATAGAAGAACCTGAAGTAACTTGAGTGTGTGAAGCTCATGTAGTAGTGATCAAGTCCATAAGCACTGTGCACCATCAGACCCTTTACTGAATGGTGCACTAGAATAGCTTGGTAAACTTGAGAAAGTTCAGAACAGAATAGGTTAGGCCAATAGGCTATCCCTGCTTTTACCCCAAGACTGTTTGAAATTAGATTCAATAAACATAGCAAACGTATTATCATCATCTTCTCTGACTTGTCCCTGAAATAAATGTTAATTTCCTTTTAATGAGACAAAAAGAATGTGGATTAGGATCTAACAATAATTCCCTTGAACATCTTGTGATAACTATCACTCATCTGAAATTGTCTGAGTCGGTATTATTTGACATACATTAAGTACCGATTGCCAACACACTAGAACCTTGGGTTTGCAATCCACCATACTATAAAATTTAGTCTTTACCTTATGAATAGCAATCGATGGAGTCCCTAAAGGTTTATGTCCTATACTGTCTTTGAAGCACTCGACTGAATTGGATTATAGGATTATAAATTTTAAGCCAGAGGCCAGGCACTGGGACCAGCGAGGTTATTCAGTGCCATCCAAGTCTTGAAAAACCCCAGAGCTACAAATTATGTCATTTGAGACTTATTAGACTGTCATGAGTCCATAGAGTTTAAAATACCATATGGACTATACTGTAGTGTTTAAAGATCAAGTCTGTCTATGTGAATACTACGAAAGTCCAGAGTCATTTGTGTCTGTAGAGCACCTGACTGAATCTTGAAAGACGATAGGACTATTCTGTAGAATGTCCTCTAAGATTCAGTAAATTGGGTCTCTTAATTTGACTGACGTGAAAAATCCTTGTGTTCTACATATACACCGAGTCTGCTGAGTTTCACAAAAAGCTTAAGCAACATTATGTAAAAAGATACAAATTGAAGTGTATAATGAAGTATTTTTATTATGAAACTGATAGTTACAATACTCTAAATATACAATACCATAGTTATAACCTAAATACAAGCACACAGAGTGGACATTGTGCTTAAGCTATTGGGTTTAAAATTGGTGAAACATACTACAAGAATGTATAACTTGGTATATAATTTTTTCCTTTCATTCCTTCACATTCAGCACACTCAGCCTTAAGGAATTTCTTTGAATGAAGCACAGATAAAAGTTATAAAGAAAATGTGATTCCTGACAGTGATATTCACGGGTGGAGTAGAATTTACTTTTTATGTCGGCAAAAGCACAAATGCTCTTGCCTGCACAGCACAATTAAAACAACCTTCTACCCTGAAATGTCAATCTAAGAGTTTGAGAGTATATCAAGTCAATAAAATTCTACTTGCAAAATGAAAATATCTCCAAAGTCAACCTGAACTGCATGTAACTGACAAAGAACCAGATAGGGGTTAAAGCCTTTCATCAGGCTAAAAACTGTCAGTACAAAAAGACAACCTCAGGAGTTAAATCAAGAGCCACTGGTGTCAAATACTGTGCCAGCAAAGCATATTTACAATATCTACAGTAAAGTTAGGTGCTCAGTTTTTTAGTTTTTCCTCACAAAAATTCAACATTGGGATGAAAACGGCAAAACTTTTAATGAATAATTCTGCAAACACTTTGTGATACAGTATGTAAAAATAAATAACAGACTCATTTTTAAAGGCATAAGAATGAAGATGATTAGGCTAATGTTAAACATGAGAAAACTGCATACTTATGGAATGAAAGAGAAATGTGTTATTCAAACACTGCTATTCTCAAAACTCCTACTAAAGAAAATATATTGATTTTCAAGTCAACTAAACATGAATAAAATTTAGCAAGAAAATTATTCAATAATCTGTAGTATTTCTGAAGTATTTAGACCAATTATTAGCAAAAAAAAAAAATTCTTACTTTTAGGAGTACCAAGTGCAGTACAGGCCGAGTTGCCAACAGGACGGATCTCTGGACTGGTATATTTTTTCTTCAAAGGTGTATTTTATTAACCGAGTCAAATATATTTTTTTTTACTATGAGATCTATGGATCATGGTATAAGTTCACCAATGCATATCCTGAAGAGATCAGTTGATCAAAAAGTTCCCAATACAGTTATATCATAAAATAAACCTTTGAGGGAAAGACTAGGTCAAGGAATATTGTATTTAAACACCAAAACATCAACTACTGATGAGTTTGAAATAGTGCCGCAATTTATTAACAAGAGTGACAGCGTAAAAACAACAGCCATTGCTGCTGGCTTAATGCAACCACCATGGTGATGAATTACTAAAACGGTAAAAGAAGAAAACACCCATAAGATGATCATTTAAATGGCATCAAAACTGCAGGTTCTATAAAGGAGTAATTTCCAAATACTTTACTATTGGTGATACCAAATTGTTTCAAAAGTCAATATTATTCGACATGAAATGTTCAGACCCAACCACAACCTAGCCACCTCTAAAGTTTATTGATTATAATGAGTTACCGGCTGAGTTTCCTTACACCAAACTTAAATACAACATTCATGCCAAGCAAAAGCTCAATCATGCATATATTCATTCACTATAATTAAAAACATCACACACATTTTCTGATAAGTATTAGACATAAAATTCCTAAATAACTGACAAGAGGACCTGTAAGAAATATAATTATTTTACACGACAAACAAAGAGTACCTTCTCTAAAGACAATAAATTAACATCATTTCACATGAAAATAAGTAAAGTGAAGTTTTCGTCTTCAAGAGAAGTAAGCTAACAAACTAACTATATACTGTATATCACAGTTTAAACCTAATTCTCATTTAATTTTACTCATAATATAACAGAATCACAATCCAGGGAATTTTGGGAAAATAAATTTAGTAAGATATACTTAATAATTTAAATGTGCTGTACACCTCACAGATAAGAGTGGAAACTTATTTGGAAAGACCGATTACTGCAAACAAACATACAGTATTCACTTTTTTTTCTGAATGAGAAACAACCAATCCTAAGACCACTTCCATTTAAAAATATCAAAATGATTTGTAGATGGTCTTTGATCATACTCGGTGAAAACATACTTCTGATTTATAAAATGTGCTTTAGTTTCAATGGTTAACTATTAAGAAACCCACTAAAATTGCTATAAAAACATGTGCTGGGAATAAAACATGAAGAAAAAATAAACAAAATAGTAATAGCATAACACTATAAACATGAGCACTTGTAATCATGTTTAACCATATATCATCTGATGAATAAAACAAACACTGCACATTTAAACTCTAAATTTACACACATTAATAATGAAATCATAAACACTAATAAAAATACAGGATATTCTCTTCAGGTCTTTGGATTTGAGTTACAGCAATATTCAGTTAAAAGAACATTAACTTTGAACTATTTAAAGTTGTCAGTTGATACTTACAAGCCGTATAAAATGACACGGACTTATTTTACAACATTCAATTATTCTTTACTGAATATGTGTCTTACAATTTATACATAAATGACAGCACTGGTAGAAAAGCACACAGACAAAATGAAAGTCTCTAAAACTCTAGTTGCTAATTACTACCAACTAGCCAAATCAATTCTTATTCATATATAAAGGACTAGATTGGGTAATTTTTGCCCTTCTGTGACCATTAAACATCTGAAACCTTATATATATATTACAAATGTCTCAGTTTCACTGAATCGGGGAATCTAAGGTAACTTCATGATAACTAGGTTCTGCAGAGTGAAATCACATTATACAAATACTATATGCTAGGCCTTTCCCCGCGTTGTCATCATTATTCTACACTTAGTGCAGCAGATACGGAAAACATTAAACTTGGCACTGTGAATGATACTGTTCGGTCCTGTGTCACAATATTTCTGCAGGAAAGTAACGGTAAGTATAATCTTCATTAACCACTACTGAATTATTTGAAGTTCCTAATTATGCAGCAATTTACGATTAAACTGACAACAGACCACCTGGTTGGAAGTTGAAACTATGCAAGAAGGTATTGTATATTTTCAAAAAAATAGCTCAATATACAAGCCTAATTGTTAATAAAATCACTGAACTGCATAATCAAAAATATCAAATCTTACATAAAACAAGCTCTTTAATTGTTATTGTGCGATAATTTTTTACCCCTAGAAACTGAAAAAAGCTGTTGGCATTTCTTGGTAAGGCTTTGAAAAGATAATCAATATATGCATTCTAAGCGGTACCATTAGACGTTTCTGTAAATTTACATTTCAATACAGTATACAGTATATTTCTTCAATATAAACACAGTAATATGTATTGTACTGTATACCAATTAGGGACATAATTCCAATGATACCAAATACTAGAAGAACAGTGTTACAGTAATGAATATGAATAATTTATCACCTGTAATGAAAGAAATTATACCGTTCAAGCAATTTAGGACCAGATTTTAATTCTGGCAAACACTGACATTTATATTTTTCAAGTTACAGTGATATATATATTGTGAAAGTTCAAATTATTTCTTTAATAATTTCATATAAAATTTTTCCTTTTCTAGTTAAAAATATACTGAGTAATATTAGTTTAAAAGTAAAATGGTAACTAAATCGTGCATGACAGTAAAAAAATATACAAGGTTCCATTTTATGTCCATCAGTCATATGTTATTCACTTATATCAATGATGTTGGTGAATTACCCAAATATGACCATAGTTTATTCACCTGAAAGTTCCCTATAAATGCAAAAATTTTATAACAAACTCCATCTATATAAAGATAAAGGAGAGAAAATACATGTTACATCAAATTAATGTTACTGAAGTTAGAAGCGAGTGCTACACAGCGCGTTCTACCTCGTAAGAATATACAACAGTAAGTTCACTCACACAGCTGACTTTTCCCAACAATTGAAGTACACAAATCAATAAATTCATTAAAATCTGTTAAGTAGTTTACACAGTGCTTAAGCTAATCTTTCATAATTAATATGACAGTAAACTATTTTATAGTCATATTGATTTTCTTTCAAGTAAATTTAAATATTACACAACGATTAAAAACTGCTTTGAGTTTGACAATGACATTTATTTTAATAATATATAATGTCATTAGGTGCACTTTTACAATTTTCTTTTTAAACTATAATAGGCTATAACCTATTATTTTGTATCATCCAAAGCCCTCATTCTTATTGTCAAGTTTTTCAACAAACTGCCAATTTTCTTTTCAAATTATGAAACCAAGTCAGCTGTGTTCAACGCAACCGAATTGTAGGGGGAACAATCAAACCAAACTAACGCCTACAATTTAATTAAAATTTATGTTATGTTGTACATTAAAAAGTAATACAACACTGGAGATTTCATGTGATTTTTCCTGCAGCACAGAACACTGGAAGCTTTGGTTTTTTTTATCATATGTACAGGAGAAAAATACTGAAAAAAAGACCAGGGTTACTAAATGCACAGAAATTCAAGTTGCCGGTTTGTAACTTGATTATATTTCTGCACCAAATATGAGCATAGACAGTCTCACAGCACATTAACTCTCATGATCGTGTAAAGTTTTCAATGATTTAGTTATCTAGGACTTGAATTCACAGAAACAGTATGAGCTTTAGTCCAGGTCTTACCATGCATAAATAAAAATCAACTCTTAATTTTTCCAAGACAACATATCTTCATTTACATCCCTGACTATTAAAAAAGTTCACATATAATACTCCTAATGTGCACAATATGCCATTCTCATGTCAAACTTTAATTTTTTTTTGTAAGTAAGAATAGTCAAACTTTACAGCTGACTGAGTTTTTTGTGGTAGAGGAGCAAGGTTTCATCTTGTCCTCAGTAATATTTACAATACCGTACAAGCCATTAAATACACACTACTTTTCCTCAGGAGAAAAACGACACAAACAATAGATACTATTCTGGTCACTATAAAACTGTTCTTATGAAAATGAATTGTCCTGTATGCATGACAAGAGAAGGAATCTCAAACAACAACATGAGGCCAAAAATGCCACTCCCATCTCAAATCTGTATTATGTAACTAATAAGATATACAAGATTTTGATGGCCTTTTTGATACATCAAAAATTGCCATGTCGAATTCAGTTTCAGTTCCTGGGACTAGACCTAATCCTTAGACTCCATCAGAAGGGGTGAGCCTAGGAGGTGCTAATTCAACCATCTTCATACAAAGTTGTTGCTGCCATTAGTCAAAGGTTCCAACGACTGAAAAAGATAAAGATTATTTAACATTACAATAAATCATATTAATAAACAAAATTTGTATTTGCTGGACTTTTCTATTTATTCTATAATTATGGTAAAAGGTGGAGGATATTTGAAAATCATTCCCCTTTAGAATAATTTCTTATTACGACCCACTTAGGTCCCTTCTTAAGATAATGTGACTAATACTGAATGCCACATAATGCAGACTGGTTAGGCACAAATTTTTATATTGCACTGTAATAAGTCTATGCAATAAGCTGTATAATCAAGCATAAGGAAAAATAATCAGAAATATACTATCACTTTATACATTTACTAAAAACTGAAAATATGCTCTGTGCAGAGCTATTTTGAGCTATTATACACTTGAGAAAAAGTTAGGGAACTTTCTTTCAAATGCTTTGTCCACGTTTCTGGTAAAATCTCATTAGCCAGCCATATCAATGTACTGTTCTTTCCAAATTTATAAGTAAATTGTCTTTGAGTTTCTTAAATCATTATTACAATGAATATTAAGTAATACAGTACTATAAAGAGAGTTAGGGTATCAAATAGTTGAACTATAAAATATCTAAATACTTTACCCAAATAGACATATTTTATAATCTTCAATTCCCCCAAAGTAGTATTTGGATTAACCAAAATTATGAAGAATTTAGGCATGATTTCCCTTTCTGATTTTTTTCCATAAACTTGACTTTCACTGAGCATTAACATAAATTTTTCAACAACAGAGTTAGTTAAACAGCATTCTCTGCTTAACATATAGGATTGGGTTATACCAGCTATTTATCACGTCAGCAGGTCAATAGATGTCAATCATCTTAACAAGCATTGGAATCCAAAGTTAAAAGGAAATGAATTTATTTCCATCATGAAGCAAACTAAGGAAAGCTATCAGAGCAAAAATTTCTATTTAAAAACATTAAGCAGTTTTCATATTCTCTTAACCAAGCTACAAATGACTGTGAATGTGAAACTGTGTACCTTTGGTTTGAAGGAAACCCCTGGCACAAGTTATTGTGTAAATTAGATCTATTAAGCCAATAACAAGGAAAAGGGAGGCACTCACTCCAGTAGGTCTTCGATGGGTTTGTAAGAAATATAGGACTTATTGTATATTATAACTTCATTCCTCCATAGTAGCCCCAATAATCACATAAAGCCAAAATTACAATCTAGGCAAAAGATTGAGCAAAAATTCCAGCCATTTCCAAAGCCTGATGGATCTAATGGAGAACTTGAGGACAGAATAGGTTGGGAGCAAAGAGTTCAATATATTCTTAGGGGGTGGTACTGAGAATACTGTCGTTGAACAACCAGAGGGTCAGACCAGCCATGTTCCTTGAAACACTAGTGAACTCCAGATGAATGAGCTGCCATCCAATAGTAAGATGCTATGATTTCAGAGGATTGCATCCTCAGCAGATCCATTGAAAAAAAAAAAAGTTATGAATTCTCTCACCTCTTAGAGCCTGGACCTCCCAAGGCAGTAATGGATGACTTACTGGGTAGAGGAAAAGCTTGTGGTTGTAATGGATATCAAGACTGAAATCAATTAACTGAATCATGATATTAAAATCAAGATTAAAAGATCCAATGAAGACAAGAAGACAATAGTTCTGGAGTCTGGAATGTTTTACAAGAAAGGCCTTACTTTAGGTGATGAACTGGTCTTCAGATTTTCCTTGAGGAATCCCTCAAATGAACGACATTGCAACAATGGATAAAAGGCTGATCTGTAGAACTGATAGCAAATATTGACAAAGTCTCATGAAATGTAAGTAAATGACACCTAACCTGAGGTGTTATGAAGATTACTTCATCACATGTCACTAAAGAACTTTCTCAACTGCAAGGCTTTTTATAAATGTTCAGTCGGCATAAAAATGAGCAATGTCTGAAGGACCCACTTCTGAAAATCTTTTACACTTGCCATCTCTAGCCTGCAAACCAAAGGCTATTTCAACTCCTCTTGGCAGCAAACTCTGAAGAACTTCACTGTTTAGCTGCATACTTCTTGCCAGACACTATTATTATTATTATTACTAGCCAAGCTACAACCCTAGTTGGAAAAGCAAGATGCTATAAGCCCAAGGGCTCCAATAGGGAAAAATAGCCCAGTGAGGAAAGGAAATAAGGAAATAAATAAATGATGTGAATAAATTAACAATGAATCATTCTAAAAACAGTAACAACGTCAAAACAGATATGTCCTATACTGTATAACTATTAACAACATCAAAAACAGATTATCTCCTATATAAACTATAAAAAGACTCATGTCAGCCTAGTCAACATAAAAACTTTTGCTCCAACTTTGAACTTTAGAAGTTCTACTGATTCAACTACCCGATTAGGAAGATCATTCCACAACTTGGTAATAGCTGGAATAAAACTACTAGAATACTGTGTAGTATTGAGGCTCATGATGGAGAAGGCCTGGCTATTAGAATTAATTGCCTGCCTAGTATTACGAACAGGATAGAATTGTCCAGGGAGATCTGAATGTAAAGGATGGTCAGAGTTATGAAAAATCTTATGCAACATGCATAATGAACTAATTGAACGACGGTGCCAAAGATTAATATCTAGATCAGAAATAAGAAATTTAATAAACCATAAGTTTCTGCCCAACAAATTAAGATGAGAATCAGCAGCTGAAAACCAGACAGGAGAACAATACTCAAAACAAGGTAGAATGAAAGAATTAAAACACTTCTTCAGAATAGATTGATCACCGAAAATTTTGTAAGACTTTCTCAGTAAGCCAAATTTTTGTGCAATTGAAGAAGACACAGACCCAATGTGTTTCTCAAAAGTAAATTTGATGTCGAGGATCACACCTAAAATTTTAAAAGAGTCATACACTAAACCCAATTGGACAGTCCTTTATTCAGATATGTTTAACATTCCCAAAAGATAAATGGCACTAGATTGTATTTGATATTTTCTTCAAGTTTGCAAGTCTGGAGATTTTGCCATCCTTTAAATGACAAAAAAATTCTGATGTCTCGATAAGACAAACTTTTAAGGGGCTGCTTTAGAATTCATGCTGGCACAGAATAAGCCAGTTTAATCTACATCCCCAGTAGACTTTCAATATTCACCTCTTTCTACAGAGGAAAAGACTTCTCACTGTATATCTAATTGGTAGACTATCATTAAACTGCATATTCATTTGAAACTTTGATGAAATTTTAAGTTGGTGTAGCAACCATAAACTTAATAATCTAAAGACAAGAAAAGTAATAGAAATCCTCTTATAACTCTTCATATACACAAGCAAGTTAAAACACCATAAAAATTACATAAATATAGTTTCTTATTATCATTAGGCAATATGACGAAAGCATACATCTTTCAACCTCTATTTCATATTTGTGCAACCAGTCTGCATCGTGAAGGGTGTTGAATTTGATTACTGCTAGTTTCTATTCAAAGTCAAAAAGAAAATATCAACTATATACATAGATTACATTGCTAAACATCATGCATATACTAAAGAAATAAAGCAAAATAATATGATGATTTTTTGTGAGACGAAGATTTACACAGGAGATTCAAATAAACTGATCAAGTAGAGTATTTCACTAGCACAATCTGTAATATGACAAATAATATAAAGAAAGAACATTGTCATGCCTTAATACACATCATGAGTTCAACAGTTTTCAGAATGTGTAATGGTTCAAGAAGTGAAAATTAAGAGAAATTCAAGAGATTCATTTCAAGTCTATTAAAAGTATTGTATACATATAACTACTTAAAAGAAAAATACTTGAAAGGGAGATCAAGAGAGTTCACCATAGTTCAACCAATGCATACATTCTACTTTACATACAGCCTTTTTAAAGAAAATATATCTAAAAGATGTTGTGCATTACTCATTGTCTAATTAACAATAATTAAAACTAATAATACATATAATTCAGATACTGCAAACATTTCCTCAAGCTGACCAATGAATAAACAAGCAAGTTATCCAATATTTTACAATAAAGCTTTAACTTTTAATAACGTGTATCAAAGCTAAACACAATCAGCAAGCAATTACTCTTTCAAAATTTACTCCTTGTGTGGCACTCAATTCAATTACTGTACTTATAAGTTTTGTGCCGCAATTACTATTTTGAATATTTAATTCCTCATTTTTGTTAATTGACTGTATTCACATATTGGTTTATACTGTAAATTTTTGCAACATAAAATGATACAGTATGTATCCAGAAATATATGGTTGTTTGATATATTTATTATTCTCAACATAACCAAACAGAACATCTAATGAATCCTTCTCTTTTCTTACAAGCTAAATGACCTGAAATTCTGTACAAGAACTGGACTTGAGTCATATCAACTATAATTTGACTTACAGGGCCTAATTTAACATTTACTTCATCCAGTTTATACCGAGACATGGAAGCATTTTAATAACCTTGATATTATTGGTGGAACAATAAAATTTTAAAATCATCCAAATGATTTTACTTAAGATTGATTAAATAAACATGCATTTTGGATTGCTAAATCCCTAAATTTATGGATAATGTGTTGAGAAACTTTTACAAATAAAAGTCCACTTTTAGGTGATATAGAATGAAGTATAGAGTATTGTATGTGGAAAAGTACACATACAGTATCAAGTTAACATTGATTTATTTTACACAGAACAGGTTTGAGAATTTTTATTGCAAAAAGTAACTCAAAACTTGCTTAATTCTTTAGTACAGTATGACTCAAGTAGAAAATATTATGCCTCTGGTAACAAGACCTGATGCATAGAAATTCTATAATGAGGACAATAAACACATCATTGAAAGGAAAAGTTTTAAGAAAGATTAGGAAGATGTCACTTTGGGGTCCTTTCATGTCGTGTTTCTTAACAAAGCATTCAAAGTGAAAAATAACTGTTATCTAAATCTCTATCCAAAAATAGGCGTGTGTCCACTCCTGATAACCTTAACTTTTTTTATCAATTATTAAAACTTTTCCTCGAGTCTTCAAAAATGAGTTTGCATAATCATAATGAATAAATAAAATATGTTTTACAAGTATGATATAATAATGTAAACAATGGGGATAATAATATTCATGCAAGATTGCAAGCAAGCAATACCACAATGTACCTCAAATGTGGCTTACCGTTGTTAGAATTTGAGCGTGTTAACCATTGGCTCACAAAGGCCCTAGAGGGTGGGAGAGGGACGGGAGGAAAATGTGCAGTTAGTGCTAGTTCTCAATGCTACTAAACTCCTGGTTCTCAATAAATGATTTGATTACTCAAGTTATTGGTAAATCAATTGTTAGTTTCCATTAGACAGTCTGTACAAATAAAATGTATTTTCTGTTAAATGCATATACTCAAATATTTTCAAATGTTATTTAATAGACCGTGTTTTTAAGTGAAATTCCTAATTCAGTAATCAAATCTATTTATACAGAATGTTCAATAAAATATCAAGCAACAGGCTAGTGCACTTGTGTTTCCAAACTCAAAACTATATATGATTGTACAATGATTATTATATAATCAGTATTTTCTACAACAATTTCTAAACTGTATTAGGCACAGCAAATTAAATCTTTAAAGTTTTCAAAATTTAAAATAACTTCTTGGTTCAAATATTGCATTTTAAACTTTACTTATTGAAGAAACTTATTAACCAAGATATATATTGTACAGTACATACATCTTGAAACATTTTTAAATCTATTAATTGGCTTCTGTAAGATTATTACTGATATATTTCCCACTATTGCAATATTTCTTTGTATCTTAATCTGTACAGCACACAAAATTGCATGTTAAATTATGCCCTCTATTCTTTATTTAATGTTTTTGACATTGAAAACCTTAATACATCTCACCATCGTGTTTCCTATGTTTAAAATGGCTTAAATTACAAAACAAGAATTGAAAAATATAACAAAATTTAAGACTATTATACAGTAATATTTTCAAGGTTCAACTGAAAATTCAAACTTACAAGGAAAATCCTGCCTTAGAATTGTATATGTAAAATTTTGGTAATGTGATAAGTTACCATCCATACACTGATACTGTAAATAATATATATTCAAAATACTGTATTTATAAACCTTTCAGACATTTTTCTTACTTTCAACCCTTTAAAATAAAATTTTCTTATTAAAAATATTTTGAAGCATTCAGAATTCTGAATACAGATGTTGACGACTTATTTGCCCTTATAGACGATATACTGTACTGTAATACTAAGAGGTTAGTTTTACCAAATGCGCATATCTAAAACATATTAACTATATCTGTAGCTATGGATGTTTAACTTTAGTGATATCTCCCATTCATTAAAGTAATTGTTTTCAACTTTTGAGAAAGCAATTGTTTCAAATACTGTATATCACTTCAATGAAGTGACAGATGATCTATATTTAGGTTTCAATTAACTTGCAACTATTGAAAGTGAATAACTTCAACAAGTTGGCGTAATCTAGTTCAGTGTCCCAAACAGTTACTGCAAGGAACTTTCGTTGTAAATGTCAAGAAACAAAGTATTTGTAAATACCGTAGTATTAAACCTTTGACGGTTGACTGCTTTCTGATGGATGTACAGTATTATTGAAATAACCAGTAAAATAAACTGCCAATAAGTATACTTTTAATATTGTATTTGAAAGCCAATATTCACATTTATAGCACTAAGCTCATTTTTTTTGTTTGTATATTATAGACATGAGCTGTCCAATACTTATACACAATTATAGACATGAGCTGTCCAAACTTATACACAATTGTGGATTTTATACAACTAATAATCCACTCCAATATAAATGTTTGAAACCATACAACATAAGCAGATTCTTTCAGAGATCCATTCAATCTAGACATGTCACTTTAGAAGTATCACATAAAAAGTGTTAATCATCAGTCGCTGATAGAAACTGCTACTCAATATGAAACGACGTGGTAGATTTTATTTCGAAACTACTGTAGTCAATTCTTTTTAGTGAGGCAGATTTGCGCTGACTCACAGGGGTGCCCTTTTAGCTCAGAAAAGTTTGCTGATCGCTGATTGGTTGGACAAGATAATTCTAACCAATCAGAGAGCAGGAAACTTTTCCGAGTTAAAATGGCACCGCTGCGAGTCAGTGTCAATGCGCCTCATTATTTCTGTAAACTTCAAGTATGTTACTTTCACTTATACCAAATTGTCAATGTATTAATGGCATTTATGGATTAAGCGGTTGTATTCCTATGCTGTTCTATGATCCAGTCAAGGTTTAAAATTATTCGATTAAGTCATTCATTGCGAATCCTGTAAGATTAATATAACAGAATCTCTTCTATTTTACCATCTAAGCATTTTTGCTAATAAGATCCACTTTTTGCTGAAATATAAATACTTTACTGTACTTTGTTCCTGTATTATAGCATCCTTGCTACATATGAAATAATTATACCAGTAGCCTATATAAAACTGCAAAACTATGGAGCTGAATTTTGTATTCATTTCTAAATGCAGCATGTGCAGTTTGCAGTGCATTATAAAGAAACCCTTTTTTATCAAAAAAAAAAAAAAAAAAAATCAGCACTTTACTTGAAAGCAAAAATACCTTTCCAATCTTGAGGCGAGTATGATTTTTGGACTGCCAGACCAAAATCTAAAATAATAAAATTATGAAGTTACACAACAAGTGCCATATTAATGAACAAAATCATTACCCCTGAGAATGTTATGATTGAGTGAGACCTGAACTTTTAGTTTCCTTTGATTACAATATCCTGGATTCAAGTTAGTAAAGCAACCAAGCATAATTTCATTTTCAGTGCATGACGAAAGCTTTCTTCAGGTAATACTGTACTGATGCAAGAACGGTGTAGTATGGCACCACTAACTAACTTCTTATAATCAAATGTGACCTGAACCTCAATTTTTCTTTAATGATAATTTCCTAAACACAAGTTAGTAAAGCAACAAAGCAGAATTATACTTTCAGTGCGTGATGAAAGCTTTCTCCATGTAACAATGATGCAAGAATAGTGTTATGTCATAACTTAGATTTTTTTTTCATCCTCGGTTAGATTTCACAAACATTATTTACTAAACAACTACATACTACTGTACTGTACTTTCCATAATGTTGAAGCACTGTAAATGTTAAATAATAAACTACATTGAATGATTAATAAGTTATGACCACCAGCTATTCCATATCCAACTTGTTAAGCACTGTTATTCAGCAAAGAAAAACCAACATGGAAATAACACTTCCTAGTTGATTACTTACATCCTCCGGAGATGAAATGCCATATTGCCTGTGCTGGTATGGCGGCTGAGCTGAGCCTCGTTGGAAACTATTACGTTGCTGGCCTGCTAGGTGGAAGCCATCCTCTGTTGTGGTCTTTTTGTACACAGGATTGTCGAAATTCATACTCTGCACTGATCGTTTACGGAAATATCGGTAGATAATGTATGCCAGCTGAAAAAATAGGTTTCTTTAATATTTAACAGTAAAAATATAATTCTACATAGCTATTCATATTATTTTGGATTAAAGTTACCATATGATGAAGAATAGAAGGAATTACCTTAGTAGAGTAATACCCATTTAAAAAAAATAAAATCATATATTACAGATAACCATATTAATACTTTATAATATTATGGGTAAGCATTATGTAGCAAAACTCATTAATGGATACTGATACATATCCATTATAGAATATAGGGTAGTTTGTTTTAATGAATCTTTCCGGAGTTCATTTGCTGTTCCTCAACAGAAGGAAGAGATTGGACAAGAGGACTAAAATTAAAAAAAATTCTCCTCATGGTATGATAACCCAGTTCATTCCCTTTGTTATACGCCTCATCATAGCTGTATATTGGAGAGCCATTTAAGTCTACGGCTCCCTTTGTTATAGTCAGCCATTGTTTTAACATT
This sequence comes from Palaemon carinicauda, assembly GCF_036898095.1. NCBI lineage: Eukaryota > Metazoa > Arthropoda > Malacostraca > Decapoda > Palaemonidae > Palaemon > Palaemon carinicauda. Next base: position 9,081,730 of record NC_090732.1, read on the forward strand.
AACATGATCATCTATACAGTATATTGTATAAATTTTGCTATGTTCTACTTTGGATAACTGTAGAGATGAAGGAATGTCTCTTGCTTTGATTCATCGATGTGTACAAAAGGCATAAAACTGTATAAGGAGCATTCTGGACAACACAGCCGACAAGGGCTGCACAAAGAAGTACTGTAATTACAATCTGCTCTATCAATTTATAAAAATCAGATACTGTACCTACATTGACAAGCTTCCATGTGAAGTACACTACAGTACAGCAACTAATCATTAATTACGATGTAGAAACTGACTTTCTGAATCTCTATCTTGCTATCCAACCACTCTCAACTTCATCTCTTCTCTGTTTTGATACTGTTCTGAATAACCTAGTGAGTGCCTGGATGCCACTTTAAAAATTGCATAAAAGTACATAATCAACAATAATAACCACCTCCTCTTCATCTGCAACGATTATAAAGGCGTTTTCATAATGTAAATTTGACATAAAACGTACTGTGTTGGGAAATATCATGGGGGAAAATAATAGCAGAGTCTGGCCTACATATTTCGCAAGGCTTGCATTGAACAGTAGGAAGAGACATTATATGCTCGGGCAATAAAGTGTAACAATCAGTAACCAAGAGCTGTCTAGGAAGACTCCACTACTGTACTTAATTTCTTGTATAATAATTCATAATTTCTTCTTAGATAAATTAAGAAAAATTGGGTTTTTATTCTTATTCAAGAGAAACATAATGTAAACTGAAGAGGTTGTAAACCAAGCAATCTACAAACACAAAATGTTCTCTAGGAAGTACACAAACTTCAAAAATATAAAAAATGAAAAAAATGAGTATGTGAGGCATGTGGCAACACATGAATTACAATTACGTCAAATACTGGATTATGAGGATAGGAAATAGGAGGTCCTTCCTTTTCTTTTGTGTGGGGTTCTCTAATCCTTTTAGGAAGCAGGACTGGGTCTTATTTTCTTTTATCCGGTTATCAATTTCATAATGAAGTGTTTGGGTACGTAGGACAACTGTTTGTCTACTTATATGAACAGAATTTCTATCTAAAGCTCTAAGAATGGTGATTTTAATTCCATTCAGAATATTGCATTTTCTCTAATTGTAATATTTTGGATTCCAGAAGTTCTATCTCATTCCAAGTAGCAAGCCCAACACTTACAACGATATGGTGGCATAATCATATCTATAATAACATAACATTGAAAGAAATCTGAAAACACTTATTGTTCTTCCTCTATTAACATGCCTTTTTCCCTTTTTGTATGGGGTAAGCATGGTTACCTTCTTTTGAAGGACTTCCTTTGGCTTTTGGGGTAGACCATAGTCCCGATCCACTGCCTTTCTGACATCGCTTAGAGCCCGGTAACCTATGTTCATGTGTTGTACCAGTCACCAGCGTCCTTCCTCCCAGCAGCGAGGAGTCCTGGCGCGGTTAGGTAGACAGTTCAAGACACGTAAGGTGTCTGTTATGTTTTTATGAGTTGAAATGGCTTTGATCGTGTGTGTATTAGTCTGTAACACCCATTTGCTTTTAAGCAAACCTATCCATCGAACAAAATCCATATACATTACCATACAATTCTACGCATAGATCAAAATTCAACTTACTATGGCTGCAATACAAAGGACTACAATTGCAGCCAAAATCGCAGCAACTGCAACATTGCCATCTTCCCCATCAGTTGGCTTGTTGCTGACATCAGGATCTTCTCTCTCTGGTATCATACTGCTGCTTACTACGTCTGAAACAAAAACAGGGAAACTTACTTCTAGGAAAGTGATACAAGACACGTTTCAAATCTCCTGTGCATAATCTAAATTATATTGTTTGTAGGAAAAGTTTAGGAGTACAGGAGGAAAATAAATTAGGGAACATCACAAAAATATTAATTTAATGCATTTATAATTTGGGCTTGAACTGGATTACTTATCACTTCTATATCCCATGTACAATGGTTTTCCATGTAAAAGAGAAATATTACTGTTCTCAAGTAAATGCTGACAATATGTTTGTTAAATCGTATACAAAGAAGCAGATAAAAGGGGAAATGCCAATTTAAAAACTTTAATTTGATTATAGGCAAAAAATGAAATTTGTCCAATTAAAATAATTAAAAAAGTAGAAGCAGAGGGAATGAAGAGACAAATGTTGTTAACAACAGTAATTAAGTTTATCAAAGCAAAAAAAAAAAATCATGTACTGTAATTAAGTTAAATGTTAATAATATAATGT
>NC_090732.1:9088976-9101476 GCF_036898095.1 Palaemon carinicauda
TCTACACGACTCCCAACCAGCAACTAGTCTACTCCTGCTCCTCGCTCGTGCTCCCCAAGGGCAACACACACACACACACACACACACACGAACATCGGTTTTACGTCTCTACATGGCAAGCTGACCCACGACGAGTTTCAAGTACACAGCAAAGGAACACTGTTTTTTACTTGGCGACTTACAGCATCAGAACGAAATTTGATGCGGAAGTGTTGCATCAGAATCTTCCACTAGAGAGTTATCGGGTCCTTTGCCTGGCCACACAGTACTACATTGGAGCCCTCTCTCTGGTTACGGCTCATTTTAACTTTGCCTACCAATACGGCAAATAGTCTGGCTTATTCTTTCCTCATTCTCCTCTGTCCTCGCACACCTGACATCACTGGGAATACCAAACATTTTTCTTTGCACAAGGGGTTAACTACTGCAATTTAATAATTCAGAGGCAACTTTCCTCTTGGTACGGGTAGAAGAGAGACTTTAGCTATGGTAAGCAACTCTTCAAGGAGGACACTACAAAATCAAACCATTGTTCTCTAATCTTGGGTAATGCCATAGCTTCTGTACCATGGTCTTCCACTGTCTTGGGGTAGAATTCTCTTGCTTGAGGGTACACTCGGGCATACTGTTCTATCTTATTTCTCTTCCTCTTGTTTGTTTTGAAAATTTTATAATTTATATAAAATATCTAATTTAATGTTGTTACTGTTCTTAAAATATATTATCATGATTATTTATTACTTCTCTTGTAGCTTATTTATTTCCATATTCCTTTTCACCACTGGGCTATTTTTCCCTGTTGGAGCCTTTGGGCTTATAGCATCTTGCTTTTCCAACTAGGGTTGTAGCTTGGCTTGTAATAATAATAATAATAATAATAATAATAATAATAATAATAATAATAATAATAATAATAATAATAATAATCAAGTTAAGAAAAAAGGTTCTCTATTCTTCTATTGTTAGTTTCAAATATCAATATCACCGTGATACAGAAATAATAACTTTCATTAACCTAATTTTCCCCATAATTATCTAATCAAATGCTCTGCTAATTGGGTCTAATTTGACGGTTTAATTATTGTAGTAAATGTCAGCAATATATTATTTTTACTAAGAATATAGCTAGATAACATATATATATATATATATATATATATATATATATATATATATATATATATATATATATATATATATATATACACACACACACACACACACTCAGGATTCAAAATAATGTGCATATGCCTGATAATGAATTTTCATTAAACTGTCATTTCGTAAATAGATTCGGAATCTCATTATTATGAAAGATTTTATGCATTTATCTGCGTTTACTACACACACACACACTCTCTCTCTCTCTCTCTCTCTCTCTCTCTCTCTCTCTCTCTCTCTCTCTCTCCATTAACGGAATCTTTTTAGTTTACGAAGAGAGAGAGAGAGAGAGAGAGAGAGAGAGAGAGAGAGAGAGAGAGAGAGAGAGAGAGAGAGAGAGAGAGAGAGAGAGAGAGTCAAAAGGCAAAGGTAAAAAAACCAGCAAATTTAATGTGTATGTACCCTTTATACTAGCGGTAAGCCTAGACGTTGAATGGAAAATTAACCTAACTTGGTCTAGCTAACACATAACACTACATTAAACCCAGTTTCCAAAATTCTTTCATATGTTAAATGTAATTCCACTCACCGAAGTCATGTGTCAACGAAATTATGAGTAATTCATCTCTCATGGAAGACTGACGTAGAAATTACCTAAAATAATAAAGAGAATGGTTGGGTGCATTTTTAGATCGCCATGGTACAGCGACCAACGTTATAGGACCGTATCCAGCATTTGCAAGCACCGACTCTCTAATCGGTTAGTTACTTTTCCAGATCCACTATTGCTTATGCTAGCTTATTTACAGATCCTCTATAACAAGTTACCTTATTTACAGATCTTTTATTGCTTATGCTGGCATATTTACAGATCCCCCTAATGCTTATGCTACCTTATTTACAGATCCTCTATTGTTTATACTGGCTAATTTACAGATCTATTGCTTATGCTACCTTATTTACAGATCTATTGCTAATGCTACCTTATTTACAGATCCTATATTGCTTATGCTAGCTGATTTACAGATCTATTGCTTATGCTACCTTATTTACAGATCTATTGCTAATGCTACCTTATTTACAGTTCCTATATTGCTTATGCTAGCTGATTTACAGATGCATTGCTTATGCTACCTTATTTACAGATCCTCTACTGCCAAAGGTAGAGGGAAGAGATAGAAGATAATTCACAGAATCACAGGCTGGACGAAGTCTGAAGGGAATTGCATCCAGCCTTATTAATCAACTTTAAGGGAAGAGAATTTGCTATGCTACCTCATTTAATGACCCCTATTTGCTAGCTTATTTACAGATCCTCTTTGCCAAGAGTAGGGGGAAGAGAGGGAAAGATATTCGCAGGGCGGACGAAGTCTGAAGGGAATCGCATCCAGCCTTATTAGTTAACTTATGTGAAGAGAATTTTCTAAACAGCGACTCGTCAAGGTTGTCTCAATTCTTGCCAGATACCGCTAAGCTGGAGTATAGGCGCACTCCACCCAGACGTTTAATTACGTATTCCAGTCTACATATGTCCTTTCAATATGCTGCAGATGAATGTCAGCCCATGTTTTTATTAATAAAGCTACTGTCAAAGTCATAAACAACCATGAAACAAATTAAACAGCAGGGCTAACCCGAGTTAGCCGGAACTCGTTCGTTGCACCCAGGTAAAGTTGTAAAAACACTTCCTCATGCGTCTAGTTTTTTCTTTTTTTGCGGGTAATTGTCTAACCAATGCATGCAACCAATTCTTACTTTGTAGCAGCATAAAAAAAGAAATCTGTTTAAAAGGATCTTAAGCATTTGATTAAACTAACCAGTGAATAATTTCACAAAGAATGCACTTTATATCATCGTGGCTAGAAAACTACTGTAATGACTTCCTGGCTCCAAATATTTCACTCATTTACCTTAAAATCTTTAAAAAAAAAACATAAAATAGACTGGCAGCTTCAATATACTAGTAGACTTACATCTATCTGTGTACACACAATATATGTATATATATATATATATATATATATATATATATATATATATATATATATATATAAATATATATATATATATATATATATATATATATATATATATATATATATATATATATATACCTGTTTATATATACATATATATATATATATATATATATATATATATATATATATATATATATATATATACACACACACACACACACACACACACACACATATATATATATATATATATATATATATATATATATATATATATATATATATATATATGTGTGTGTGTGTGTGTGTGTGTGTGTGTGTGTGTGTGTGTTTGCTACAAAATCTGCGTTTGCCATCATCTGGTAAATAGCGCTAGATGCAAGGATTTTTTTTCTCTCAAGAGATCGCTGGCCACATGACCTCGCCTCAGGAAACGTTATCTCTCTCTCTCTCTCTCTCTCTCTCTCTCTCTCTCTCTCTCTCTCTCTCTCTCTCTCTCTCTCTCAGGATGGTATCTGAGCTGATACTTTGCTTGACGTAAATGTGATGAACATTTTTATCAGCAACCTCAAAGTTAACACGATAAAAATTATATATTTCTCTCAACTGATGCTACTCAATAATACAATGATTCAACTTTAAAGCACAGTTTAGATCGGAAATATTATTTAGAGATTAATTAAAGTTAATTATACTATTACGAATACAAGACACTTTTATCTACTAACCTTCTGTTGTAGTCAAGCGAGACATGGAAAAAGATGATTAGTAGGTTATTAGAATATTGCATAGAAAAATACAGTAATACAAAAGGGATTAATGAATTACATGCACTTATTTGGTATCAGTCAACTCAAGAGATGCGAGTGACAAAGAACAAAGAAACCGAGTCCTTGCTGGTTTCCTTATATTATTATTATTATTATTATTATTATTATTATTATTATTATTATTATTATTATTATTATTATTACTTGCTAAGTTACAACCTTAGTTGAAAAAGCAGGATGCTATAAGCCCAGGGGCTCCAAGAGGGAAAATAGCCCAGTGAGGAAAGGAAATAAGGAAAAATAAAATATTTTTAGAACAGTAGGCCTAACATCACAATAAATATTTCCTATATAAACTATAAAAACTTCAACAAAACAATTGGAAGAGAAATAAGATAGAAGTGTACCCTAAAGCAAGAGAACTCTAACCCAAGACGTTAGAAGACCATGGTACAGAGGCTATGGCACTACCCAAGACTTAGAGAACAATAGTTTGACTTTGGAGTGTCCTTCTCCTGTGGACACACCCCTCCCAAAACTTAAAAACTTTCCTAACTTCCCTCTCCTGGGGAAGTCTTGGCTCAACCTTGATCTTCACAAGGAGAGCTAATTCCACCGATAACCAGGAAGTTTCGTAGGGAGAGAAGCTAAGGGCTGTAATGCAATACGTCATTTGTTGGCCTTCAATTTTTATCGACAGAAATTATACAGCTTTATATGAGTTTGAGAAAGTTAAAATGCTGTTAAAATGATGAGTATAATCGTGTGCATATAGACCTACAAAATTTAAATGAATAGTGAGTTTGACAAATTTAAATGTTAAAATGATGAGTATAATCGTGTGCATATAGGCCTACAATATTTAAATGAACAGGATGAGTTTGACAAATATAAAATTTTTCAAATGACGATTATAATCGCGTGCATATAGACCTACAATATTTAAATGAACAGTATGAGTTTGACAAATCTAAAATGTTAAAATTATGAATATAATCTTGTGCATATAGACCCACAATATTCAAATGAACAGTATGAGTTTGACAAATTTAAAATGTTGTTGAAAGGATAAATATAATCGTGCGCATATAGGCCTACCATTATTCTTTATAATATTTAAATGAATAGTAAAAGTTGCAATTGAAAATATGTTAATCAAAAAAAATTTTAATTTAATACATTGTGATGTATATTCAATATAATAAACTGTAAGAATTGTAAATGTATATTTCTTAATAGAAAAAAATAATTTTATTCTACCAGCAATATTTTTTTCCATTTACGGTGATCCAAGATTCTACTTTTAAGATTACTTATATAACTCACTTTCGATGGCTAGATAAGTTAATTATATATTTAATTTTGCTTTAATTTGCACTACGTGTGACAGGAAATTAAATGTAAGACAATAAAGATCATAATCGTCCTTGAACAAGGACACCGGAATCTCTCCTCTTCACGTTTTTAAAAGCTGCTCATGAATGGCAGAGGGAAGGAACAGTGACATTGGCCTAGCAAGCAGGACAATGCTCTAGAGACAAAGTCCCTCTCCACCCAAGCTAGGACCAGGGAGGGCTAGGTAATGGTTGCTGATGACTTAGCAGGTGGACCTATAGGCTCCCACCCAAAGAAAAAAAAAAAAAAAAAAACTCCGCCCTTAGCTCACAAGGGTGGTAAGGTTACAGCCACTAAAGGAACTAATGATTTTGAGCGGGACTCGCACCCCAGTCACAAGGTAAATTCAAAATAAATTCTTACTTTAATGGATTTGAATATTTTCCAATAATATTACCTTAAAATGTTAAAAGATCACTCATGAAAGACAGAGAAAATTCACAGTGACAATGACTTACAGACTGGCAGTGAACATGCGATCAGCGTCCATGCCTCCTCTCTACCCAAGCTAGGAGCAGGGAGGGCCAGGCAGTGGCTGCTGATGACTCAGCAGGTAGACCTGTGGGCTGCCCAAAACATCCCTTCCTTTAATCACAAGGATGGTGAGGTTAGACACTATAATAAACGATCAAGCTTGAGCGGGTCTCGAACACCAATCCAGCAGATTGCCAGACAGGAAGACAGGGACGTTATCAATAGGCTACCACAACACTTGCCATTATTGATTACATAGTTACCTATCACATTAAAACTTGATAATTGCCAAAATAAAATTCTTAAAAACAATGGTTGTTTTCAAACGCTACTAAATTATACACTAAAAATAATATTTAATTTTTCCTCTCCCAATAACGTGTATACAAAGAGGAACGTAAAAGTTTTAATTGTGAAAACAGTGTTTAATATATCGTTTCCCAGTTGACACAACAGTAAAAAGCTTAAAAAATGTGTAAGTTCAATTTATCTTAGGTTACAGGTGAAATATATTTGTTTTAATCCTAACAACAAGATCACCGTGTGGTTGATAACTGAGTCACCTAAACACCCATGCAACGTGATTTTTCATATGTTTTTAAGACCAAGCACTCACAAACCCACAGGATTTAACAAAAATAATATTCTAAAAGTGTTTTTGCCATTTAACAATGCCACGGTAAAATATCTGGCGTCCATGCGTGGTCATGAAAACACAAAACAGAACTCCAATTGACTTCATAAACCAAGACGCAACAGACTGCACACGACAACTGCACGAAGATATAAACAGTGCGTAACTAATGTCATATGGACCCAATATATCATATTGTAACTGTAGAGAAGTGATTGGTAGTAAGCACATCACCCATGAGATTCCAATGGCATGGAAATAAGGAACTTCATTTTGATGAATGGATGTTATCTGTGACCAAGGCATCAATCAGGAACAATGGATAAATCTTTACTTAGATCGGGTTTAACTTTAGTTATAGACCGAAGTCAGTATGATTCCCACAAATCTTTATTGAGTACATAGACATATATATATATATATATATATATATATATATATATATATATATATATATATATATATATATATATATATATATATATAAAAAACCATTCATGACTTATAAAAAAAGTCTTGGAGATAAAATGAAATAACTAGAATGATAGAATAATAAAAAAAAGTCTTGAGAAGATAAAATATTAACGAAAATCAAATAACTAATGATAGGTTTAAAGTGTCTTGAGGGCGAATGAATATATATATATATATATATATATATATATATATATATATATATATATATATATATATATATATACATATATACATATATATAATATATATGATGCTGATATTTTGTACATAACTATGGGAAAATCTATAAAAAGCAAAGCTAAGAATATTATTTAACTAGTTCAATATCCAATACTACAAACCAATACAGAAATGGTAGCTCTACGACTGAAGGACCATTGTTCTCTAGTCTTGGGTAGTGCCATAGCCTCTGTACCATGATCTTCCACTGTCGTGGGTTAGATTTCTTTTGGTTGAGAGTACACTAGGGGACGCTGTTATATCTTATTTCTCTTCCTCTTGTTTTGTTAAAGTTTTTGAAAGTTATATATGAAAGATTTGTTTTAATTGTTCATTACTTTTCTTGTAATTAATTAATTTCCTTATTTTCTTTCATCACTGGGCTATTTTCCCTGTTGGAGTCCTTGGGCTTATAGCATCCCGGTTTGCCAACTAGGGCTGTAGCTTAGCTTATAATAATAATAATAAATTAATAAATAATAATGATAAAATAATAATAAAACATAGGTTAAATTTTCATTAATGCAACATCAACTTTACCGGCAGAAGCACAATTCAAGTAAGACTTTAAACTATGGTACAATAGAATTAACGAATTTTAACCCGTCTTTATAAACGACAAATGAGTGACACCAAAATCTGACAGCAGAGATCATACAGGGAAGCCGAGACAGATCGAACGCATAGAAGCAACACAATAAAGGATTTAATTTGACTTTTTATCCCAGCGAAACCTTAACCCCAGCAACCATTGAACAAGGACAATTCTTTTCTTTTCTCGAGAAGACTGCATTGTTATGTAACTATACTTAAGTGATAATTTGAAGTCGTTCATTTAAGGATAACGCGAAGAAATCAATTGATTCTTCTTACTAAAAAAAATAATAGGACTATAAGCCCAACATAAAATATCGTTATTTACTCTTTTTAACTATATCCATGGAAGCATAATGAAATTGAGAGAGAGAGAGAGAGAGAGAGAGAGAGAGAGAGAGAGAGAGAGAGAGAGAGAGAATTATACGACAAAGATGTTTACTGATTATTCAGATAAAAAAAAATCTGAGAAATTAGCAGGTGACAATTTCAGTAAAGCTATAAAAAAACCAAAAAGAACAAAAAACTGTAAAAAAAAAATGGCTGTACACGAGACAAAATTATAAAAATCACAGCATCATTGGTCAGGCATGTATGTATGTATGTATGTATGTATGTATGTATATATATATATATATATATATATATATATATATATATATATATATATATATATATATGTATATATATACATTCATATATATACACACATAATATATATATATATATATATATATATATATATATATATATATATATATATATATATATATATACATTCATATATATACACACATAATATATATATATATATAATATATATATATATATATATATATATATATATATATATATATATATACACAGTATATACCAAAGACCCTTCAAAGTGAGTACGTCAGGCAGGTATATGAACCCCTGAGAATTTGTGCACTGACTCAGAGATTTTTTTAAAACCACAGAGCAGCATGAAGGTCCAATAATGACTAGAGGACATATTGCATATTACTCTTGGGAAAAAAAGTTTCACCATGATTGTATCTTCAAACGAATTCATGTCCGTATATAAATAAGCCAATTACAACTCAAAGAGTTACACACACACACACACACACACACACACACACATATATATATATATATATATATATATATATACATATATATATAAATGTGTATATATATTGGTGTATGTATATATATATATATATATATATATATATATATATATATATATATATATATATATATATATTATATATATATATAAATTAATAAGATGGTCCTACCCGTATTAACTTATGCATAAACAAACTTGGAGTCTTACTAAAGCCTTAGAACATTAGCTAGTTACAACTTAGACAGCTATGGAAAGAATAATGATGGGAATAACATTTAAAAAAAAAAGAAATAAAGAAAAAAACCATAGATACGAGAGCAAACTAAAGTAGAGAATATTCTAAGAACTTGTAAGAAAAAGAAATGAACTTGGGCAGGCCACATAATGTGAATGGCAGATAATAGATAATTAAGAACAACAGAATGGGTCCCTAAAGATTGTAAAAGAAGCAGAGGAAGAAAGAGAAGACGATGGATCGCGAACTAAGGAAGTTTGTGGTTGTGGACTGGCAGAGAATGATAATAAACAGGCGCAAGTGGAAGGACATGTCTGAGGCCTTTGTTCTGCATTAGATTAGTAACGGCTGAAGATGATGATGCAGATAAACACTGTTGGAATTGGAAACCTCTCCCATATTTTGATTCATCTGATGATAATTTGTAGGCTTCTAAAATATTTCTAAATTAATATACGCTAGGCCTACATCATAATTGTCTACAGTTCTACACCATTATCATTCCTATATACATTATCAGCGTATATATCCAGCAAATTTATATTCGTAAGAGCAAATTGAATCGTATATAGCTAACAGCAACAAAAACAAACAGCCTGCAAACACAAAAGGCAGGACAAAAGATCCTGCAACATGCTCGGTCTTCTCACCTGCCGCTTGAATAGCCGTTACAAAACCTGCTCCCAAGGACCCGAACACCACCAAGACCACGAGTCTAAAGTGGCGGATACGTAAGGTACGGAATATGAAACCGGGGATGAGTAACGCTTATTAGAGAGAGAGAGAGAGAGAGAGAGAGAGAGAGAGAGAGAGAGAGAGAGGGAGAGAGAGAGAGAGAGAGAGAGAACAATCTCTTAAGGTAATTTAAGCTACATAAAGTAGATTAGTTCAGATGGGTAAGCCATATTTATGCAATGATGGCCACTTTATGCGCTTATGTCAATAATCCTAATTTTCTGTCTATATAAACCGATATATTCATGATATGGAATTAGTGGACACCACAACAAAGCACGTTTGGAAAGGCTGATAAATGTTTTAAGAAAAAGATATCCTTTGTTATTCATTAGTTTTTTTATGCATCCTGTTTCACCATTTTATTTTTTACATCCAAGTTGAGTTGGACATTTTGCTAGTCTTAACCATTTTACTTTAACTCCCCCAAAACATCCGTTTTGATTCAGCCCATTGGTTGTGGTGGCCGATGTGGTAACATCCCTAACTGGCGAATGCCAGACTGGGGTTCGAGTCCTGCTCAAACTCGTTAGTTTCTTTGATCACTGTGAGCTACCTGCTGAGTCATCAGCAGCCATTGCCCGGCCCTCCTTGTTCCTAACTTTGGGTGGAGAGGGGGCTTAGGAGTTGTGTATACGGTCAGTCTCTAGGGCACTGTCCTGCTCGATAGGGCAGTTACTGTCCCTTGCTCCTGCCATTCATGAGCGGCCTTTAAACATTTAAACTAGTGTACATCTCATGGCGTCTTCTTGTGAGCATCATTTGTTAAACAAATATCACTATCCTTAATGTCGACGACCTTTAGCTTTACAATGCCATTTACATAAATCCATCAAAACATACGAGATGATATACAGAAAAAAAGGAAAACATTTTTCATTGTAATCACCAACAACCGACATTAGTATTCAACCAAGAGACGAGAAATCAGATCCCGAGCCAAACAATGTATTCAAATATTTTAATCCGTTTTCTTTGAGGTCATGCATGCCCTTAAGCCTCAATACTTCAGATTAACCCAAATCTAAACAATTTCCATCGTATCCTGGTATGATTTAACCAACTTCGTAGTAGGTAGTAGGTTGGCCAGGGCACCAGCCACCCGTTGAGATACTACCGCTAGAGTTATGGGGTCCTTTGACTGGCCAGACAGTACTACATTGGATCCTTCTCTCTGGTTACGGTTCTTTCCCTTTGCCTACACATACACCGAATAGTCTGGCCTATTCTTTTCAGATTCTCCTCTATCCTCATACACCTGACAACACTGAGATTTCCAAACAATTCTTCTTCACTCAAGGGGTTAACTACTGCACTGTAATTGTTCAGTGGCTACTTTCCTCTTGGTAAGGGTAGAAGAGACTCTTTAGCTATGGTAAGCAGCTCTTGGTTGGGAGTTCTCTTGCTTGGGGTTGCGCTCAGGCGCACTGTTCTATGTGACTTCTCTTCTTGTTTTGTTAAAGTATTTATAGTTTATATAGGAAATATTTATTTTAATGTTACTGTTTTGAAAATATTTAATCTTTCCTTGTTTCCTTCGGGCTATTTTGTCGGTTGGAGCCCCTGGGCTTATAGCATCTTGCTTTTCCAACTAGGGTTGTGGCTTAGCAATTAATAATAATAATAATTATTATAATAGCGTCCTTGTCTGGTGATCACCAGACGCGTTCGATTCCAGCTTAAACTCGTTAATTGCTTTAGTACCTGCAACCTCACCATCGTTGTGAATTAAGGCTGGGGGGGGGGGGAGCCCATAGGTCTATCTGCCGAGTCATCAGCAGTCATTGCCTAGCCCTCCCTGTTCCTAGCTTGGGAGGAAAGGGGCTTGGGAGCTGATCATACGTGTATATGCTCAATCTCCGTGGCATTGTCCTGCTTGCTAGGCCAATGACACGGTCTCTTGCCTCTGCCATTCATGAGCGGAATTCAAACCTTTAAAAGGACCCGGTAACAGATTCGCATAGTCATTATATATAATTTTAAGTTTTTGCGTTATAATGATATTCTAGACTCCCATTCTATTTAGCTTAAATAAGAGAACAAATAACTTTACTATTAAAAAAGAAGTTATTTTTCAATAGCTAAGCCCCATTATAATGTTATTACATATGTCAATCCATCATGCTTAAATAGAGTTATAAATATATAATATAGTGGTGTTCTTCCTCCGTTTCTGCTGACGTGAATTACATTAAAAATACACACACAAACACACACACACACACACACATATATATATATATATATATATATATATATATATATATATATATATATATTTATATATATATATATATATATATATATATTTATATTTATATATATATATATATATATATATTTATATATATATATATATATATATATATATATATATATATATATATATTTATATATTTATATCATAAATTAAATATATAAACATTATAATTATAAATTATACTATATATAATATATATATTTATAAATACATATATATATATAAATATATATATACATATATATATATATATATATATATATACATACATATATATATATATATATATATATATATATATATATTATAATAAATATATATATATACGTGCATATATATACATATATATTATAAAATATAAATTATATATATATATATAAAATTATAAATTACAATTTATATATATTATATATATACTGTGTGTGTGTATATATATATATATTATATATATATATATATATATATATATACATATATATAAAATCAGAGTTGAACAAAACCTAATTA
>NC_090732.1:9106476-9128976 GCF_036898095.1 Palaemon carinicauda
TTTTATAATCTATATATTAAATATCTATTTTAATATTCTTACTGTTATTAAAATATTTCATTTTAATTGTTAATTACTTCTATTATTTCCTGGTTTTCTTTCCTCACTGGGCTATTTCCCCTGTTGGGACCCCTGGGCTTATAGCATCCTTCTTTTCTAACTAGGGTTGTAACTTTGCAAATAATAATAATAATAATAATAATAATAATAATAATAATAATAATAATAATAATAATAATAATAATAATAATAACAATAATAATAATAATAATAATAATAATAATAATAATAATAATAATAATAACATTGTTAATCAAACTATTGACTTAGAAAGAATGATGTAAGTGTTAACCCTTGGACTCGTGAAAAAAATAAATATTGTCATCCTTTATAGTAATATTTTCTAATTAAAAAAACCTCTCCCTTTTTAAAGTATCAGATTCTAAGGTTTAATTGCTAAATATTTACGCCATTGTTAAAAGGGAGTTCAGTCTACCCTTTGAACAGAAATTAACAATAGTCAATGTAAGAAAAAGTCACGAAAGGGCTTACTTAAAATTTTATGTTTCTTGGAAGAACATCTTATGATTTTAGAAGAAAAAAAAAAACTTCATACTTAGCAGAAACCTTATGACAAGATATTCTGCTATTCTACATAAATCTCAGTTGCAATAATACTCAGCCAATTAACAATTATGTAATTCCTATCTCGGGAGTTAACTATAGCTCTTACCTGTAACATTTACTTGTAATAATAAAAACATTTAATACGAAATAATCAAAATCAAGTGGATATAATTTTAAAAAATTCACTGCAATAATATATTACATTTACCTTTCTCTATAGAATTATCATTATTTGTATCTAAACTCCGAAGAAAATTATGCACAAAATAAATGGATATTATGATGGATTTTCTTATTTCTTTAATAGTTTCTGTAAATCTAAAAAGGTTTTATTATCCAATTTAGATTTATTCACTGAGTTTTGCAGGTATTTTAACTCCGACAGCTGTTGTCATTTTTCCTGCTTTCCCATTGTAACAGACTTAATTTCTGTTTGCATATGCTGAAATAATGCCCCGTTTATAAAGCATTTTCTAACAAAACTCCGTACTCTTATGTTAATTTTCCTTCCTTTGAAGTAATTAGTCTTTCATATGCTATTGATTTCAGTCATCATATGGTATACTGTACTGTAAATGCAAAACTTGGGCATAAAACAAGTGTCATACTCATAGAACTTCTAAAATACAGTACTGTATTTACTGTGCGTATAAAGAAAATATAAATAAATGGGTCAATGTATTTATTGGGAATTGTAAATTTTACAAACAAGTTATAACATCTAAGAATTGGTAAAGATTCATGCTTTTTATGACTATGTCTAATTTTCTACTACAGTAGTATAAAAAGAAAATACTGGTGAAATCAAAAGAAAAAAGGGATATCAAAATTAGTAAAAAGTAATGTAAACATTTCATCTAAGACATTGAATATAAAGTGGTTCTTCTCCCCCCCCCCAAAAAAAAAAAATCTGATTGCCTGTGGTCAAATCACATCACTTCAAATATATCTATTCAAAATTATGAGAGCATAATCGTCTTGGCTAACAATATCATAATTAATATATATCTACAGTGTATGAGGAATAAGATTATTAGTTATTTTGATTCACTCTCTCGACTTTGAATATTTTATTATTTTCAAAATAATTGTGCAAAGTAACTTGTCCCGTATCATCAAGAAAACATCATAATTTTTCAACAATCATACCTTTTTTAACCATCAAAATAGGTGTCAGAAAAGCGGACTCCTGCAGCAAGGGCTAGACATTGGACCAAAAAAAAAACCCTTTCCTCTCCCTGCCTGTCTTTTCTTTTTTCAAACTGCTTCTAATACTATCTAACATCGCATGAGGGTCTGCCCCTCTCTTTTATTCTTCTCCTGTACTTCTCTTCATCCCTTTTTCCTTATTCTTTCCCATCCCGAGTACCTGCTATCGGGCTATAAACTGGATTGTATCCAGGGGTACTCATCCTTTCCCCATTTCCCTATCCTTATCCGTTATTATCAAGAGGTTCTCTCCGCAAAACAGTGGAACCAAAATCTCTATGCCTGCTTAACTAGGCAAGATCAAATTTTCATTTGTACAATACATAGAAAATGATTCTTCATTGGATATGATATAGAATTAAGCCGAAATTTCAGTATATTTTTCAACGGTGTTTTCTTCACATTTCTAATTGGATAAGTAATGACTATGTAAGGAATATGAAATCACCATAATTGCTTCAATCATTTTGAAACGTTCTAAAGATACTCTCGACATTATGTCATTAGAACACAAGCATGTAGGATAGAAGTCATGTTAAACTTTATATAGTTAATAGGAAACTATACTATTTGCAAATATTAAATTCTAATTGTTTGCTAATTCCTTCCTAAATTCTAACAATTTAAGACTTAACATACGGTTGAGTAAAACTTATAACCACATATCTGCTAATTATAAATTCAAGTCAAAGAACATACTTTTTAAATAAAATATTTAAATTGAATTTCTTAAGTTGGGGCTAATGTGAACTTGGCAATTTAGTTTTGTCTAGAATGTGTTATAAATTGAATTCCGTTGAAGAATTATAAATATTACAATACAGTAATTTTTCATGCCACATTATTTGTAAATATAATTTTCCTTATGAATTCTAATCTTAAATCAGGTTAGAAAGAAGCATAAAATAGTGTATTTATTTATTATGCTTATTTTTAGTCCTTTTCAAAACTACAAACCTAAATCAACAAAGCCAAACCGAGTAGAAATGTATTAGGAGCAGAGAATACTAACACGACAAATGAACAGGTTCTTCAGCCTTCTTATAATGAGTAGGAGAGTATTTCATACTTCTAAGGTGTAATAATACTATAGGCCTACAGTATAACAACATTCGATCATTGCTCTGACGGCTAGGGTAAAGGTTTTCTGGATTTCTATGACTACGAGGAGAACAATTCTATGAGGAAAACCATAATCTAAAGTGCAGCTGTAATACTTTGCCTATGTCATTAACTGGTTTCAAGGGACATGACGCAAGTTGATTTTCGACATACGCTATGTCAATTTTCAAAATAAGCTGGATTCCCGCCCTATAAAGTCACTTTTATGTTCCCTATACACATATTGTACTGAATATGAAAAGTAACTTACATGCATCATTTTATAAAAAAAAAAAAAAAAATCAGATACTGTACTGTATTTGCATTAATAAACTTCCATGATAAGTAAATTACAGTAGAGTACAGAACTTCATTATTGTAATGTAAGGTTGTGTAAAATCATTTTACCTTAGTATGTAATATTCAAGGATGAGCGACAAAGTTGGAACTGACGTACAGTATGTCGAACCAACGTAAAGAGTGGTGTTACTGGTTTTAGTATTGACTTGAAGTCTAACCTACCTACTTTTATGAAATTAAACGACCAATAATATAACACTGGGTATGATGGACTAGGATCAAAATAGTGTAGTACTGTATGATAGAAATGCATTTTTATCCCGTGATACCTAACGGTAATTCTCTTGTAATATCACTCGCAGAAATATTGTATGGTAGGAAGCAGTCGAAGGGAACTTTCATCAGGACGACATGACCATCTCACCCAAAAATAGATTTTTCCTAAGTCAAAATCCCTTTTTTATGAAAAAGCCAAAAGACTTGTGAACTTGCTGAGTAAGATCCAACAGAATAGAAAATCATTATGTGAAAAAGTAAAAATCTACAAGAAATTCTGGAAAGTTTCGAAGGCTTCCACAAAAGATACCTACTAAACATTCTAATACTAATAGGGTTAAAGGCCAGTCATATTGTCACCCCTAAAAAATTGACGCATATTTTTTTTTCTTTTTAATTCTATACGTCGAAAATTGTTTAATTAATAGAAAATGTCATTCAAGCCATTCATAAAGGTTTAAAAGCCGCTCATGAATGACAGAAACAAGGGCTAGTTACAATGCCCTAGCTCGCAGGACAAATCCCTAGAGACTTACTTTATAAACATATGATCAGCACCCAAGCTAGGACAAGAGAGCCAGGCATTGGCTTTTGATGACTCAGCAGGTAGAACTATAGACCCCTCAAACTTCCCATCCTTAGCTGACAAGGATGGTGAGGTTGCAGTTACCATAAGAAACTATCATGCTTGAGCTGGACTCCAACCCCACTCCGGAGATCACCAGGCAGGGATGTTTCCAATAGGCCCGCACAGTCCAAAAGATTTTAAACTTTCATTCTGTCTTTATACTTTCTTCTTTTAAATATTTCTATGGTTTTAATCTAAATTTTTCATTATAAACAGTTGAAAAATTGTAAGAGGCAGAGATGCAAATGTAAAAATTTTACAAGATGAAATTCTTGATGTAAAAAGTTAACACTGCTTATGTCTTGTGCTTTTATAAAGATGAACACCAGGCAGCTAATTAAAGTAATATTGCATGTACGTACTTTCTACAGTTGAACTTTATTGAGATGATATCTTGAATAATGATACACCAAACTTCCATTCAGATCCCAAACTATAAGGTCAAAAGTACCAAACTATCTATGCCACAAAAATCATGGCTAATATTATTGTAGATAGCGGTCAGATTAGTGTAATTTTCTTCCCTATGACACAATAAACAGAAAACTATGTAACACATCTCAACTCTCACAAGATAAATCAAAGGGATTTTTCCATAAATAAAGGAATACTGCGGAACAAGATGTAGTTCAAGACATTAGACACGTGCATGTGAAGGGATCAAAGGAAATGGATGACAAGCATTTAGGGACAAAAAGAAGCTGCAAAAACTTTTGGCACTTTCAATAATGTGCTAATAAAACACACTGCAATTGGTACCCCCATAGGGGGAAATTGCAGTTGTGCTTAAGCTTGGATTATAAATAATTTAACTATAAAGTAACAGGAATTATTATTGCTTCTATATACAGTACTATAATTTTACCTACAAATCTATTCTATTATCTTAATATCGTTTAAAACAGATATAGAAAATCTTGAAAAATCTCCATCTGCTCCTATGTCTTTTCTTGGAAGCTAAAGGAAAAAAAAAAAGTTTGAAAAAAAATGTCAATAAAATTACAACCAAACTTAGTTTTAACATTTATCCTCATTAAGCTACAACACTCTCCCAAAAAAACTTCGAGTTTGAGTACAAGAGCAATTTTGTTGATAATTTTCAAATCAAAACTTCAAAAGGATACCACATTTATATTTTTGGGTACATGGGGAAGGGAAAGGGCTGGAAAAATTTGTAGTTCCCAAAGCACAACTACGTTGGCTCACATTCTTATTTTAAAACTACTGAGTAGCAAAACTTATTATGAATAGACATAATTGATGAAGAGATATACCATAATGTATAAAAGTGCATGAAATTTCAAGGCATTAGAATAAAATCTAGGCAACCTAAAAATTTTTTTGATAAGCAACCTTATGAATACAACACCAGTAATGTAACAGAAAACGCTGGATACTTTTTGTTGACCCAAGTTTCTTATCTCAAAATTTGCATATTTTTTGCTCTACTTTCGTTACATAATGAAAAGCACAGCAACAAGATAGAAGGAAAAATAACAGTTACTAGAAAGTCAAAATATATAAACTGATCTGGATCTTGAAGGAAATCAATCACTTCTCTTGAAAATTCAACACCTAAATTGCATTTCAGCCATATATAAGTGATGGTATTGAAATAAAAACACTGCCTACTGTAAAACACATCATTCACATACTGATTTCCCTCCTCCTTGCCCTGCAGATCTCTCAACCTCTTATACAGACTATATGAACAGGTACCTAAGGTTCCGAGGTGCATGCTTTGTACTACATAAATTATCTGCTGGTTGTTAAACAAAAAGTGCTGTAACTGGAGCCATTGAAAGACCATGAATATGGCAAAATCTATACGATGGATTTGAATCAAGAAAACAGTTTACAATGGAATTATGAGAGGTAAATAGCTTTAACCTATAGCAATTGTTGTTACTATTATAAATCAAACTTGAAACTACGGAATCACAAGGTTTGCCGAGAGATTTTTGTTCTCATATACTCTACACGATGAAAATTTCATCAAGGTAAAGTCAAAGAAGTTAAAAAGAGGAAGAAAATGAGAACAGACAATATAAAGGCATAAAGCAATACACAGAGTCTCCTTGCCAAGTATCCAGGGAGGAGATAAAAAATAGACCACCATATGATACCCATGCAAATGAGAAAAATAGCTATTTTGGCAATGGAAACCAGTCTGGTAGCCTCTGGTTTCTTCAGCAAAACAACAAAAAGCAATAGAATGAAAGTTAACAGTAACACTTACCCTCGCTTTCACAAGTAAGACCATCTGACATCAAAATTAGTCCATCTGGACATGCACATGTTATTTTTGGAGCATCTGGACTTGTCTGTGGAGCTGGAAGACAAAGGTGAGTACACAAACCATTGAGCGGTGTACAATGATTTGTCCCATTGGGCTGGCGATAGCTGTGATAAACATGGACTGTCATTGGTGTCTGAAAATGAAATAAGAATATAAATTTACATCTACCATTATCAAAAATATAGATAGAATAATTATTGACCAGTATAAAGTATTTGAAACTACTGTATGCGAATAGGTAATAAGTGTATATGTACCAAATCCCAAACTCAATAAAACTAACAAAAAATTAGATGACTTTGACAAAGATTTCTTCAGAATACAGCCTATGGAGCAACTGTTTCTAAAGTTATCAAAGTCTTAAACATGAAAAGACACATTATATTACACCTGTCTATCAAAATCATATTTGAAGAAAGCAGAGAAAAAATGTACAGAGTTGTAAAAATTATCTAACAATTAGAACTTGCTACCCACAAAGCTGGAAATCAAGAAGGTAGAAGCTGGGAACAGTTACTGACCTCCTACTAAGTAGAAATCATACTTTTATCATTATAAAGATAAAATGATTGAGAAAATGATAGCTAAAATGAAATCAAATTATTATTGATGACAATAATGCGATAAGGATAACAATAAACATCAGAAACTTTGATGTGGAAGAAATGATCTGGGGAATTTTACGGATAGATGCTGTAAGAATATGAACAGTGAGGGCCATAATCTGCAAGAACATGAACAGTGAGGGCCATAAGCAATAGGTACCTGGGGATTTGAGTGGCCCATGTGCCGTTTTACAACTGACTGTTCAACAAGAGAGGCTAATGTTATGACATATATAAAGATTTAAAATGTGGTCGTACATAAGTTGGTACAGTATTTAGGTAACAGAGGATACGAAAAAAAAAATAAAATGCATAAAATTAATTATAATCCAAGTACAGGTATAGTACTCAGGGTAAGATTTCTTAATGAATAAAGGATTACCACTAGAATAATAAAAAACACAAGAAACCCAACTTACAGCATGTGAATGAGCAATTAGTTCTACATTTTTCCCCGAAAATTTATTAGCACGAAGAATGGCTTCCTTTCGCCAATCTGTCCAGTACATTGTGTCTTCAAATACTGTGATGGAGAATGGATGAGGTAAATACTCTAAAGAGTGCAACACCACCTATGGAGAAATAAATTTATATAAGTTAGATGTCAGTATTAACTTAAAATTTTAACACACAACTTTGCTTTATTGCCCCACTTAATATATCCAAATCAATAAGAAATACATTTAGTCTATTTTACACAACACTTGAATATAAAAATTTATTTGACATACCCGACGCCCTGAGCCATTAAAATTACATGTGTAGATAGAATGGAACTTCGAGTCTGACCAATATACTTTCCGTAACACAAGATCAAGAGTTAGAGCATTTGGCCACCGGATATCTTGTGTCACAATGGCCTGTAAAATACATTAAAAGAAATGATTACTTCATAATACATATTTACCATACAATTTTAACAAGAACATTACATATTACTTCATGATCCCTTAAATAACAATTCTGCACTTGTAAAAATAGTCGATGCTAGGCAAATTTGATTGCATTATTCTTGTAACTTCCATGATCACTAGCACTGATTAAACTTTGCTAAAGTTATGAATATTTAACTAAACAAATATCTTCAATCATCCAAGCTTAAATAAAAATACAATAAATAAAACTATTGAAATGTTATCATAACATAACAGTACAGTAGGTAAATCATCATTACCCCATAATCTAACAATCTTAAATATTTCTAAGTTTACAACTGGCTATACATTGTTTGTCAAGATCATCTTGTTATAACAATGAACATATAAATGATATTTTCTGCTGTCTGCTTTCAAATAAATAATGGGAATTCAAGAAATGTAAGAGAGTACTAAGTAAACTTTTATGAAATTTATGTAACCATCTTGCAATATGGTCAAATTGTTCACCATTCCTGTACATACGGTATCTAGGTAAAAATAAAGATGCAATTAAAGTTCTGTTTACAGGAAATTTTCATTTGCTAGACCTAGTACTTTCTTTACTGTACTGTACATATGAAAAATATTTCTAGCATATTCCATTACACAGTCTCTACATTCCTCACACCTGAAAACAAGAACATTACTGTATACTTTTTCATTACGATTTAAGTGGTAACAATTGTAATTGTTCAGTGGCTCCTTTGCTCATATGGCAATGGTAAGAAAGACTTCATCTATGGAAGGCAGTTCTTTTAGGATATGGATATTGTATTGCCATGGCTGGGTCTCGTATAATTTGTAAGGCAAAGTGGATCACAATATTGTATAGACCAAACCCAGAATACTGAAGCTTCCAGATGTCATGAGTTTTAAAGAAACAGTACATGTACCAATATGAGATTTCAGTATTGAAGGAGTTATAGATTCACCATTGCTTAATGTTGCCTGAAATTATGCACACTCAAAAGGATATTTATTAATATTAATGAAGGTTGCCGTTAATTATCCATAGCTCTACAGCACTTGCTTCAATGAAATTTCTTAGAAATTATTTTATGTACTATATTGTATATTCTTAAATGAAGTGCCTCGGGAAAAGTGAAATAGAGAATACGTTACCAAGAGGTATGTAAAACCCTTTTTGGATGTAGGAAAACGACATAGTGGAACAGAACGGCAACATAAACAGGGTCCCCTTCCAGCTGCTGACATTTTGATTTATTATTCTTCTTATGGTCTTAGCCTCAGTTGGATAAAATTGTGCTCCTTTGGTTTAATTCCTTATTTCTGGGATATAATACGGGTCAGTTTACTTCACAGTACAGTACAGTAGTTGTATTTCCCAGTTAGCAATAATATAGGTATGGCTTCCAAATTGTAAAGCCTAAATTTTGGGCAGAATGCAAAGTGAATAAGCTACTGTTAGCAAAAAGTGGAGCCTCACTTCACATGAGTTGTACCTTGTCAAGTTCCTTACTCGTATGGTGTATGAAGCATGAAGCGTACACCTCTATCAACCTGAACCCAGAGTGAAAAATAGGGAAGCTAAACAGAAGAAAAGAAAAAGAAGTGCAGTGCATTTGTTTTGGTGTGATTTTTCAAAGCATTCCCTTCTCCTGCTGCCCTCCTTATCTTTTAGGTTACATTTTTCTACAGAGGTGAGGTTACTGGATTAGAGATTCAAAATATATAAGATTTCTTATATTTTAATTCAATCACTTACCTAATAGTAGGTTTGGGAATACTGACAAGTTTGCAAACTCTTTAATTATGTATAAAAGAACCTCTTTTATAGCTTAAGACATAGTCATCAAAATGTCAAATATTTTGCATGAGATTATTCTAAATTTAGTGGCTCTGACAATGCCAATTTCCTATGAAGAGCATGTACCCGTTTCTGCTAATATTCTCTCATTAGAACAAGCCTTCCAAGTTACTTATTCAGATTAAGATCAGCTTTCGGACAAATCGGTGAACATTAACTCTTTTAAAAGAAGGTAAGTATCTCACTCCTCTGGAGAAGGAATTTGAACCTGCTTTTTGAGAGAACTTGAAAAGAACAAAAGGGTTGATTTGGTTATCAAAACTGATATTAAGCTATCTAGTTGAGGGTGAAATACCTGAAGATCAGTTTAATACAGTACTGTACAAGCACAATAGACCCTGGAGAGAGGAATAGTTTACCTCAAAGAAGGGATTAGTATATCAAACTCTTTTTGACACTGATGGTAGGATGTTTAGGGTTTCTTGTGTCCCTGATCTCGTAACTTATTTACATCAACAGGTGGTATAATGAATGCGTCTGGTGTACAGTGTAGACAACTGTTAGCATTGCACTACCTTATGGAATATCATACATTGGTAAAGGTGTAGCGGCTGTAGCCTAGATGTGTATCGGTATGCTTAGGTAGGGTGTCACCTTTCCCATGGATGTCCAAAACAAAAGGTGTTTTGGTTACATCTATTAGTAAAATAGTTTAAGGAACAACATGGCAAATCGGATTTACAGTCTATGGAAGTATGTTCCTTACACTAAGATGAAACTCTGGAAACTTTTCATAAACTTTTAAGATTTTTTTGTTTAATCCTCGTAATTTAATCAAAGAAGAAACTACATCTATCCAGTCACAAGTTTCTGCTCTTATGACTACTTCTTCCAATGTTTTTCAATAAAAATTTTCTCTAGAAATGGAAGCTAGAGTTGAAGAGGTTTAGAAATTTTGAAAAAGGCTATAGATATGTTTCACTTTGGTTAATACCCTTCCCTTAAAACCTAAAAGATCTAGCTTATGATACAGGTGATCTTCCATCTTTGAAGGTGTTTTCAGTTATACAATCATTGCTAGACTTATTGATCTAGCCTGCAAAGAAGTTCCCCAAGAGAATGGAAAATTTTAATCCATTCCTAACAAAATTCAAGGAAAATGCAAAAGGTTTGAGTTGAGCCTCAGAAATAAGTTATTTTGATGATTCTTTAACAGCAGTTATACAGTATATTCTTTCATATCCTTAAAGTCTCGAGATCAGCCGCCCGTTGAAATACTACCGCCAGAGAGTTATGGGGTCCTTTGACTGGCCAGACAGTACTACGTTGGATCCTTCTCTTTGGTTACGGTTCTTTCTCTTTGCCTACACATACGCCGAATAGTCTGGCCTATTCTTAACAGATTCTCCTCTGTCCTCACACACCTGACAACACTGAGGTTACTAAACAATTCTTCTTCGCTCAAGGGGTTAACTACTGCACTGTATTTGTTCTGTGGCTACTTTCCTCTTAGTAAGGGTAGAAGAGACTCTTTAGCTATGGTAAGCAGCTCTTCTAGGAGAAGGACACTCCAAAATCAAACCATTGTTCTCTAGTCTTGGGTAGTGCCATAGCCTCTGTACCATGGTCTTCCACTGTCTTGGGTTAGAGTTCTCTTGCTTGAGGGTACAATCAGGCACACTATTCTATTTAATTTCTCTTCCTCTTGTTTTGTTAAAGTTTTCATAGTTTATATAGGAAATATTTATTTTAATGTTACTCTTCTTAAAATATTTTATTTTTCCTTCTTTCCTTTCCTTACTGGGCTATTTTCCCTGTTGGGGCCCCTGGGCTTATAGCATTTTGCTTTTCCAGCTAGGGTTGTAGCTTAGCAAATAATAATAATAATAATAATCAGTTCTGTAAAACCTGATTTTGTTATTTCAGAATATTTTAAGTGTTTAAATTTCTACAGTATCAGATCCTTCCTCAGAACTAGCAAAAATGTATTTAAACAGTATCTTGAAAGAAGAGAAAAGATTTGTCATTTGTGAGATACAAATGCTTCTGGGGCTCAAAAACTCGTGAATGTCAGCTCCCATTATGGACCCTCTTTTCAATCAAAGTACAGTAGTTTTCTAAAGTGACTGATCAAGCCAACTCCAGGACAAGGAGATTCGATATAGCTTAACATATATAACCCATCCCCTTAAATACAGTAATTTACAGGAAAAATAGCTTTTATAAATCTGAAAAATCCTCACCCGTCTGGCTTTTCCATTCATGCCTCCTCTTTCGATTTTAGCATCCTGGCCCCAGTCAGTCCAGAACATCCACCCCTCAGAAGGGTACACTGCAATTGCTCTGGGTTCATCTAAACTGTCCCGAATAAGGGTCTTCCTCATATCTCCATTAAAATCTGCCACCTGCAAGCACAAAAACAACATTGTCACCATTACCATTCGTCGAATCCTCTCAGTATTTCAACCTTGTGCTATGCATCCCATTACAACAAGTTTTTAACCCCCCAACTAAATTATGAATATATCAACTATAAAAAACCTAATGGAATTAATCAAGATTTGGTATTTGATTTATGGTGGCCTAATATTTTGATCACATTAAAATGGATCAAATATTGATCATAGAGTTTCCAAAGTGTGTTTTTCCGACTCTATATAACCTTGAAAACCAGCCAATAAATACCAGAGTCATCACTCTTGGTCTACTATTATTCAAATGCAATAAAAATTTGCAAGACTAACAAATCAGAAGAATTTGTCTAGTTTTCTGCGTATTAAGTAGTAGTACTATTTCTATACTGTAATAAAAGAATGCAAAAACTAAATTTGCAAACCTCTATTGTGTCCTTGTCAGTATTTGTCCAATATATATGATTGTATAACCAATCAACAGCCAACCCATCAACGGTTGTCACATCATTCTCGATAACTACTTCCTTCTTACTGCCTTCATCAATCGGTGCTCTGCAATAAAGACATTTAAGAGTCCCTCAAAGCTATTCTCTTTGTTTCATGAAGTTACATAATACTATTGAGAGAAAATATTACTTAAGAGTGCTTTCATAAACTTTGGAGGAAATAGGAAATACTATACAGTACTCTGAAAACCTTTTAATATTTACCTCAAAGGCAAAAGTGTTCACAAATTGCAATAATCTTTTGAGATTATTAAAAAACACAGCAAATGGAAACACTTTTAATGGTAGAAGGGTAAATAATGACTTATTTTGGCTAATTCTAAGGAATAAACGAAATTTCAAATGAAAATACAGAAATACATAATTAAAAAACTCATGATACTGTATATAGTCAGCAAAACAAAGATTCTTATATTCCAAAGTACTTTTGACAAGAATACAAATCAATTGATGTCTAAGCTCATGAACCAAATTATCTTTACTCAAAATTTTAATTAATAAATCACTGAAATGTTAACATTTGAATTTACTGGACCAATTTCCCTTATCACAATAAAAATATCTTATGTGAATAAACTTCACAATTCTGGACCTGTGTAAACAATTGCATGAGCAATCTCACTAAAATTAGGCTTTGTTTATCCAAAACCTCAGCTGCTACTTGATATACAAAAAGAAAGAGACCTACTTGTAAATGCATTTGTCACGAACATCAGTCCAGAAGATCATTCCAGTTTTAAATACAAAGTCAAGTGCCGTTGAGCCTAACGTTTCGTTGACAATAGCTGTAATCTGAAAAGATAAAAATGCAATAAATAAACACTTCTAATACACATACAGGGTAATGAGAGAGAGAGAGAGAGAGAGAGAGAGAGAGAGAGAGAGAGAGAGAGAGAGAGAGAGAGAGAGAGAGAGAGAGAGAGAGAGAGAGAGAGAATATCCTATAAAAACCTTGAATACAGCAATTAATACAATAACTGAAATATTTCCCATTTAATGCAACTTCCACAAAATAATTACATACCTCTTGATGATCAAGAGAGATTTTTCTAATGTCCGTAAAATGAGCAAAGAGCAGTGACGCATGTCCTTCCATCGCTTTACAGTGGCGAGGATTGTGTGGGTCTCTCGAGTACCCGGCTACGCATTCACACTTGAAGGTGCCTTTAAGGTTCCAGCAGACCTGTGAACATATGCCTGGTTCCATACACTCATCAATATCTGAAATGAACAGATTATAGTTTAGGCAAAATCTGTAAAGCAGTTCTTGTATATGCAATCACAAAAGAATGTCAAATGCATCGTTTATGAACATGATCGTCATTCACTTTATCATAACTGTAAAATTAGGTCACTGACAGTTAGGTTGGAGAAATTACAGAACTTCACGGCTTTGCATATGTTCGTGTATCATAAAAAACTTTGCGCTACTTTAAAAAGTAGATTCACAAACATTAAATGCTTTATAAAAAATATAAATTTCTCCCTACATGTTCCCTTACTGAAGAATATAAAATAGAACTTAACAAGAATCCATAATCAGCTTAATACATAAGATATCTTATGACAGCTTTACAGTGTTTGAACAAGGCAGAAACATTGTTCAAACTGAAAGTAATATTTAAGTACATTTCTATAACTCATTAGTTCAGTCATATGAATACTATAATTACTTATAAAAAGCTAGTTTGTATTGTATACTCATGAAAAAGTCTAAAAAATATAACTTTAATCATTCTTTCAAATCATGATTAAACTAATAAAGATACTGTATAAAAAAATAAAAAGCTAAATGTTCATAAAAGTATTAATTTTGCTACAAGTACAGTAATAAAAATTACACTAAGCTATAATATATCCAGAACATCTTTAGCTAGAGAATAAGCTATCCATTATCTCCACAATTTTAAGTTTACAATTCCTTCTACCATGATCACCCATAACCCTATTTCCATCCCCATATTTTTGAGGGGTACAATCTGTTGGTTCATTTAATTCTTGCAGACTGGTAAAGGTGAATGACTAAGAATGTACTCTTGCATAATTCCATATACAGAATTTGCATGACTAACCTCTATGCTTTGCTATGATTTGTGCCTAAAGGTCAAGCCCTACCACAGAAACACGCAGCTTGATCTATCTCAAAAGAATGGAGACTGCTTTATTGCCTGAAATTATCTTCCCACGGACACAACTTCTATTCCAAACATCTCTTTTGTGTCTCTTTCTAAAATACCTTTAAACTCTGCTCTTTCAAATCACCCGTTCAGCTTTCAATTGGCAAGAGGAGTCACCTTTAATTCACAGGTGCTGCTCAAGACAGGATCAACAAGAGATTACCTTTAATTCAACACTGCAGTTCTCAAGAGGCAAGATCCAGAAGTGACGGTATCTTACTATCTTACTGATATCTGAGTTCCTTCTTTGCAGGATTTTGGAGAATATTTTGCTAACACTTGATTTCTTGAGGCATTTGAAAGAGTGTGCCACCTACTTTAGGATTCCATCTGTAAACTAATTTATAGCTTTTATCTACCATTTTTACTTTTTTTCTTGACACAACAAATTTTTCCCTCCTTCCCTATGTTAGTGTTCATGAAGTGCCCAATTCTCTAAGTTTTTTTTCTACTCTTCACTAATACCCTTCTCCAGTCTAAATGCTTTCCTATCGTTACTAATGATTCAGAGCTTCAAATTTATTTTTCCATCACCTTCAGAAAGTCCTTCATGATTTAAAACTTCGTTTCCGACTGCTCTTTCTACAAATCCTTATCTGAAAAGCATATCAACGGCACAAGACCTAATCAAATGCAATGCCTTAGTATAACAGTTTAGACATTTCTTTTTTCTCTCTAATCAATCTTTTTAAGCTGTATATTGACAAATACAAACACCTTTTACTTTCATCAATATTTTGAGTGTTTTAGGATATTTTTAATTTGTCTTGAACAGATCACATCATTCGTGTAACTAAAAATCTGAAAATGAGGTGGCTTGCTTGGATATCACAGTTTATTTACTTCATCCAACCAATTCAGGCATTAAATTGGCAACGCTTTCCTCTTGATAAAGGTGTTTAATCCTTGTTTCCTCCTCACAATAGATAATACAAATGTAACTTGCCCAAGTCAATGACCAGACCAAACCTCTTCTCTAGATACATGTTCTCTACTGTAAGGTGGTTTCTCTCTTTATTAAAAGAATAATTTTGACCAATATTTCATACTGACATGAGAGGCGAAGAATCCCTGGCCAAATTTTGGCCAGTGTCATAATACTTACCAGACCACCACTTCCACCATTCCTCTGCTAACTTGGTAATAAATATATTATGAGGTTTAATGATGTTGTCCACCTTCCACTTTCCTCGAAACAATATTAATTTCTTTAAAAAAAAATGTTTGCTCTCTAGAGCATTAGGATGTATGTTTATGATGTAGGACCTAATATTCTAGACTGTAGACAGCTGGGCACGTCATAGAAAATAAAAGGGACTTTGAGGATACAAAACTAACAATGGGAATGAGTACTGGAAAGATCACACTACAGATGTGTGGAACTAGTCTGGACATGTAGCATCTAAAGGCAAAAAAATAAAACTGCAATTTCAAAGTAATACGAAGGAAATAAGTGGTTAATCATAAAAGTACTGTAGTAGATATAAAGGTAAGATGAAGAAGATAAGTAGAAAGACCAATGAAATAATGGAAATAGGATGCTATAAGGCTCTAGACCAAATGGAACTTTAGGGAAAAAAAAATATATAAAATAGGGTAGAATAGAGTCCTCTCAAATGTGACCAAATGAAGGAAAAATCTGATATAAAAGTTTTAACGATGATGATGATAATGTAATCTTCATACTATGAAAGTAGTTAAAATAATACACAATCCACAACAGATTTACATTGTTAAAATTTGGTGAATTTGCAAGCATTATTACCTTCACATTGCGTGCCATTAACCAGCATGTAGCCCTTACTGCATTTACAGAAGTGACCAGCTGGTGTATCAACGCAAAGTTGAGCACAACCTCCGTTATCCTCCAGGCATTCATCTTTTCCACAGCTCCCATCCTTTGGCTCGTCTTTTCCATTTCCACAATCATCATTCCCGTTACAAACGAGTACCATAGGAATGCAATGATCTCCACAGTTAAACTCAGACTCTTCTTTACAAACTGGAACTGCAGATAACAAGGATTGGATCATCAGTCATTTTACATTCTTGGGAGAAAGATTAAGTTCTAAAATGGGAAAAATTAATTATGCGGCTCAGTTACATTAAGGTTTGTGTAGTAAGGGAATTTTCCCTATAGAGACAGCAAGGTTGAATAACCTAACAACAAAGGTCTTATATTTCTCCCTTTTTTTGTAAATTTTTTCATAGTTTACATATGAAATATTTATTTTAATGTTACTGTTCTCAAAATATTTTATTTTTTCTTGTCTCCTTTCCTCACTGGGCTATTTTCCCTGTTGGAGCCCCTGGACTTATAGCATCCAGCTTTTCCAACTAGGGTTATAGCTTAGCAAGTAATAATAATAATAATAATAATAATAATAATAATAATAATAATAATAATAATAATAAAAGGAAGCAGAATTAGTATATTTAGTACCTTAAAGAAATTAATGAATTATCAATACAAAAAACACTTCCCAAAGAAAGATAGACAACGGGGGTACTACTCATAACCACAAAAAGAAAAGAAAACACACAGTCTATCTTGTAATGAATTAGGGAAGTATACAAAGCTTTTCTTTTAAGTGGTCTAATTACTTTACTGAGAAACCAATTCTAATTAACGATTGGTGCAAACAATGGCTTGAGAATGCTTTGGTACTCGAGTCAGTCCCCCCAAAAATATCAAAAAATAAAGTACAGTACTGTAACTTGTATTTTTCCAAGGAGAAACATAAGTATAAGTATTTTACAGATATAGTGCAAGTAAATAACTCAAAAACCTAATAGAATTCCTCTATTCAACAATACTATCCATGTTGCATTGACAATATTTTGTACAAAGATATTTCTTTTTTAGAAAAATAAGAAATAAATAAGACACAATCATTAAAATACCATAAACCTAATGGATGACCCATCAAAAACTGAAATATCTAATTCAAGAATAAATGAAATTGGTAAACTAAAGTAAATTTGCAGTCTTACCACAATCTTTTTCATCAGATCCATCTACACACTCAGTGAACCCATCACATTTGAGTTTATTGGGGATGCAAGACTGATCACCGCACATAAACTGATCTTTGGCACATGGATGAGGACAATGATCTTCATTTTCGTCATCACCTTCAGGGCAATCCATGTCACCATCGCAAAGCCATTCGTGGCGAATGCACTGATATCCTCCGGAGCAAGAATACTCGTTTTCTCGACAAGTGTTGTTTGGACAATTCTGAAAGGCCAAAATCCACTCTTGTTCATTTAAAATCAACAGCCATTCAATAGATATTATACAAAAAACTTGTTTTTAAAGTGAATAAGATTGTTAAAATTCCATTTTCATTCTCATCTGCTGCCCAAATACAGTAGTTTGACATGAATTATGATATTAAATTGATATTGTACATCAGCATGTACACTAAATGATCAGAAAACTGGTACAGTAAGTACTCTACAATTGTAAAAAGGTATATTGAAATAAAAAATCTCCCCATATACACAATTTTAAAGTTATGTACTGTAATTCATTATATAAACTTCCCTAAACTTAAGCCTTCAATTAGTTTCATAATATATTACTTGAAGTTGAGATTTTATTCTAATGAATAGCATTTGAAAACAGAAATTGGTTCATTAAAGTCTCTTAAAATAATGTTGTTTTTTGTTCTTAAGATGAGGGTTAAAGCTAAACTTACCTGTCTTCACTAGAAGATGAGAAAATCAAGGCTACCACAACTCACAACATACGATCAGGTAATTAAGTTTGTAATGATGTATTGTATTGTGATACAAATTTAAATTCTTAAATACCTTTTTTTGAAAAATTAAAACAAAGATTGACTATTTAAAAAGCTTTTCGTTATTCTGATACAGTAATTTCCTAGCTCTACTTGTCATAAATAGCAGGTTCCATATTACAGTAAGTAACACCCAACACTCGCATTGCTAACTATCAATAAGACATGATGCAAAACCAACTAACTACCTTACATGCTTAAAATATCAAATGATCAATCACTTTTCTTCATTAAATGGAGCTAAATGGTGACTTTTCTCTATATCAGATAAAACTTAAAAAAAAAGAATTACAAATTCAATCATTCAAAGGGTACTCCAGCTAAATAACATCTCCACCAAATTCTAAATGGTTAGTGCATCACTAAGCGATTATTTAAATAAAAATGGAGCACCTTTTTAAAAAATTATAAAAAAAGACCTGTTGCAAAATTTTTTTTTCTTAGCTTTGTGCTATTAATAGACATATCTTCCCTAGTCCAGGATACAGTCATGTACCATTGTGAGGTCACAAAATATCAAAAAAAGGAATTTTCACGCTCAAAGATAGACTAGCATATTATAGAAAGTCATTGGATTGCAAGAGTTATTTTCTTCTTTAGAAATACGACAATCATCATGAGCTATCTAGATACTTACCAAATGCAAATTCACAATGGTGCAATTAGAACAATCATAACTGGTTTTACTGCTTACTCAACATAAAGCAAATTTCACACATGCGATAAAAGACAAAGATACACTGAACAAAAAACAAGCCACTTACCAGACGGAAACGGCTTCTATCACTGCAGATTCTATAGTCTATACTGTAGTTCATATCTAACAATAACAAGTCTGGATAAAATTACTGTTTAAAGTCACTTTTATCTCTTATATAATAATTTACCTTCACAAAAAGTTCAAAAGAGATCAATAAGTGTTCATCATCATCACCACCTCCTCCTAGCCTATTGACGCAAAGGGCCTCGGTTAGATTTCGCCAGTCTTTCTCAATAAGTGTTAATACCATTAAAGAAATTTCCGACTCACCACAGTAATGCAGGTCAGTTTTATATGATGGACTTGCTTTGACAATTTAACATAACAATGGTCTCTATTTTGAAGCTTCTTAATGTCAAGACCTTCCTTCAGAAATCTTCAACATAAAATTGAAATTTGTGTAATCTTATGAAACTTTACTGTATACTTCCGGGACAACCAAATATCTGGTGGTTTGTGGATTAAAACTCAGTTTAAAATGAGAAAAATTTGCAATTACATTAATCAAACGTTTCCAACTAGATATCAGTAAAATTTAGTTACAAAAAGCTTAAAATACACATATTTTATAACATACTTAAAATATAAATTATGTTGCTAAGCCATCCCTTGGAAAATATTTACGAAAAGACTCAAAAGTCACGATGCCATATGTTATAAGTGTATTTATGATTCTAACTCTTAAAAACAAGAATATTTTAAATCGTGATATGCAGAATAAATAGCAAATTTAAAATCTCATGGTACACAATAAGCGAAAATTTTGTGGAAGAAGAATCGAATCAATATTGTATAAACTACTAAAAAAAAATTTGCATATAGATAAGACAATATTGAAAAAAAATGTAACTACAGTAATGAGTTGCTTTCATATCTAGTCAAGGATATTGTAAAATAAACCTTAGAATGTGTTTTTCAAGAATTCCATCTCTTATAGTGTTTAGAATCAAAATCTAAAACCAAGTCGACCTGAATATCCTAAAAGTGTTCGACAGTTTAAAAAAAGTTAACTAGATAATGAATTTTGTAATAAAATGTGACTTCATCAATTTCCAGTCATATATAATAGGGTGACCAGGTCAGTGAATTCTCAGAGGATTTCCAATAAGAAACGAGTATTTTTGTACAACTATTCTTTGGGCCGCCCATGTATAGAGAATTGATCTACGATTTCCTTGAAGAGGTAGTTTTTTTATTCTTTTTCTACTTTCAAAATTTTGAAACCATGCTTTTGATTTTGAAATAAAAGTTTTTAAAAGTTTTTGAAAATTTCGAATTCTAGAGATTCGATACTACCTTTAATCTATTGTAATTTGAAATTGCATCATATACAAACTCACTCCAGTGCAAGTAACTGTTTAGTACTGAAAAAAAAAACAATCTAATTTACCATCTAATAATATTTTATTTGCTACAGAGCTTTGGTGGTATGGACAAAAGACGAGTTAAATAAACCCCAAGCACAGATATAGGGTTCATCTACACTAAATGATAAATCTATTTTCTTACTAAACTTGATTCATTTGGAGTGGGGTAAAACTATCATGCTTAATCTGCAATGTTCCTTTGCACATATCCATTTAATAACATTGCTCGCATATGTACTGTACAACTACTCAATCTATGGTAAAAATGTAGTACCGTACTAGTGTGAAGACTAACGCACACTAAGGTGTAAGCTTTAGCCTCATTCTATTTAAAGACAGCAAAACTCTATCAATTTTACTGACTAGACTAAATGCTAATTGTGTGCAATAGTGCTGAGGATAGAACCTTAATTCACAGCATGCTGTAGGGAAGAGGAGGAGGACATCTAAAGATCACAAAAAAAAGAGGTGGTGGGTAACAATCATTGGTGCAGCTATCGATCATTATTTAGAAGAAGAATACATCCTTCCCTTTTACCATTAACGAATCCTAACTGTTCCTTACATGTTCATCTGTTCCGTTGATACAATCCACCTCACCGTCACATCTCCACTCTCTCTTTATGCACATCCCGTCATCACACAAAATCTACATAACAAAAAAAACAAAGGGGAGAAAAAAACATGTTGATAAACACACACAAATGAGGGTTAGGTTTATGTAGCTAAATTCGACTAAACTCTTACATGCTCATCGGATCCATCGATGCAGTCCGGGTTGCCATCACAAAGAAGGCTGTGGGCTATGCAAGAATCATCACCACAGGCAACCTGTAGGGTTACAGATTTATAGATGTGGAAGGTAAAAGGCTACAGAAAATGTCGACCTGTAGGGTTACGGCTTTATAGATATGAAAAGTAAAAGGCTACAGAAAATGACAACCTGTAGGGTTACAGCTTTATAGATATGGAAGGTAAAAGGCTACAGAAAATGCAACCTGTAGGGGTATAGCTTTATAGATATGGAAGGTAAAAGGCTACAGAAAATGTCAGGCGGATTTTCAAGATTCTAAAAAGACTGAAAAGGATCATACCCTTAATACTTGGAAAGCTAATAATAACAACCCAACATATACTTTATCCAATAACTTACTGGTTTGTGAACCCTCCACCACACTTAACAGTCATTACGAAAGGAGGATAACCCCCTCAAAAAAGCAGACGTACTGTAATTCTTAGTACAGTAAACTCATTCAGTAAGACTAAAAAACTAATAAAAATAAGCAAAATACCAATAAATCATATATTGAAATTAATTACGAATGTACAGCCTACCGTATTCAAATATAAAAAAAAAGACCTTACATGACAAGTATCAGTTCGACCCTTCAAAAATATGATCTAATGAGTTGGAAAGATTTAGAAAGAAAAGAAGCATGAAAATAACTAATGACTGGCAGTGTAAACTTCTAAAAGATAAGAGCTGGTAGCAGTGAAATGGATAACACAAGAAATTACTTTCAAACAAGGTTCATCGAAAATTAATCCAATCAATGATGACAAAGGGGTTTCCAGTTCGCTCGAAGCTCCAATCTTCGGCCATTCGCTCAGTTATAAACTCCGAGTCTGTCACTTGTAGAGAAAGGCTATAAAATTTACTAGAATGTTTCCGTGTGTTTACCTAAGACGTGCATTATTATTATGATTAAAGGGGGAAGAGATTAAATAAGGTTACTTATA
>NC_090732.1:9138976-9144450 GCF_036898095.1 Palaemon carinicauda
ATCCAGATAAGATGAGACAACTGAACGATTATAAAACAGGCACTTGTCTACAAGAGGGTTATTGCAATATCTATAGACAGCATAAAAAAAGAGAGCAGTATTAAGCTGTTAGTTCTATTCCTCTCTAAGCCATTTCACGTTTGCATCTAGCAGTTGAATCCTGGTTCGTGTCAAGGATATAAATTCTAAAAGTAAATCCAAGTATCTTAGATTTCGACAATGACATCCTGGGTCAGATTCAGTCACTACGGCGATATAAAGCGGATCAGGTTAACACTCGCACCATCCTCCATCTCCCTGAAGAGTATTCCTTTCCAGATACCCCTCGAGGAGGAGAGTGACGTTAATGACATCTATAATACAAACCAAACGAGAGAGCTTTACATAAGAGGAAGGTTATGTTAGGAGAAGGGCAGAGGAAGAATTGCTTGTGTTAAGAGGGGATGGGGGTTTGGAGGATGAGTTAGGAGTGAGGAGGATTGAACAGATGACTTACAGATACAATTAACCTCATCGTCACACACACAGACACATACTGCCCGACAGTATCTCAGGATGGGGGTTCTTAGAGTATCAGTCACAGCCCACAAAAAAGAGGCACGGAGGAAGAAGTGTTTGTGTTATGAGGGGGGGTGGGGGTTTGGAGGATGAGTTAGGAGTGAGGAGGATTGAACAGATGACTAAAGCCAGGCTGACACTTACATAAATTTGTGGCACGCATTGTCATGACTCGAGTCGTGAACTCGTTGTGAACTGGCGTGAAGTGTTCGTAAACCCGTCGTGACATCGTGGCATGTCGTGACGAGAATTTTGAAATGTTCAAAATTTTGGTCACAACAAAATTTCGTGACCGGGTCGTGAACCATGCGCGAACTGTTCGTGAACTCGTCGGGAGATGCGGGAAGTGCGCAAACTATGCGTGAACTCGTCGTGCCAGTTCGTGTCAATGTGGACAGGCCAGCTGTGATTTTGAGGTAGTTTTTTTTTTTTTTTTTTTTTTTTATCTTCCAGTTCGTGCCAAAAAATGTCACGACTTGCCACGACAAATTCGTGGCAAAAAGTCGTGCAAGTGTCAGGGTACACTTACAGATACAATTAACCTCATCGTCACACACACACACACACACATACACACAGACTGCCCGACAGTATCTCAGGATGGGAGTTCTTAGACTATCAGTCACAGCCCACAAAAAAGAGGCACGGAGGAAGAATTGTTTGTGTTAGGAGGGCGGTGGGGGTTTTGAGGATGAGTTAGGAGTGAGGAGGATTGAACAGATGACTTACAAACACAAACACAGATTACCCGGACAGTATCCCCGAACGGGGGCTCTTAGACTATCAGTCATAGCCCACGAAAAGGAGGCACTAAGGAAGACTGTTTATGTTAAGAGGGTGGTGTGGGTTTGGAGGAGGAGTTAGGAGTGAGGAGGATTGAACAGATGACTTACAGGTACAATTAACCTCATCGGAACCATCACCACAGTCCGGTTCATCGTCACAGTACCAGTTGAGAGGGATGCACTCCCCGCTGGCACACTGCCACTGGTCGCGGACGTCCGATTTGCACTTGTTTAAAGCTGAAGAGAGGGAAAAGGAAAAGCCAGGAATTGGATGTGTGATGGGTAGGAGAAGCAAGGATAAAAAGGGTGAGGAGAGGTATGAAGGGTAACAAGGGATACCAAAAGAAAACACAAGTCAGTATATCAAAGAAACCACACGGCAACATAAAAATGGATTACATCTGAGATATAAATTAAGGGGGGGGGGGTTCTTCACAAGGTCAGTGATGCTACCTGTTTGTTACAATTTATTTATTTTTTTTTTTTTTTTACCATTCAACTGCCAGTTAATTCTCCATGACTCTCTCCCATTAAGTATACATTATACTATTTATTACCTCTTAACTAATCTAAGTTCTAATGCTCTTTGAAAATATCTCTGTAGCGAGAAACTTATATTCTATTTATAGATTATGACATTTTTAACTTTCTCCCATGAAATAGCTTTAGCATGTCAAATTGAAACGTCCCTGCCTGGTGAACTTCACCATCTTTTCACTCTAAAAATGTATATATATCAGCCATTGACATCGTTACCACCATACTGTTGTGGTACCACTTCATCAAGGAATAATTACACAGCAATGAAATACCAGGATAACATGGGAAAAGCATTCTACTTTGATGACGAAAATTTTACTAAGAGATGAGACAAGTATTCCAAAGCCACGTAAGACGGGGTTACGAGCCTACTTATTTCAAGTATTTTAAAGCAACATAGGATGATAAAAGCCACTTATTTCATGGAAATTTGATGATCTGTTGTAAAAGCATTTGATGAAAAAGCAGAAGAATTACCATGGAACAGAAAGAACTTAAGCATGTTTGAATGCCAATAGTTTATTTTCCAGAGAAAGTGCATTTTTACTAGGTTTACTAACTGTAGTGGAAATTTTTAACTCATGTATACACAAACAAACTAACTGCAATGAAAGAATTTTACGCATGTATACACGAATTGCATTTACATTAGGTTTACCAACTGTAATAGGAATAAAATTACGCATGTATACACAAACAAACAGCATTTTCAATAGGTTTACTAACTGTAATGGAAAACATTTTACGCATGCATACACAAAC
The DNA here is from genome assembly GCF_036898095.1 of Palaemon carinicauda. Lineage (NCBI taxonomy): Eukaryota > Metazoa > Arthropoda > Malacostraca > Decapoda > Palaemonidae > Palaemon > Palaemon carinicauda. The sequence goes on from NC_090732.1 coordinate 9,141,622, forward strand.
AAACAAGTAGCATCAAATAAAAGACCTTTTAAATTTTTTCTTTTTTTGTGAGTGTGAATAGAAGAAGGGAATCTTAGGAAAGGGATTCTTTTCTATTACTTGATATCATTCATGAAAATATGAAAACATATTCATCGTTGAACATGCAAACGGTACGAAATAGCCTAAGCCATCATGAAAAAAACTTTCAAATGGCAAGCTCTTCAAAGGGTGTATTTTATCAAAGCATCAAAACAAGACAGCAGCAATATCGGCATACAGTTTAAAAAAAATTACAGGTGATAGTTTTACTGGGGGGGGGGGAAATAACATTCAATTAGAAAACAAAATTCATTAAAAAGCATGAACATAATCATAACAGAATTAATAGGAATAGTCTGCCTAAAATATATTTCTTCATGGTAAAATACCTTCTAAAATATACTTTTTAAGGTAAAGTACATAACTTATTTAAAATAAAACTTATAATTTCCCATGCAATAAAATATCGTATTGTAATAAATATAACATGTAGTAATAAATATAAACACAGGGCAATATAGTAAACAAATATTAGATCGATTTGAGGAAGAAAAAAAAAAAACTGATAAAATAGCCGTTCAAATTATAACCTAATCAAGAGGAAATAATGAATGAAAATAACCCAAATGTAAATAAACTGCTCTTTGCAGATGGAAGGTAATGATCCAACCGGGCTTATATCAATACAGCTTTGCAATAGATCCAAGTGGAGGGGAGGCTCGAACAGTCTGCTTGGAGGCACTCTAAAGAAGTTCGGCAAAGGGTCTCAATGGTTAGAGAAGAGGAGGCACATTGATTCCAGCTTTGCAATGGATTAAAGTGAAAGTGCAAAGGGGTCGAAAGGGGATGAAAAGGGGGGTGAAAAAGGGCCTTCGGGAAGTCTACTCCTTATCGCAACGTTGTGGGTCTTCAAAGTGAACGCGAAAAGGGCTGAAAAGGAGTGAAAAAGGGCCTTCGGAAGTCCCATCCCTACCCACAATGTTGTGGATCTTCAGAGTGAACGTGAAAAGGGGTGAAAAAGGGTGAACAGGGTGAAAAAGGCTTTCGGGAGGTCTACTCCTTACCGCAATGTTGTAGGTCTTCAAAGTGAATGTGAAAAGGGGTGAAAAGGAGTGAAAATAAGCCTTTGGAAGGTCTATTCCTTCTGACTATGTTGTGGGTCTTCAAAGTGAATGTGAAAAGGGGTGAAACTGGGTGAAAAAGGCCTTCAGGAGGTCTACTCCTTACTGCATTGTTGTGGGTCTTCAAATTGAATGTGAAAAGGGGTGAGAAAAGGTGGAAAGGGGCCTTCGGGAGGTCTACTCCTTACTGCAATGTTGTGTGTATTCAAATTGCAAGTAAAAAAAGGGCTGAAAAAGGGGTGAAACAGGGTGAAAAAAGGCCTTCGGGACGGGAGGTCTATTCCATACTGCAATGTTGTGGGTATTCAAAGTGATAGTGAAAAGGACTGAAAAAGGGTGAAAAAATGCCTTCGGGAAGTCTACTCCTTACCGCATAGTTGTAGGTCTTCAAAGTGAATGTGAAAAGGGGTGAAAAAGAGTGAAAAGGGGCCTTCGAGAGGCCTACTCCTTACCGCAATCTTGTGGGTCTTCAAAGTGAGAGTGAAAAGGGCTGAAAAAGGATGAAAAGGGGCTTTCGGGAGGTCTATTCCTTACCACAATGTTGTGGGTCTTCAAAGTGAAAGTGAAAAGGGCGAAAAGGGGAGTGAAAAAAGGGTGAAAATTACCTTCAGGAGATCTATTTTTTACTGCAATGTTGTGGGTCGTGAAAGTGAAAACGGCTGAAAAAGGGTGAAAAGGGTCTTCAGGAGGTCTATTCCTTACTGTAATGTTGTGGGTCTTCAAAGTGAAAGTGAATAGGGGTGATAAAGGGTTAAAAAGGGTGAAAAAAGGCCTTTAGGAGGTCTATTCCTTAGCGTACTGTTGAGGGTCTTCAAAGTGAAAGTGAAAATGGTTGAAAAAGGGTGAAAAGGGCCTTTGGGAGGTCTATTCTTTACCGCAATGCTGTGGGTCTTCAAAGTGAAATTGAAAAGGGCTCAAAAATTGTGAAAAAGGGGCCTTCGGGAGGTCTACTCCTTACTGCAATGTTGTGGGTCTTTACAGTGAAAGTAAAAAAAGGGGTGAAACAGGGTGAAAAAGGCCTTCAGGAGGGTATTCCTTACTGCAATGTTGTGGGTATTCAAATTGAAAGTGAAAAGGGATGAAAAATGGTGAAAAAGTGGCCTTCGGGAGGTCTACTCCTTACTGCAATGTTGTGGGGTTGTGGGTCTTTACAGTGAAAGTAAAAAAAGGGGTGAAACAGGGTGAAAAAGGCCTTCAGGAGGGTATTCCTTACTGCAATGTTGTGGGTATTCAAATTGAAAGTGAAAAGGGATGAAAAATGGTGAAAAAAAGACCTTCAGGAGGTCAATTCCTTACCGCAATGTTGTGGGTCTACAAAGTGAAAAGGGGTGAAAAGGGTAAAACAGGGTGGACAAGGGGTCTTCGGGAGGTCTACTCCTTACCGCAATGTTGCGGGTCTTCAAAGTGACGTGAAAAGGGGTGAAAAAGGGTGAAACAGGGTGAAAAAGAGCCTTCTGAAGGTCATTTCCTTACCGCAATGTTGTGGGTCTTCGTCGGACGTGTCATCGCAGTCTGACTCCCCATCGCACTGCCATCGGTGCGGGATGCATTTGCCGTTTCCACACCGAAACTCATTCTCTTTGCATTTCCTCTCTGTGGAGAGAAGAAGAAGATATGTTGATGTAAGGATTTAAATGTACAGTATACAGAAAAACTGGTGATACTTTTTTTTTTTTTTTTGCTGTAC
>NC_090732.1:9149950-9152450 GCF_036898095.1 Palaemon carinicauda
GAGCTGCTTACCATATCTAAAGAGTCTCTTCTACCCTTACCAAGAGGAAAGTAGCCACTGAACAATTACAATGTAGCAGTTAACCCCTTTGAGAGAGAAGAATTGTTTGGCAATCTCAGGGTTATCAGGTGTTATGAGGACAGAGGAGAACTTGTATAGAATAGGCCAGACTATTCAGCGTATATGTAGGCAAAGGAACAAAATGAGCCCTAACCAGAGAGATGGATCCAGTGAAGTACTGTCTGGCCAGTCAAAGGACACAATAACACTAGCGGTAGTATCTCAACGGGTGGATGGTACCCGGGCCAACCTATTGCCTTCCTACCTATTTATTATGTGATAATAAATATCAGTGATTAATTGTAGAGTAACAGATGGTATGTATATAATGTCTATGAATATTATACTTTCGCACGATACCAATACGCAATTCTCTTATTTAGCGCTTTTTGCAATACGAAAAAAAATGTCATTTCATACGCAAATAAGATTTCGACAAAGCTCTGTTGATTTTCGTTTTATTTTTTACTTCTGTGTTTTGGATCCTGTGGGATATCCTCTTTCATTCTTTAAGAGGAGGGCTTGGTTACTAAAACGGGAAGGCAGCGGATAAGTATTCATAGGCCTATGTGAAGATCCTGTGAAAGGTGAATGACCCTTAGCGATAGTCCTTAAATCCATTCTCTCTCTCTCTCTCTCTCTCTCTCCTCTCTCTCTCTCTCTCTCTCTCTCTCTCTCTCTCTCTCTCTCTCTCTCTCCTCTCCATTTTATAACGGAATTAAGTTTTGACTGACTCCATTCTATAATGGAGTAAAGAGTTTTGAGTCTCTCTCTCTCTCTCTCTCTCTCTCCTCTCTCTCTCTCTCTCTCTCTCTCTGGGTTAATTAAAATTGTGAAATATGATTTAAAGAAAATATGTGTATCCTTAAGTAGCGGTTATGTGCTCTAAGGCATGAACATAGGGAAGAATTTGTTCTATCTCCTTATATGTATTTATTTCTTTAGTCAATGCAGTATTTATTTTCTTTTTTTTCTGTATTTCTCAAGTTTACATATTTGTGAAAGATAAAACCCGTTTACGGGCTAAAATTTGTTATGCATTTTAACCCAATTATCTTGGGGAATAGTTTAAATACTCTTAAAGAAAAATTCAAAAAGGAAAACGGAACAATTTTACATTTCAGTCATGTTTTTCTCCCTTCCTCTCAGACAGAATCAGAAAAGGTTGAATTTAAGAATTGAAGTCGTCTTCAAATCTATTCATTTTTAAACCAGTTTGGTCCTAATTTTGACTACTTTGCCATTATTCAAATTGTGAGAGAGAGTGGCGGAGGTTATTTCGATAGAATATAACTTACGACTTGCTATAAAAATCTAGTAAGTTTAGTTTATTGAAGAGACGAGCGCTGGGGATGTTCTGTGTAGGGACATATGAGCTGAATTAGTACAGAAAGGGGAGAGCTAGAGGGAATAAATTCTATAGAAACTGACAGGCAAGGAGATGTAACATAGTTCCTAATGGCACCTTGAGCACTCGAGGGAATTAAACTTAAGAGTATGCTGAAATTCGCTGTGCCGTTAGGTCGAGAATCCATGCCCTTTCGAAAGGCAATTTCAACCATAATTTGGCGAGGTCAACAGACAGAAGACTTTATTTTCCCGTTTTCTTCATCTGTTTTGTTTCTCTTATCTCGATTTTTATTGTGGTTGTGTCATTGCTCTTTATATGAGTTGTTTTGGGGCAAATTATTATTCACTTATCTTTTCTTGAAGTTCCATTTTTTTTTTTTTTTTTAGTTTCTTGAAATAAGATTTTTGGGGGTTTCTTGAAATTCATATTTTTTTGGTTTCTTGAAGTTCATTTTTTTTAATTAACATTTTTTCTTAAATACACAATTTTTTAGTTTCTTGAAATTAGATTTTTGGAGGTTTCTTGAAATTCATATTTTTTGGTTTCTTGAAATTCACATTTTTTTGGTTTCTTAAGATTCAATTTATTTTTTAATTCACATTTATTTTATATTCATGAAATTTACATTTTTTTAAAATTCACTTTTTTAAATTAAGTTATTTTTGTTTCTTGAATTTCACAATTTTTGTGGGTTTTTTTAAATTCACATTTTTTTGGTTTCTTGAATTTCACATTTTTAGGTTTCTTGAAATTCACATTTTTTGGTTTATTGAAATTTGTATTTATATTGGTTTCTTGAAATTCAATTTTTTTTTTTTTGCTTCTCGATTTCATATTTGTTTTGGTTTCTTGAAATTCGCATTTGTTTTGGTTTCTTAAAATTCACATTTTTGGGGGTCCTTGAAATTCACATTTTGTGTGTTTCTTGAGGTTCCGTGTATTTTTTAATTCACATTTATTCTATTTTCTTAAAAATTACATTTATTTTGGTTTCATGAAATTCACATTTTTTTCTTGAAATTAACTTATTTTGGTTTCTTGAATTTCAAATTTTTTGGTATCTTGAATGAAATCCACATTTTCTTTGGT
>NC_090732.1:9157450-9159950 GCF_036898095.1 Palaemon carinicauda
TATTTATTGATAACGGTATAAAAGTTATTTCTTTTACTACTTTCAATGATTAACAATTAGATACTGTTTCGAAATAGACATTTTATAAGATATTTTGGGGAAAAACTCTGTTATACATATTTCAAGATATTACTAAGAAGTAAGTTTTTGCTTTCAAAATTGAAAATAACATTGAGAAAATAAATTAGGAAAACTGTAAAAATTTATTTTTAAAAATTACATACATTTATGGAGTTTTAACTCTCGCTTGATATTGCTATACGGGTACTGTACAAGAATATTGTACGAGAGGACGAATATCTTATGCTAAAGTATTCTGGGAAACATGGCAAAAATTTCATCTTCGTATTTTCTCCATTATGAAGGAAGAACGAACCCAGTTGTTTGTTGTTATTGTCTTACACCTTGGGAAGGAAAATTGCAACGGAAGAACCATTGTTGTCTTGCGCTCTGGAAAGGAAAATAAATGCGAAGGTCATTTCTTATTCTTTTCCAGGAAAGAAATGAGACGTGTTACAGAGACTTGCTTGCTTGTGGGAAGAAGTTAGTTATAGTCCAACATCCCTTCTGTTAGAAATATGTTTTTGTTTTGCTAAATACTTTTTAGTTTTTATTTTTTTTTTAATAAAATGGTTATGTAATTTCACTTCTCGTTGGTTTCTGTTAGTATTGTGTCTGGTTTATGGGCTTGACATATCTTATCATTTCTTAGGGCTAATAGCTTTATTACATTCTTGTATTTTATATTTTGGCCTTTTTTATGAGTAGGAATTCTTGGTCTTCTTATGTTATTTTCTATTGTATATAGAATGAAATTCCTGCATTCCTGCAAATTATTGGAAATTTTTTTTTTTTAGAGACACGACTATAATGAATGCTTTTTGTTTAAAATTATAATGAATTTTTTTTTTTTTTTTTTTTTTGTAATATAAAAAATCGTGGTTGTTTTATTCCAATGTGTGGATGTATATTACGAACAATTACAAAATTTATGGTAAAAACTATTTATTATTGATCAAATGTCTTTTTTAAACAAAAGATAATGAAGTACATTTTGGAACTGGAATTATGATGAAAGAAAAAACAAATATTGCTGATCAAATGTATTTTATCTTTACCAGAGATATTTAGATATATTTTGGAATTGGAATTATGATGAATAGAAAAAAATATTGTTGATTATTTTTTTTTCACCAAGAGATAATGAAATATTTTTTGGACTGGGAATTATGATGAATAAAAAAAACGTAATGGCTCTCACAAAAGCTCCCATAATTTTGGTTTTGATATTTGTGTTTTGAAAATGGACTAACGGTGTCCAGATAATGTAGATGCATCAATTTGAATACATATTTTGAAGTGGGATTTTGGCTGTCAATAACGAGATAATTGCAATTTAATTAATCATGTTTCCGATTGCATTATCATGTAATGTACCTACAGTTAAGTGCATTGATGATCTTACCTAATTCGAACTGCCAATTATATAAGCATTTTAAGTGGTAGTTGCCAATTATATAAGCAATTTAAGAGGTAGCTGCTAATTATATACGGATTTTAAGTGCCAGCTGCCAATTATATACGCATTTTAAGTGGCAGCTGCCAATTGTATAAGCATTTTCAGTGGTAGCTGCTGATTATATACGCAATTTAAGGGGTAGCTGTCAATTATATACCTATTTTAAGTGTCAGCTGCCACTTATATACCTATTTTAAGTGTCAGCTGCTAATTATATACGCATTTTGAGTGGTAGCTGCTAATTTTATGCGCATTTTAAGTGGCAGCTGTCAATTACTGTATAAATATACGTATTTTAAGTGGCAGCTGCCAATCATATACACATTTTAAGTGGCAGCTGCCAAGTTCATACGCATTTTAAGTGGTAGCTGCCAATTATATACGCATTTTAAGTGGTAGCTGCCAATTATATACGCATTTCAAGTGGTAACTACCAATTCTATAAGGATTTTAAGTGGTAGCTGCCAATTATATACGCATTTTAAGTGGTAGCTGCCAATTATATACGCATTTTAAGTGGTAGCTGCCAATTTTATAAGCATTTAAGTGGCAGCGGCAAATTATATACTCATTGTAAGTGGCAGCTGCCAATTATATACGCATTTTAAATGGCACCTGCTAATTATATACGCATTTTAAGTAGCAGTTGCCTTTTTATCACGAGTTTTTGGTATGTTATAATTAGATATATATTTTATTTATTTTTAACGAATAGATGTTATCTGAAATTAACTAGATTGACGTTTAATTCATACTAGAAGTAGGGTTTCGCCAGAAATGTGTTGTGTTAACTTACATGGGAAGAGAAAGCTAAAGAACTTATCATTACAATCAGTATGCAATATCTCTCTCTCATATATATATATATATATATATATATATATATATATATAATGTATATATGTGTATATATATGTATATATATTTATATGTATGTATATATCTATATATATGTGTATATATATGTATGTATATGTATCT
>NC_090732.1:9162450-9195352 GCF_036898095.1 Palaemon carinicauda
CTCTCTCTCTCTCTCCTCTCTCTCTCTCTCTCTCTCTCTCTCTCTCTCTCTCTCTCTCTCTCTCTCTCTAAGTTTGGTTACTTACATATAGGCAAAGGGTTAAATATATGTTGTATCCTTGTGATATTCGACATATATATATATATATATATATATATATATATATATATATATATATATACATATATATACACATATATATACATATATATATATATGTATATATATATATATATATATATATATATATATATATATATTTCTATATAAAATCATTACAGATATTTAGAGCATTTTCGCCAATTTTTTGTAGGTATCGCAGTAACAGTCATCTCACTGGCTAGTGTTTTGTCTGTTCAGAAATAAAAATAAAGTAAACAATATGAGCTAGGTAATCATTGTTTGTTTCACATCAACAAGCGTGTGTTGCGATGGCGGAAGTGTAGTACAAGCATTTCAAGTGTGTTTTTCTAGTGTTTGAAGAGATACTGAAAGAGCATTGTTGAAGAGGGGAGCTACTTATAACCACGGAAGAATTGCAAAATGATTTTTTTGTAGAATGAAGGCTAGTGGGGACATGCCATTTTACGTTTCAGATTTTTTTTCTTTATTTTTTTTTTCACTTTTTAGCTTTGTATTGTTGAACTGGTTTTACATAGTAATGGCTTTTACTAAATGCATTTACTTCCTGATTTAAAATTTATTGTTGGAGTGACTTTTTTTGAATACTTGATGTCACATTTTGAAATGTGACTGTAGACACATGCACTAAGATATGGTTTTTATACCTGCACATTTAGTCAAGAGTTATTGTGATCAAAGTAAAAGGCAATAATTTTCACTCATATAAATCTTCGAGAGGATTAAATTTACCAGTTATAAACTTAAATGGACTTCCACACTCAATAAGATAAATATATAGATATTAAATATTTTATGTGCTTTGAAATATCGTATTTTGATTAAGACATAGTGATACAGACTTGCATCATGGGGCTCTCTCTCCCATGAGTGAAGTAGATTCCAAACATTTTTAGGAACTATTGAATGTACAGTAGTTTCTTGATGTGTCGAATGTATCATTAGTAATTTTTAATTGCTATTAATATGTTCTTTTTTCCTCTCATTGCAAGCATTAGAGGCTGTTTGGCCTCTATTTTGAGGTTCCTTACTTTTAGCATTAGAGGCTCTTTGACCTCTATTTTGAGGCTCCTTACTTTGACCATTAGAGGCTCTTTGACCTCTATTTTGAGGCTTCTTACGTTTAGCATTAGAGGGTCTTTGACCTCTGTTTTGAGGCTCTTTACTTTTAGTATTAGAGGTTCTTTGACCTCTATTTTGAGGCTCTTTACTTTTAGTATTAGAGGGTCTTTGACCTCTATTTTGAGGCTCCTTACTTTTAGTATTAGAGGGTCTTTGACCTCTATTTTGAGGCTTCTTACGTTTAGCATTAGAGGGTCTTTGACCTCTGTTTTGAGGCTCCTCACTTTTAGTATTATAGGTTCTTTGACCTCTATTTTGAGGTTCCTTACTTTGAGCATTAGAGGCTCTTTGACCTCTATTTTAAGGCTCCTTACTTTGAGCATTAGAGGCTCTGTTTTGAGGCTCCTTACTTTTAGCATTAGAGGTTCTTTGACCTCTATTTGAGGTGCTATACTCTAGCATTAGAGTTTCTTTGACCTTTATTTTAATCCCCTTACCTCTAATATTAAAAGCTCTTTGACCTTTATTTTTGGGTGCTTTATTTCTAGCACTAGAGGCTCTTTGAGACCTCTGTTTTAAGGCAACTAACCGCTAATAGTAGAGGCTATTTGACCTCAGTTTTTAGTTGACTTACCTCTATAATTAAAGGCAATTTTTTATATTAATTCATATAAAGGCTTTCCTTCTCTATTCTCTTCTGTCTTTTATAGTTTTTCAAGATACTCTTTGCTTAGTTCGCCAGTCTCCTTCGAGATTTCAAGAGAAATTTCAGTGCTGTTTGTCCTCGGTTCGTCAGATTCCTCGGAGAAATCGATGGCTTTCATGTCTTTACCTATAAGGGCGATAGGTAAAGACATGGATGCCATTGATTTCTCGGCATACACTATACGCCATCATACTAAAGTCAACGGAGAGCAACATAATATATTTACCAATGCCGTCCTGATATGTTCTATCTTCAATGCCGAATTTTGAAGAAACACACGTCGCTCACCCCTCTGCACCAATGCAATCCAATTATAGGACATCGTCGCTAAACCGCAAGCAAATTATCTTTCAAGGCGCTTACATTATGATCTTCAAAGCTCGCCAACTTCGGCAGCACCTATCCAAACTCTCTGTAGATGAAGGTGTTCCGAATAGCCTTCAGTTCATCCTGTAGCTATAACAAAATTCTCACAGTCAGTTACCTGTTCCCAATGTTCACTGCGTAAACTTTCATAGCTACAGTACATACAGATCGTGAGGTGTTGCAAGGTATGTTTAAAAAAAGAGAGAGAGAGAGAGATCAGGTCTTCAGAAGTCTTTTGGAGTCCGGGGCGGAGCCGTTCAGAACTGCTCCGGGAATATTCCGTTCTGGAATCATTCAGAACTCTATGCTAAATCTACGGCTATTTCTTCTGAAGTCATTTGGAGAGGAGATTCAGGAAAATTTTCTTCCGAAATCGTTCAGAGATTTCTGAAATCATTCAGAATTCCATGCTAAGTCTATGGAAATTTCTTCTGAATCCTTTTGGATGTGCACGAAGATTTTCTCCCGAAGCCGTTTAGGACTCGCGAAAAGTTCTCTTTTTTTCTCTGGTTTCAATAGGCCCTAATAATAATAATAATACTAATAATAATAATAATAATAATAATAATAAATTATGTGATTTGATTTACAGCTCCGTGAAGATTCCGTTCTGGACACATTCAGAACTCTATGCTAAGTCTACGGCTATTTCTTCTGAAGACATTTGGAAGTTCAGGGTTTTCTTTCGAAGTCGTTCAGATTCGCACCTGGAATCATTCAGAATTCCATGCTAAGTCTATGGTAATTTCTTCTGAATCCATTGGGAGAACCACGATTTTCTTCCGAAGCCATAGAACTCGCGCGAAAAATTCTCTTTTTCTCTGGTTTCAAAAGGCCCTAATAACTCATATTATTAATGATAATAATAATAATAGTAGTAGTAGTAACAACAACAACAACAACAACAACAACAACAACAACAACAACAACAACAACAACAACAACAACAATAATAATGAACCGTGATTTGATCTACTGCTCCGGGAAGATTCCGTTCTTGAGTCATTTAGAACTCGATGCTAAGTCTACGGCTATTTCTTCTGAAGCCATTTGGAGATCGACGAAGATTTTCTACCGAAGCCGTTTAGGACTCGCGAAAAATTATCTTTTTCTCTGGTTTCAATAGGCCATACTAATAATAATAATAATAATAATAATAATAATAATAATAATAATAATTTTTGTAAGTAACAATCTGCTACCTACAGCTCTCCATTTGGTTAATGCCTTTTCTGCTCTTGGTGTCATCATCATTATTCCTACCCCTTCTCTTCTAACTCCATCTGTTCCTTAGGGCCAAGATATCCAAACTATATTTCATAAATTCATTCTCTACTATCTGTAACTTCCCAGTTTGATTCATGGTTCTAACATTTCAATTACCAATTTTCAATTTTTCCTTAGTATTTACAAACCGGGAGTTTCTTAGCAACCCACTACGGCCGGGACTGGGGGCAATTCTTTCATTTTCGCTTTCCATAGAGGATTCATAGGCTAAATTCATCAAGGTATAGCCAGTTTCTTAGTGATGCGCAGCGCCTATCTAAATAAGGCAAGTGACCCCTGCCGGTCCATACTAATTCCAGTAAGATCAACTGCCGGGCATTAGAAGTAGAGGAGTAACCAGAGCACCAAACGGATACATACCTTATTCAAATTACAGATGGAATTAATGGTCCTTTATTTATGGAACCCATGCCTCAAAGAGAATGTTTAGTGCTGTATTTAAAAGAACTGAAGCTGTTTTTTGAGCATTCGGTTGAATTAAATAGACCCGTCATATATTCAAGCATTTAAATTGTCACGTATATGGCTATAGTATATATTAAATTGTTCACCTTTATTTCCAATTTTGTACTTGTCCCTATTTTCTCATTTGTAATAGGTTTGATTATCATTTTCTATGAAAAGAAAACTTTTTCTTTTTCATTTTCTTATAAAGCAATATGATTTTGTATTGAAATAAATGATAGAAAATATTTTCAAAGAACTATCATTTATCTATATTTTTAGTTAAGATTATTAAGAACACACACACATATATATATATATATATATATGTGTGTGTGTGTGTTTGTGTGTATACATATATATATATATATATATATGTATATATATATATATATATATATATAGATAGATAGATAGATAGATAGATAGATAGATAGTTTACAAAATCTATTACTTAATAACTTAACATTATGAATTGATGTTTTTAAAATTAAGTGTCAAAATTGCCTTACCATTTTTCAAGGCGAGGCAAAATTGGACACTAGTTTTTCCATATTTTTTCATTCATTTTTTATTTGAAACTTTCCTTTAGCATCGTCCACTAATTTTTTTTTTAGAAAAAATAATTTCATGTATTATTTCTGAGAAACCCTAAAATGAAGGTGAGGCAATTATTGGACACCCATATTCAACAATTTATATAGGGGTACTTAATACTTTTTAAAACCAGACATACTAATATTTATAAAGTAGAAGGTTGCGCAATTTCTAATAGCATTATAGTTTTCAAAAATTATAAATAGTTTTAGAGATATTGTATCTGTCCAATATTTGCCTTACTTGTCCAAAATTGCCTTACCCTACTATATTTCTGAGAAGTGAGTAGTTGCATAAATGCTTATACGAGAGAGAGAGAGAGAGAGAGAGAGAGAGAGAGAGAGAGAGAGAGAACTCTAAGAAACTGAATTGATGATTTGGTCGTTGGAGGAAAAATTATGAATATGAGCCCGCCTATTATACATTTCATATTTTTGACTGGTAGCAGATTTCATTCATACCCGAAATAGTTGATATGAATCGACATTGTTGGAATGTTTATCTCGTTTCACATGCTGGCTGTAGGTAAAAGATTTATATCTGTAACAGGATTAGTTGAAATTAATATTATGTATAACACTGCTTACTATGGGGGTTTTAGCAAGTTGTTTTTGTTTGTGGTTGGGGAAGTGTGGAAGGTTTATGAATACTGTATTATTATTATTATTATTATTTTTTGTTGTTGTTTTTCTGGTTGAAGTGGTTTATGTCGTTTTGTTTTATTATTATTATTATTATTATTATTATTATTGTTATTATTATTATTATTAATCTTCTTGTTGTTTTTATTATTATTATTATTATTATTATTATTATTTATGTTTTTGTGGTTGAGGAAGGGTGAAAAGTCTTTTGTAATTTTTATTATTATTAATATTACTATTATTATTATTATTATTATTGTTATCATTGTTATTATTATTATTGTTATTATTATTATTGTTATTATTATTATTATTATTATTATTATTATTATTATTATTTCCTGCATTAATTCATCTATAATTCAGTAGTTTTTTTTTCATGTTTAGCGACCTTTTTTCCGCCATAGGCCTGCTGGTAACGGAACTGGCACCTTCCCCTGTTTCGAGAACCTTTATAGTGTGACGAAAGGTTGATATTAATCATTCGATTACGTTCCATTTTCTTGTGTAATTAATACAGCATGTTGTTGCTTTGTGTTAACAAACACAACAACATTGTTAGTGACAATCTTGTAAAAATCTCCTCCCATTCACTCCATCTATCTTCCAGCACCCCCAATCTTCCAACTCGCGCCCACCTTTCATCTCGCCCCCACCTTCCAGCACAACCCCAACCTTCTGACTCAACCCCTCACCGTCCAGCTTAATCCCCCATGTGCCAACTCAACCCTCCACCTTCCAGCACAACCCTCCACCTTCCAGAACCCCCCCCCCCACGTATCAGCTCAACCCCCCACTTTCCAGCTAAACCCCCACCTTCCAGCACAACTACCCCCTTCCAGCAACCCCCCTCCTTCCAGCACAACAACCCCCTTCCAGCAACCCCCCCCCCCACCTACCAACAACCCACCACCTTCCAGCTCAACTCCACGTCTTCCAGATGACTTCCCACCTTCCAGCTCAACCCCTTCCAGCTTACCCACTCTTCCAGCTCTTTCCCCTCCCCCCTTCCCACACCCTTTTAAACCTCTTCCTGAGAGGGTATGCGAGCGGGTGTCCAGATTAGAGTACTAGCAAATGGACTTGGGCGGACATCAAAGGCTTTTATTCCCCAGTGTAACTCGAGTCCTTTGGTGTGTCTGCATTTAAAATGGATGGGTCGCCTGTATTAGAATGTCCTTTGATTTGACTTGCTAATGCGCCTGTATCTTGGCACTCCATTTTGAAACATTTTATCTTTCGGGAAATGAAATTACTAAGTGTTTTTAAGTTTTGGGTTGTTGGAAGCATGTAAAGTGGATGCTGAAATACATTTGCATTAATGAGGAGACTAATATGATTAAAATTGGAAAAAATGAGAGAGAGAGAGAGAGAGAGAGAGAGAGAGAGAGAGAGAGAGAGAGAGGTGTCAGGTAATGAAAATTAGGTGCTAAAATAGATTTGCAGTAATGTGGAGACTAATTTGATTAAAATGGATAAAAGATGTAATTGAGAGAGAGAGAGAGAGAGAGAGAGAGAGAGAGAGAGAGAGGTGTCAGCTGAGGCAAATTATGTGCTAAAATAGATTTGCAGTAATGAGGAGATTAATTTGATTAAATTGGAAAAAAAATATAATTGAGAGAGAGAGAGAGAGAGAGAGAGAGAGAGAGAGAGAATGATGATGCACATAAGGTTGCAAAATAGATTTGCAATGAGACTAATTTGATTAAAATGGATAAAGGAATGTGTTAGAGAGAGAGAGAGAGAGAGAGAGAGAGAGAGAGAGAGAGATGCAAGCTGATTGCCCCTCTCGTACAGTTACAACTAGTTTGCCTTGATATTATCTCAAGAGTTTCGTCACCCGTACCGACTTCCAAGTCAAGTGACGGCTGCGAACTGGGTAATCGTCTGCCTTAGTGCCAAATCAGCCAGAGTTTGCCAAGCTGCTCTTGACCTTCCACTTCCGGAAATCTCTCTGTATCCCCTTCGCTCTCCTCTCGACCTCCAATCCACTTCAGCCACTGCTTCTCCAGTTACCATGGCTCCCCTGTCCTCTTTGCTTTTCGACTTTATTCGTTTCTGCACAATTGCGAAATCGAATTGTTCTTTTTATCATCAGAAGGCCTCGGCAATGTTTTTAATGCTTCCAGAATACTAAAATTAATGGGTAAAATACAACATGTACTCATTACATCGTCTCCACAATGTTTACAATGCTTTCAAAAGGATCAAATCACTTGTTGTTTCCTCGGACAGCTTCTATAATACTTATAATACTTCTAGTTCTTTCTCGGACATCTATAATATTTATAATGCTTCCAGAGGAGTTAATTCGCTGGGTACAGCAACACATGCACTCACTGCACAGCTTCCACAATATTTACAACTCTTCCAGAATGGTAAAATAGCTGCCAGATCTTCGCTCAGACAACCTCATTCAAGTAGCAGTCGTAGAACATTTGTATCTCTATATTTTTTAAATAAATGAAGATTGTAGGTTTAAAGGTCGCCCATGAATGGCAGAGGCAAGGGACGGTGACAATCCCCTAGAGACTGACCATATATACGTAATATCAGTGTCTACATCCAAGCTAGGACCAAGGAGAGCGAGGCAATGGCTGATGATAACTCAGCAGGTAGACCTGTAGGCTCCACCAACTCCCCCCCCCTATCTTTAGTTTATAAGGATGGTGAGTATGGCGATTGAGCATGTCTCGAACCCCTGTCCAGCAGATCGTCAGGCTGGGGCGTTTCACATAGGCTACCTTAATAACAACAATAATATATAACAATAAGAAAAAGAAGTTGAAGAAGAATAAGTAATAATAGCAAATATGATTGTAAGTTAAATGACGCTAGTTACTTTAATAATTATGACCGGTTCTATTCGCATTAAGTGCCAAGTCGGATGATAGTAGCTGTCATTCATAGTTTAGCTATTATCATTACTAGCAATAGCAGTATAGTATAGTATTAAGATTATTGGTGTTGCTTTGACTCTCTTGAGATTTATATTACCAGCAACAAAGCTCACTAAGAATGTAAGACAATTTTTAAGGAAATATATAGAGAATTCAAATGTCTTTTTGTGTGAATTCACTGTCGTGTTGCAGGGGATGTGGTCGTTTGTATGGGGTTCGCATCCCATAAAGTTAGACCTCTAGAACTTTCACTGTCTCGTATATCTTGCCGTGGCGGTTCTTTGCTTGTCCCTTATTCCATCCTCTTTTCCTCTCTCTCATTTCGTTCTGTTTTCTCGCAAAGATTCGTCAGACATTCCCTTCTATATCTCTGTTCCACAATTGGGATTTTGTTCGTAATTTTTTCAAAAATTTCCTTTCTGTACTCATTCAAAAATGATTTTATTTTGTTTTTTGACGTATTTACTTATTTGTAGCTTTCGGGTTCATCGGTGGTCATGGTTCGTGCGATGTTTGATAATCATATATAAATTCCATGAAATATCCATGTCAGAAGATATAATAATGCATGTTTTTACCATCCTTAGTGTATAGCCTATTGCATTGTAAGATAAGTTTTCTGTTTGTAATAAATTTTCATTATCTCCTCCTGCGCCAATTGATGCAAAGGGCCTCAGTTAGATTCCGACAGTCGTCTCTATCTTTAGTTTTTAAATCAATACTTCTCCATTCATCATCATCTACTTCACGCTTCATAGCCCTCAGCCAGGTAGGCCTGGGATTTCCAACTCTTCTAGTGCCTTGTGTAGCTGATTGTATACATTAATGTTATTCAATTGTCAGTTCAGCAAAACTAGTAAACTTCTTGTATTTTTTGGCACATATTTGACTCTCATTCAGTTGCTCATTAGCCTCAGTCATTGCAATACCCTGCTACTTAGTTTATTTTCCATGCTGCCTGTATTTTCTTCTTTTTGTAAACTTTACTTTCTTTTCAAAGAACTAGCATTCAGCAGGCCTCAAGACAGACTGGGGTTCGAGTCCTGCTCAAACTCGTTAGTTCTTTGGTCGCTGCAACCTCACCATCCTTGTGAGCTAAGGATGGGGGTGGGGTTTGGGGAAGCCTATAGGTCTATCTGTTGAGTCCTCAATGCCATTGCCTGGCCCTCCTTGGTCCTAGCTTGGGTGGAGAGAGGCTGGGGCGCTGTTCATATGTATATATGGTCAGTCTCTAGGGCAATGTTTCGGTCCCTTGCCTCTGCCATTCATGATTGGCCTTTAAACCTTTAAGCCTACTGGTGTCATTACGACCACCCACTTCATCTGCTTCTCTCATATTTCAAAACTGACCGAATTATAACTAAAGAATTTACGTTCAACATTCAAATGATATCGTAGTAGGCATTTCTAGGTGCGATTATTCATGAATACTGGAATAAATGTATCCGGTATCCATATTTATGTATGCTAATATTAATTTACATATATATGTTTATCAAGGAATCGTGTAGTTTTGGCATTGTCTATATTAATGTAATATGTGTTGATAGCTTGTATTCTTAGTATATGCTGTACCTTGAAAAAAAAATTCTTTGAATAATTATCATTTTGGTGAAAACCTCTGGATTCAACACAATAATGTAGATACGAGTGTTAGTTATTATGTCATTTAGCAGCACCAGCATATTGTTCACAGATAATTCTCTCTCTCTCTCTCTCTCTCTCTCTCTCTCTCTCTCTCTCCATAATGTAGAGGGGAATATTAGGTCTCTTTGAGCAGCACAAGCATATTGTTCACAGATGATTCTCTCTCTCTCTCTCTCTCTCTCTCTCTCTCTCTCTCCATAATGTAGAAAGGAATATTAGTTCTCTCATTTAGTATTCAGCAGCACCAGCATACTGTTCACAGATAATTCTCTCTCTCTCTCTCTCTCTCTCTCTCTCTCTCTCCATAATGTAGATGGGAATATTAGTTCTCATTCAGTAGTACCAGCATAGTATTCGCAGGTAATTTCTCTCTCTCTCTCTCTCTCTCTCTCTCTCCATAATGTAGACGGGAATATTAGGTCTCTCTTTCAGCAGCACCAGCATATTGTTCACACATAATTCTCTCTCTCTCTCTCTCTCTCTCTCTCTCTCTCTCCATAATGTAGAAGGGAATATTAGTCCTCTCATTCAGTAGTACCAGCATAGTATTCGCACGTAATTTCTCTCTCTCTCTCTCTCTCTCTCTCTCTCTCTCCTGTTTCAGTGACATCTGTCTGTTATCAAATATGAAATTTGACGTGATTCGCTGATGAAATTAGTGACGAGTATCATGATCCAATGAAGTATATTTGTTGACGGGCTCAATTGCTTTTATTTCAATATAAATCAAAATGAAAACGACACGAATATAGGAAATCGCAGCGAGGGAAACAATCGCTCTGTAGATTGCCATTTGCATCATGAGTGTTTATTTTGTTTAATTTTATAATGAAATATAGGTGTCTACGACGGTTGTCATTTGAAATGTTTATGAGGTGTCATATTGATCACCTTGGAAATAAAGGCATTTTTGAGGTATGAGATATTTCATTTGTTAGTAGTT
The DNA here is from genome assembly GCF_036898095.1 of Palaemon carinicauda. Classification (NCBI taxonomy): domain Eukaryota; kingdom Metazoa; phylum Arthropoda; class Malacostraca; order Decapoda; family Palaemonidae; genus Palaemon; species Palaemon carinicauda. The sequence goes on from NC_090732.1 coordinate 9,173,188, forward strand.
ACATTTTAGAAGTTTTATTTTTATTATTATTATTATTATTATTATTATTATTATTATTGCTATTTTTATTTATTATTATCATTATTATTATTATTATTATTATTATTATTATTAATATAATTATTGCTATTTTTATTTATCATTATTATTATTATTATTATTATTATTATTATTATTGATATAATTTTTGCTATTTCTATTTATTATTATCATTTGCTAAGCTACAACCTTAGTTGGAAAAGCAGGATGCTATAATTCCAGGGGTTTATAGCATCCACACACACGCACACACACACACACATATATATATATATATATATATGTTTGTGTGTGTGCGTGTGTTTGTCTTTTACCTACATGTGTATATATGCATAGAGACCCATATCCGTGTATGTATCTAGATATTTGATGCTTAAGTACTTTCATATTTATAATTCTATTGACATAAGATTAAAAAAACACGTTTGAAAACGACCATTACTAACAGTATCTGTGGAAAAAAAAATATACGCAAAATGTTTGAAGTTTGAGTGTGAGCCACATTGAAAATTATTTTAGAACCGCAATTCCACGTGATAAAACATATTCGCATTACTGTCGGTGGACTCGTGATTGACAGTGCCGTGAATGGGCTAATCCTGTTGCATTTCTGTGAATTTGAACATGTGTGTGTGTCGGCGCTGCTGTACCGACGGAGGGATGGGAAAGCGGAGACTTAATTATAATTGAAAATCAAAATGGAAATGGAAATAAAATTTCCGGATGGAAGCTGGTTTAGGCACTGTTTCCTCATATTTCTCTTCCCTCTCATAGATCCCTTCGTCTTTCCCTCCCACTCTCCCTCCCTGGTTCCCTCCTTCCCTCCCTTCGTCTTTCCCTCCTTCCCTCCCTTCCTCTCTCCCTCCTTCCCTCCCTACGTCTCTCCTTCCCTGCTGCCCTCTCTCCCTCCCTGCCGCTCTCCCTTCCTCTCTGGTTCCCTTCCTCCCTCCCTGGCTTCCTCTTTCCTCTCCCTCCCTGGTTCCCTCCTTCCTCTCTCCCTCCCTGGTTCCCTCCCTCCCTCTCCCTCCCTGGTTCCCTCTCTCCCTCCCTAGTTCCCTCCTTCCCTCTCTCCCTCCCTGGCGCACGCCCTCCGTCCCTGGCTCCCTCCCTCCCTCCACCAGGCCATCCCTTCGCCACAGCACGTCTATTCAAACATGTCACCAGCAACGCCACATGGGACGATGATGGACTTTGCTATTATTTCAGTAATAATTGTTTTGAAGAGGAATTACAACGTTAGTTGCCATGTCATCAGAATGTAAATATATATATTTTGTGTAAGTTGTCGAATATTTAGTCTATTCAAAGGTTTGCGTTTTATGCTTTTGTCATTATCAAATGTTTTATTGGTATCAAATATCGAAATTAAAACGATGTCTTAATGAGAATGGTTCTTGTGTAATTTGTTATAAGGTTGTATGAATTATTCGTAGTAAAACGCTTTCTCGTTATTTTCTTAGTTCTTTTGCAACACTTTAGAGTTTATAATTTATAGTTCGTGAATGTGTCAATACTGGGCGTTGCTGCAGGATCATGGTTTTGGTTTCCCCTATTCAATATAGAGCAAGTGCATATATTTATATATACAGTATATATATATATATATATATATGTGTGTGTGTGTGTATATATCTTTTCGGTCACACTCAGTTCTCCCCGTCCCTCGGGTAGGGGGAGAGGAAGTAATCATACCTGGGTAAGAGGGGTTTGTGTTTGCGTGCATATCTAAATGTATAGCCTTCATTTTTGACGGGTTGCGTAGATAAGTGTAGAATATCTAAAACTACAGCTGTTGTAGTAAGGGCTGTTCTTTGTATCTTTTTCCTATTAGTGATCTTGTGCGGTTTTAGAACCTTTGATCTTCCTGGCAGAAGTTTATTGAAGCAGAATTAGCATCAAAATTATCAGTAATCATGATTGTTTTCGGAGACAGAACAGATGTTATTGATCGGATTTGTATGAAGTGATGGTCTCCACAAGGCCCTAGAACAGTTGGAAGACCCAGGCCTACATGGTTGAGGAGTATGAAGCGTGAAGTAGGTCCTACTTAGTAGGAGATGATGGGTGGCGAGGTATTGTGAGGACAATGAAGCGTAAAGTAGATGGTAAATGGAGAAGCCTGACAAGGGACTCAACCGAGTTCGGCTGGTACTGCTAGGGTGCCACAGCCCACCCTCCCCCGTTATCCACCACAGATGAAGCTTCATAATGCTGAATCCCCTACTTCTCCTACCTCCGCGGTCATCTAAGGCACCGGATGAAGCAGCAGGGCCTACATGAACTATAATTATCGCCAATTCCAGGAATTAAAAAAAAATCCCTTTACATACGTACTCAGAGATAATATCATGCGACAAATAACTGTGCGGTTCTTTTCTACAATAAAAAGTTTTTGAATTATATGCAGCCACTGCAGACATCTCCAATTTTTTTTTCATAGAAGTAGCAGCTTATAATATGGGATTTTTTTTTTCTATGAAACTGGCGTTGTGTGTCTGCATTATTATTTATACATTCCGTTTCCGCCTTATATCATAAAAGGAAACTAATTTTAGATGTAAAGCGCGTCAGGAGGAATACATTTAGATGAAAACATCCGTCCCTGTGAATTTCGTCTCACTTCACGTTGATTTATGGTAATGTATTTCAGCAGGCACTATATAATAGAAGTGTGTGCAAATGCGCATTTCATTCTCTCTCTCTCTCTCTCTCTCTCTCTCTCTCTCTCTCTCAAACACACACACACAGCGGTGGACAAATTTATATATAACGTTACAGCAAAATATCTTGTTGTGGAAGTACTTATTTTAGCAAGAATATGTTATCGTGTCGGTCACGCGTTTAGTGTGCTATTAATATTGATCATTGAATATATGTCGACCTAACCGCGCCAGGACTCCTCGCTGCTGGGAGGAAGGACGTTGGCGACTGGTACAACCCATGAACATACGCTACCGGGGTCTAAAGCGATGTCAGACAGGGCAGCCGGTCGGGACTGCGGACTACCCCAAAGCCAAAGCAAAGCTCTTCAAAGAAGGCAACGGGGTTTACTCCATACAAATGGGGAAAAATCACGTTAATAAAAGAAGTTAGACTTTTTTTTCCCTCGAATGTCTTCATGACCTCACTAGGTCAGGTGTGAGATTCTGAAATTGAATACCTGAGTTGAGATTTCCAATGCTTTATTCAGTATCCCCGGACTATCATATTTAAGGAAGTTCTCAAAACGGCAGGTTCTACTCGACCGAGAGTATATGTCAGTCCCAGCCCGTGAAGAAAGAGGAGTGTCTAGTTTTGCCGTCCGCTTCTATAAAACAAAATTTTTCTGGAACTTGAAAAAAAAAAAATGGCAGTCTGTTTAAGAAAGCTCAAATTCATGGGCTTCGTTTTTGTGGTGCAAAACCGAAGGAGATATTTTCTAATTATTATACTTATACTTATATTTGTGTGTGTATATATATATATATATATATATGTCTGTATATATATATTTCTGTATATATATATATATATATATACAGAAATATATATATACAGACATATATATATATATATATGTCTGTATATATATATTTCTGTAGATATATATATATATATATATATAGCGAATATTGTAGATTAAAATATAATTTGTGTTTTCGTGTGGAATTTAGAATTATAGGTTAGTGGATTTGTTGTGGGTCCTAGACGTGACCAATACGGTAGGGAAGTAGATCAGCGTAAAAAAAGCCACCAGGTTGTTTGATGACACTTCCATTTTGTAGCATCATAAGAGGATTTGAGTCATGGTTGCCTGGTTGGCCTTTTTCAGGTCAAAAAACTCAAGTTTGGCGTTTTTCAATTTTTGTCCTTTAGTTATAGGAAAAAATGCTAAAAATACTAAATTTTTGGCCTTTTTTCTACTAATGTGTTGGCCTTTTAAAGCTGCGGCTGCTTAGATGTTGGCCTTTTCTCATTTAGAAAACCTGGCAACCCTGTTTGGAGTTCTGTTATACTTGGGAGACATTTTTAAGCATCCGCCAACTTGAGTTTTAATTCTACACTAAAATCCATGTTGAAAACTTCACTGTTTTTTGCCCCTCCACTTTGTAGCTTTAGTAATACGTCTTTTGTGTTTATTAGGAGAGAGAGAGAGAGAGAGAGAGAGAGAGAGAGAGAGAGAGAGAATCAAATTTTAATTGCTGTGTCAACACGGTTCCTTAAAGCAAATGAGAGAGAGAGAGAGAGAGAGGAGAGAGAGAGAGAGAGTAAAATAAACTTTTTAGGGAGATATATCAATGCTGTTGATGTAAATTAATTCAAGTTTTTTTTCTTTTTCAGGTTTGTGTTGGCCTTTTGGATAAGTATTAAGAATGAAAATAAAAGTTCCGTAAGTATAATTGTGTAACGGGCAGCTTATTTCTCGAACTTGACATTGACCTTGACCTTTGGCCTTAACTTGTGTTAATTGGCGTGGATTTTCATACACAAATATTAACCAAGTTTGAAGTTTCTAACAACGATGTCCAAACTTAGGACCGATTACGTGAATTGGACATTTTGCTTGACCGTGACCTTGTCCTTTGACCTTGGCCTTCCAAAATTTAATTTTATCCAGCTTTTTTTATAGAACAGTTAATCCCTGCAAGTGTCATTGCCCCATGATTAAAATTGTGGCCAGGATGCTATTCACAAACAAACAAACACACACACACAAACAAACACACTAACAAGTGGTAAAACATACCTCCTTCCAACTTCATTTGCTACGCTACGCTACTATACAGAGTAGGCCATAGTCGTTTGCTGATAGTTTGAGTGAACAATCTAGATAAGGTTCTGACATTCGTATTATTAAGAAAGAGAATTAATGCACCTAATTTTTAAAATATTTATTTTAATTGTTCATTATTTCTCATATCGTATATTTATTTCCTTGTTTTCTGTCCTCTAACGGCTATTTTACTCTATAGGAGCTTTTAGACTTATAACATCTTGCTTTTCCAACTATGGTTTGTAGCTTGGCTAATAATAATAATAGAAATAATAATGATGATAGTAATAATAATATTAATAATAATAATAATAATAATAGTAGTAGTAATAATATTAATTATGATAATAATAATAATAAAAGTAATAATACTAATAAAAATAATGATAATAATAATAATGATAATAATAATAACTGATTTAATTATACCGATAGATAATGAACGACCACATCCTTCTAAACAGGTACTTGAAAACAAGAAAATTGCAGCATAAATCAGAAACACTACCTTGAATATTTTCTTTTCATCGGAGACCCATAATCAAGGAAGTTTGTATCACCATGAAAGATAAAAGCTATCCTAATAGTAAATTTAAGAAAACTGAATAGCGAAGTGCTGGAAATTCACATGTGTAGTCACAGTGTCACATTGTGGTTCAAAAAAGGTTTTGTTTAGTCACTCGGAAACGGCAAACTCTGCAGTGTTTAATCTGGTCAGTTTTTTTAATTTGGTCTGTAAGAAAATCCAAGCGCTATCATTTGATCATTATTTTTGTGCACTCCCATTGAATGAAATTAGCCTAAGTATCTTGAGGCTATGGTAAATATGATGATTCATGTTCATGAGTATATGAAGCAAGGAGAGGTAGCACCCCGAGCGGTACTGACTCTTTATGAGTAAGGAAAGCATTGTTGCTTCCTTAAAGGTTCAAAGGTTAAAAGCCCCTCATGAATGGCAGGATGCTGAATTTCGAAGAGAATTGAAGGGATGTTGAGCCAACTTTTCTTTATTTCCATAAAGAAATGTTTGTTGAAGTAAGAAAGGTTGAAGTTTATGCGTTCCTGTTTAGTATATTATACTCCATTGATTGGGGATAATAATGTGAAACTGAAAGCTGATAAGAGTTTGGAAGTGTTAGTAGCAGAAAATGTTGAGAGTATATATAAGGAAGAAATTAGATTTAATTTAAGATAGTGGAACAGTAATAGTTTAGTAGGGGGAAATAAGAATACAAGTGGATGGTATACAAGTATCTTAGGACTATAGCAAATAGGATTCATGATCATAAGTGGGGTATATGAAACAAGGGAGGGTAGCATCATGCGTGGTGAGTTTGGAAGAGAATTGAAAGGTCGTTGAGCCAACTTTCCTTTATGGAAGATGATGTGGGTATGTTGGAGGAAATAAGAAAAGTTGAAGCCTATGATATTAACTATTTTGTCAGTCAATGTTTTATAAGAATAATTCCTGGGGTGAAAAATATCGAGGTCTATAAGGAAATTATAAAAAGATAGACGTAGGTGAAATGGTGGATGGTGTTATTATAGGTTATTTGGAAAGAATGGGTATAGTCGGTTAGTGAACAGAGTGTATTTTTCAAAAGATATGGGAGATAATGGTATAGGTAGTATCAGATAAATAGTTTTAAATGCATATCGGAAAACAGGAAGTATAAGAGTGCGTGCAAGATAGGAGGGAACTCAGCCCCGTGAGGAGGGGGTGTGTTGGCGTGTTCTTGATGAGTTTTTTTTTAAGTTGCACGAAGAAGCGATTAACGCTGTGAACGTTTTTACTCCTGAGACTCGTTCACGATTCAGCTACGGAATGTGGAGTACGGCGATGTGTTAATATTTTGGTGCTAACCTCTGGGATATTTATATATATTGGTATACAAATACACACGATGTGTATGTATATAGATTATATATATGGCTTTGGCCAATTGGGAATGTCCCTGTCTGGCGGACTTGGGTTCAAGTCACGCTCAAGTTTAATAGATTTTTGTAGAGTCTGCAACCTCACCATCCTTATGAGCTTGGGATGGGATTTTCTTTTTTTTTTGGGGGGGGGGGGCTATAGGTCCACCTAGTCCTAGCTTTGGGTGGAGAGTGGGCTTGGGGCATTGATCCTATGCATTTATGGTCAGTCCCGCTAGCTAGGGCATTATCACTGCCCCTTGCTTCTGCCATTTTTGAGCTGCTAACAGCAAATGAGCATAAGTGTGTGTTTATGAAAAATGTATAATAGCTCGTACAGAGCTCAGAATTGTAGGAAAATGTAAGTGGTATTGTATTTAATAAAGTCTAATTTTACTCCAGTTTAATATGAAGAATGCAAAAGAATAGGATTCGTATATAATCCAAATATTAACAGTGTTGACAGAAACCCAATGTTTTTTTTTTTTATATGTTTGGGAATTGAATCATATTGGTGGAATGATATGGTTCCAAAGATGAATATTTCTAAGTATACTTAGGAAGGAGAATGTTATAAGGAAAATATACCAGATTTTTTTTATTATTTGATTGAAGTGAGAGTCTAGATAAACATTTCTTTAGGAATGAGAGGAAGGGGGTAAAAATGCGGAAGAGGTTGAGGATATATGAATAGAAACTGATTGTTGAAACGTTTCGCATTTTTATGATGAAATTGAAAAGTTAAAATATGAGAAAAGGATTGATTGGCAAGCATGTGAAAGTGCTTCTTGAGACGATGGTACACAATATTTCGCCACTTTTTTTTTTTTTTTTTTTTTTTTAAGGATATTAGTGGCTGGAACAAAGTTGTGGAATGAAAATGAATCGTGCAAGGGATAATGAATAGTTGATGTTTGCATATGATGCTGTGCGTAGCTGATACGGTGGAGGGAAATCGAATAAACTTTTATTTTAAGAGTCGAAAAGATTTGGCAAAAGTAAGTTTATTCTAGAGAAAGGTACTTGGGGTTAATGGTAAACTTAGGAAAGTGTTTGGCCATATGAAGATAACGTTGGAAGATATTTTGCTGAAAAGTTTAAGTGGGAGTGGTAAGATGGAGGAGGTGAGGACCCTCGTAAGTGCTAAGTGCCCCATTGTGTTTAGGAGGGCTCAGCATTACGCTGATGATTCTGTGGTAGTGTACTGTATAGAGTGCTTAATTATTGTAAGTTTCTCTCTCTCTCTCTCTCTCTCTCTCTCTCTCTCTCTCTCTCTCTCTCTCTCATAAAATATATATATATATATATATATATAGGTGTATATATATATATATATATATACGTTTATATATGATATATATATATATATATATATATATACGTTTATATATGATATATATACACACGTATATATATACACTCATACTTATACATGCGTAAAAATCACAGAGAAACGTGATGCTCAGATGCAAAAGGACAACAGGGAAGATTAAAATAGGAAATATAAAATTTAAGTCCTGACTATCTTCGTGATACTTCTTCAGTCCTCTGACGAAGTATCACGAAACTAGTCTTATATTAACTACTTTCATTTTCTCTGTTCCTTTGCATATATATATATATATATATATATATGTGTGTGTGTGTGTGTGTGTGTCTGTCTGTCTGTCTGTCTATTTAGTAGAAATATTAAGTTTTATGGGATTATTCAGATTAAAGTTATACAATGAGTCATTTTCAAAGTTATACATTGAAGCATTTTCAAAACCTTACCCTTTTTTTCCTCATGTAATCTACAATTCTTTTTTAGTTGTTTGCATATACGCATATATTCTGCAACCCAAAATTTTAACGCGTTCTTTGGAAATTTAAAAATTTATATTGGTCTACTCTCTTTGACGAACTCTTTTCCAGAGGTTAAACTTAACCATGATGATTTGGTCATTACCTTAGATGCTGCTGCTTTTTACCTTTAAAACTTTTCCGATTTCCTTTTAATTTAAAGCTATCGTCCATTTTTTTTATTGAGGCCGATTTGCACCGACTCGCAGGGGTGCCCTTTTAGCTCGGGAATAGTTTCCTGATAGCTGATTGGTCGGAAGTATTCGGACAAAAATACTTCTGACCAATCAGCTATTAGGAAACTATTCCCGAGCTAAAAGGGCACCCCTGCGAGTCGGTGCAAATCGGCCTCAATAAAAAAAAATTGACCTATAGTAAAGCCCAAATTACCTCAGACTTGCCTTAAAAATTACCTTGAAACCATGTAAATTACCTCAAACTAAGGTAATTGCCTTAAAAGTTTAAACCCTGCGCTCTTCACAGACTCAAAGTCGAGAAGCATACCAGCTCTCCTTTTTCTATTTTCAAAAGAAAAGATGAATTTTATCTCTAGAGTATTTCAGTAACTGAAAGGTTTTGTGATATCATAGTTCATAACTCAAAAAAGATTATTCCCTTTTTATGATATCCTACCGCTATATATTTTTTTTTATGGATATGTTTTATTGTTAGTGAATCCAATTATCCAATTCAGGCGTTGCCAATTTCCATTTGGTGAATTACATATTTCTATTTGAGGAATTAAATTTCTGTTTATTGGAATTTTTTTTATTTGAATTTCTGGTTTTAAATCTGTTTATTTTAATGTTTTTTCATTTCATTTTATTCAATTTTCTCTTAATTTTTTTTTCATTTCTGTTTATTTCAATTTCTGTTTTTTAGTTCCTGTTTATATAGATTCATGTTTATTTCCATTTTTTTTTTAATTTGTCTTTTTGAATTTCGGTTCATCTAAATTTCTGTTTAGTCCAATTTCTGTTTTTCGAATTTATGTTTTATTTCCATTTATGTTTTTTATGTTTAATTTCTGTTTATTTCAATTTCTGTTTTTATTTTAATTTCTGTTTTTTAATTTCGGATTATTTAAATATCTGTTTTTTAAATTTGTGTATTTCATTTTTTTCATTTGTGTTTATTTCAATTTCTCTTCTTATTTGTTTTCCTTATTGCTGTTAATTTGAATTTCTATTTAATTTAATTATTTTTTATTTGAATCTCTGCTTGCTGGGTATTGTATGGGACTCCATGACGCAAATATGGAAAATTAAATTTAACTAAAAAAAAGAGAAAAAAAAAAACAGGTGTCAACCAGCTACGCGACTGATTAATTCTGTACACTGATCGCTGTGGTATAGTCAACACTTCATTTCCTGTTATTAATTATGCAACCATTGAGCGATATGCACTTATTAATCGTGCAAACCATGTGTTACTATCAACTTACGTATTCACTGAACAATATGCTGTTATTAATCGTACAAACCAGGTGTTATTAGATTTTGTTAACCTTCATAAAAGGGTAATTTCTGGCAGCGCAATCACATGGCTGGTCATGGTGGGATGGTGAAGGGGTTTTTGGAAGGGGGGGGGGAATGTGGAGGGGTTAGAATAGGGGGGGGGGTAGTCTTTAGTGCGTGTATCGCGCGAAATAATCAGTTAATATTGAATGGAGATATCGTTGAAGTGAGAGTTTTTATCTGACCGTCCGTGTTGTGGATTTCATTATTTAGACTTTGATGATGATTTTTTTTTAGGAAGGGGGAGGGGGAATAATGTGTGTGTGTGGGGGGGGGGAGTTGATAACATGGGGGTAGGGCAGAAAATGTAGGTTTTGATTAACTTTCTATAATAGGAAATGATGCGTAATGAATGTGGTCGCTCTGATGTTTTCTAGTTTTTGTATGGAAGTTTTTTTTTCAGACTTTTCACTTTGTTTAATGGAGGTGCCATATTTTAAGCGTTAATTTTTAGTTATTAGTTAAATTATATTAGCTGGAAAAGACATGGAACCTTGTTTTGGGAACAGTAACTCAGTTTTGAAAACTAATGTTTTCTTTGTATACGAGACAAAATTTAAGTCTTCATTTAAACTTTCAGTATCGGTGTAAGTGCTACTTTAAGTATTGAGAAAATATTTAAGGGATCGTTTCACTGTTCTGAAAATTTATTAGGATCGCGAAATATTGAAGAAAACTTTTTATAAGGAATTTTGTATTAGATGGAATCTATTTTGATATTCATTAATGCTAGTCAAATTTACTAATGAAAATAAACTGATTAAAAGTTCAGATTGGAAACGGAAACAAATTTAAAAATTATCTAATATTCACCCTAATTTCTAAGAAAAAAATTAGTTTCCCAGAAATTAGTTTTTTCTTTTAGAAAATATAGTTTTCATAATTTTAGGTTTTAGATTGATTCTTGTGTATAATAAACTTTTATGTTCGTCATTTTGGGACCTTTTTTTATAATGATGATGAGAAATTAACTCTCTCTCTCTCTCTCTCTCTCTCTCTCTCTCTCTCTCTCTCTCTCATAATTATATATTAATTGCATTCCTGTCTCTCACACATTATTTTATATACTGTATAAGTACTCTGCGCGCTCTCTCTCTCTCTCTCTCTCTCTCTCTCTCTCTCTCTCTCTCTCTCTCATAATTATATATTAATTGCATTCCTGTCTCTCACACATTATTTTATATACTGTATAAGTACTCTGCGCTCTCTCTCTCTCTCTCTCACTCTCTCTCTCTCTCTCTCTCATGATGATTGTTAATTCAATTTCCACTGATCATCCCATACATTTCACATATATATCCGAAAAATATGTTAAGATATTTACCAAACAATTCTCTTGAAATAATTTAGGGGAAAAGGACTCGAGATCTTCTATCTCAAATTATATCCTAGTTAAGAGAAAGGGAGATAATCCCTCCCTACCTCTCCTCTCCCTTTCCTCTCCCATGTAGGGGATTTCCGAGATGTTTGGAAGTTTTAGGAGCACGTCCCCGGTTTTAGGGCCATGGCCACTGGCCAGCTGGCCAGGATTGTTGGGCAAGCAGTCATGGTGGCCATTTGGAGACGAAGAGACAACTTTGTTTTTTTTGTGTGATTTCGTTCTTTGATTTTCTTTTTGCTTTTACCATTGCGATTGAAATTAGATTTTCTCTCTCTCTCTCTCTCTCTCTCTCTCTCTCTCTCTCTCTCTCTCATAAATGTATAACTATATATATATATATATATACATATATATATATATATATATATTTATGTATATATATATATATATATATACATATATATACATACATATATATATATATATATATATCCAAGGCACTTTGCGTTAACAGGCGTAGGAGGAGATGATGATTTTATATATATATATATATATATATATATAATGGCACCTTTCTCTCGCTCTCCATTTCTCACACGGGTATATATTTGTGCCTCTCTCTCTCTCTCTCTCTCTCTCTCTCTCTCTCTCTGTCCAAACCGTCATCAAAGTGGAAGAGTGATTGATTATGCTTTCTGGATATAATTACTGGGGAAGCAAAAAAAAAAATCCTATTGAATTGGGACTTTGGAATACCTCTCATTTGTTGATTTAAAAGAAATATACATTAAAGCTTTAAGGGTTTCTCTTTCCTTTTAATAATGATAGGCCTATGTGGTTATGATAACATTTAGTTTTTATAATTGTGTGCTTTGATTTAATTTTTTTATACTAGGTCTATACAGGACATTTTTAAAGATAGCTTGAACATATAAATGTTAATTTTTCAACGGGTTGTCTGCTCAATATTTATTAGATTTTAATCATTGCAAAACTCTAGTAGTTACCTCCGCCAACAAAGTTGGAGAGGAGGTTATGTTTTCGCCCGATATATGTCTGTTTGTTTGTTTGAATGTGAACAACTTTCTGGCCACAATTTTACTCAGAGTAGTAAAACTTTCAGGGGATAATTGTTATGTCGAGACGTGGAAGTGAATGAATTTTGAAAGTTCTAGGTCAAAGGTCAAAGTCAAGATCGACCGAATTATCCCTAACCTCGAGAAATAAGTTGCCGAGGCTGAGGTGTGCTCTGTATTGAGTGCCCCTCTAGTTGCAAATGCTTCAATTTATTTTACATAAATTCCTTTCCATGGGTAGGCCTATTGCTATAAATATTTTCAATTTTGGAATTGTAAGATTTACGGTGTTTTCACATACAAATCTAATTCATGCGGTTTCTTCATGCATTCATTCTCTTCAGAGAGAACATTATGGAAAAATGTTGGTTACCGTTGAAAATCGGGAAACAAAGCTTCAATGTTTTTAATGTTTATAAAGTAAATGCATTGTTTGATTCACATTGTTAAACTTAGTATATGAATAATTTCATATTGAAATTTTAGAAGATCATTATCATTAATTTTGATTTCGTGTGTATTTCTACTTTTCAATTATAGTTATTGGAAATAGGGGACTTTGCTCTTTTTAAGAGTAAAAGAAAAAAACATTTGTTCAATTATTATTATTATTATTATTATTATTATTTTCTAAGCTACAACGCTAGTTAGATAAGCAGGATGCTTTAAGGCCAGTGGCCCCAACAGGGAAAATAGCCCAGTGAGGAAGGGAAACAAGTAAAAATAAAATATTTCAAGAACAGTAACATTAGAATATATATTTCCTATATAAACTATAAAAACTTTAACAAAACAAGAGGAAGAGAAGTAGATAGAATAGATTGCCCGTGTGTACCCCCAAGACAGTGGAAGACCATAGTACAGAGGCTATGGCACTACCCAAGACTAAAGAACACAGGTTTGATTTTGGAGTTTCTGTCCCCTAGAAGAGTTGCATCCAATAGCTAAAGAATCTCCTCTACCCTTACCAAGGGAAAAGTAGCCACTGAACAATTACAGTGTAGTAGTTAACCCCTTGGGTGAAGAAGAACTGTTTTGGTAATCTCAGTGTTGTCAGGTGTATGAGTACAGAGAAAAACCTGTAAAGAATAAGGCCTGACTATTAGCTGTTTATGTGTAGGCAAAGGGAAAATGAACCGTAACCAGAGAGAAGGATCTAACTTAGTACTGTCTGGCCAGTCAAATGACCCTATAACTCTCCAGCATTAGTATGTCAGCGGGTGGCTGTTGCCCTGGCCAGCCATCTACTTATGAAAACGGGTCTAAATTTGTCATAATTATTTTTTACACCCCAAACATCAATAAGAATCGAATGAACTTATTTTAAAATCTATAAAATCTTACAAGTGATAATTGTATATAATTATGTAACTCTAGTATAATTGAATTGTCTCGTTAATGCTGTTGGGTCTCTACTTACAATTAGATTTTCAACTCATTTGCTGAAATTGGAACACTTCTGGAACATATTGTTGCGTCTGCTTTATATAGAATTCCATATTCTTTTTATAAGAACATTTGATACATCATTTATATTTACTTTTAATGTTTATTTATCCTTCTTTTGATATTTTTACATATGAGTATATTTTAGCTGTATTGTCTTAATAATAATAATAATAATAGTAATTATTATTATTATTATTATTTATTATTATTATTATTATTATTGTTGTTTTATCACCATTATTATTATTATTATTATTATTATTATTATTATTATTATTATTATTATTGTTATTATTATTAACCAAGCTATATCTCTAGTTGGAAACGCAGGATGTTATACGCCCAAGGGCACCAACAGGGAAAATAGCCCAGTGAGGAATGCAAACAAGGCAACAAATAAACTACAAGAGAAGTAATGAACAAATGAATAAAACAGTAACAATAAATTAAATTTTTTATATATAAATCTCGTCATATGTCGTTACAGATTGATATTCAGAGAGAGAGAGAGAGAGAGAAGAGAGAGAGAGAGAGAGAGAGAGAGAGAATTTGTGCTGGAACGTGCTCTTGCATATTCACTGCATATTAAATTTCCTTCACACTGACAAATCTTTACGGATATGTAAAAATAAAACTGAATAGTTTAGACCCATTTGTACCCTATTCATTTATTTTCATGTATGCAAAATTCATTAGAAACAAGGGTTATTGCATGTAATAAAAGTCCGTGTTTAGTACGAAAGGGTTGGAATGACGTGACTTCCACACGGAGATATATTGGTCGTATCATATTTTGTGATTTCAAAATAAGGGTCGTACTTGAGAAGAGGCTGGGAGGAATTGGGAACTATAATAGTTAAAGGTGGTCGTATCAAGGTGATAGTTGACATTATGGTTGTGATATTGAGCACTATAACTAAGATAGTAAATAGTATGCCAGTAATATGAATAGCTTTACTATGGTAGTAAGAAGATTACCCCTAATAGATAAGTAGGTAAATAACATAGTTAATGTTATGAACATAAAATATTGAAAATATTGAACAAGGAAATAATAGAAGTATCTTTGGTTTTCTCACTTACTAATGTTTCAAACAAGTCTAAATTAGTTTTTTTTGCTTTGCATTTGGTGTCGGCAGTTTATCATTAGATAGGATTTTCTTTCAGAGTTTGTCCTCTTATCAAAACCCGTATTTTTCACTTTATTTCAGGGAAAAATATTTAGTGAATTTCATTATAACCAACTTACGAGTACAATGTTATGTAATTAAATACTATAGGGTTATATAGCTATAATAGCATAGCTAAACCGTAGTTTTTATTTTATTTCATGGTAAAAATTAAGTGAATTTTATTATCAACTTAGACTACAATTCTGATGGTTATGTTATGAAATTTCTGTTGGGTTATATACAATTCTGAGTATGTTATATAATGAAATAGATTTAGAGTTCTATTCTGTGTATGTTATGTAATAGGCTTATTATAGGGTTATATACAATTTTGTATGTTATGTGATAAAATTGCTCTAGGGTTATATACAATTCTGTGTATGTTATATGATAAAATTGCTGTAGGGTTATATACAATTCTGTGTATGTCATGTAATGAAATTGCTGTAAGGTTATGTACAATTCTGAGTATGTTATGTAATGAAATTTCTATAGAGTAATTTACAATTCTGTGTATGTGATGTAGTAAAAATTATTATAGAGTTATATAGCTATATAAATTTGGAGTGTATTAAGGGTCACTTTACCGTGAAAAGAGAAAAGAAAGACTTAAAAACTTGGGGGTATTGGGAAATTGGGGATTCTAAGCACGGCTCTGCGATTTTTGGGAAGCTTTATCTCCATTAGTGGTTGAACGGAGAAAATTGAACTCTCGTAAAGGATGGATGGAAATCTAATCTCCTTCATTTACCAGCATTTTTAGGAGAGAGAGAGAGAGATGAGAGAGAGAGAGAGAGAGAGAGAGAGAGAGAGAGAGAGAGATAGTGAAAGTTTCTAAACTGTTGGAATCAGGAAGAAGCTGGTAAAGGTTAACACCATTGCCATATGGGAGGTTAATGTGTCAGGATTTTTTCCATGTGCAAAAGGATTTTTTTTCCAAGTGCTAAAGCATTTATTTCCAAGTGCAAAAGCATTTATTTCCAAGGGCAAAAGGATTTTTTCCTAGTGCAAAACAATTTTTTCCCAAGTGCAAAACGATTGTTTCATAGTGCATAAGGATTTTATCCAAATACAAAAGGATTTTTCCAAGTGCGAAAAGATTTTCCTAGTGCATAAGGATTTTTTCCAAGTCCATAAGGATTTTTCCAAGTGCAAAAGAATTTTTCCAAGACCAAAAGCTCATGGAAATGGCATCCAAAGGCCTTTTTGGTGCCCAGAGCCGAAGAAGAAAATGTAAGAAGAGCAGGTGTTATGGAGAGGCCTTATAGAAATGTTTAGACAAACTATTACCAGTGATGGAATGTTTAGTGGCACCAATTACCTCGTGAGTCCTGAACTGTGATATTGTATACAGTAAATACGTAACCGAGGTTAAGTTATGTTACAAATTGGTTGGTGAAGGAGTAATAAAGAGTTAGTTATAACTTCTGAAAATGAAATGTAAATCCCTGGTAAATGTAGTAGAGAAATAGATTTAAAGGTTTAAAGGCCACTGATGAATGGCAGAGGCAAGGGACAGTAATATTGCCCTATCAAGCAGGACAATCCCCTAGAGTATGACTATATAGACATATGTTCAGCGTCCAAGCTCCCTCTTTACCCAAGCTAGGACCAAGGAGGGCCAGACAATGCCTACTGAGGACTCGGCAGATAGACCTAAAGCTCCCCCAAACCCCCCATCTTTAGCTGACAAGGACGGTGAGATTGTAGCAACCAAAGAAACAAACTAGTTTGAGCGGGACTCGAACCCCAATCTGGCGTTCACCAGTCAGGGGACGTTACCCACATCGGCCTCCAATTGTTTGGAGTAGAACCTATAACAGAAGTTTCAAGTAGCAGGTACATTGGTCAATGCTGCGGGATTTATTGATTTTTCCAGATTTAGATTTTTGCAGAGATTTAGATTTTGGTATTTATGCTAAAGAATTCGGATTTGGTCAAAATTGCTTTATGTGAAGTACAGTTTTCTGAAAAGAATATACGAAATTTTAGCATACATGAATATTTACATCAGGGAAATATACTGAAGAACATTTTAAATCCATTAATTGGAAAGGTTTTAAAAATACAAAGTTAGAAATAAAGCATATTAGGTATCGCTACATAGAATTTTGTTGAAAATGTTTTGCAAAATTTAATATTACTAGAGATTCACTTGAATTAGTTAACAGAAATTTTTATATTTTCCTTAAAAGTCCTCGCTTAAAATTAATTACATCTCTCTCTCTCTCTCTCTCTCTCTCTCTTATATTAGTTAACTGAAATTGCAAATTTTCCCAATTTGTGCTCGCTGAAAATTAATTCTCTCTCTCTCTCTCTCTCTCTCTCTCTCTCTCTCTCTCTCTCTCCCCCCGTTCCCCTGAGCGATGAGAAGCATCAGCGAAGCTGTGTTAAGAGATTTATCAAATGAGCGCCATAAGGGGTTACACTCGTTGAGCAGGAAGTCGACACATGAATCAAATGGATTAGAAAAGGGAACTGAATGGCGTCAGGAAGGATAAGAGAGTGGGGGCGTGAGAAAAAAAGGGGAAGGGGGTGGGCATGAGGCAGGTGCATAATTCTCTCGGAAATAAGAATTGTAATAGATAGAAAATTGCCTCCAAAATCATAGTTGAAATCTTCCACCTGGGGGAATTAGGTACTTCCTTCTTCTGTCTTGTAGGGAGAGAGTGTCTTCAGTACACCTCATCCGGTGTACTATAGGCATTATTTAAGGGTCTATAAAGCATGCTTTTAGTCCATAGCTTCATGTGCTTTAGCTATTTTCCCCTGTTTGAGCCCTTGGGCTTATAGCATCTTGCTTTTCCAATTAGGGTTGTAGTTTAGTTAATAATAATAATAATAATAATAATAATAATAATAATAATAATAATAATGGAAATGGTAATTATAATAATAGTAGTAACAACAACAACAACAACGATAACCATAACCATAACCATGATAAAAATTATAATAATAATTAGTAATGAAAAAATGTCCAATTTCACCTCCGTTCTTGCTTAATTTATTTCATCTTGTTATCCAACTTCTTTGATCTCGTGGTGTAACTCTGGACTATTACCAAATGGACTTTGACGCTGAGTAGTCTCACAGGCCCCAACACCAGGCTTTATAGCACAAATCTATAAATGCAATATAAGCCCCCCCCCCTCATTCTGTTACAAAGGGTTCTCGTTTATATTTCTACGTTTAAAACTTTTCTTTACATCAAAAACATCTTATCAAAGCCATGAAAGAATATCTCCTGTTTTGAATAAATATGATATTTTATTGGGTAGCCAAGAAGTATCAGTATATTTATTAAGTCGTAATATTTTGCATTCATTTCTTGGTATATTTCGTAAGCAAATATGGTGAATAATTTAATTTAAAAAAGTGACGCCGTTTTTCACGGTATCGATTGAATTTGAGTACTAATTTTTATGCAAGATTAACCTATTAACATGGTTCTCATGTTAGGTTACTATGTTGACCTTTAACCAACATTTTGTGGTCAATATTTGTTATTTTGACCCATTTTTTGCCACTGCTTATAATGAGATATTTCTGCCGATATATTAATATTAGTTAAGAGAAAAGTACGAAGGTTAAGTATATGTGAAATGAATTGGACTGAGAGATTTGTATTTTGTCCTATGAATATGATGATAACCCTCTCTCTCTCTCTCTCTTCTCTCTCTCTCTCTCTCTCTCTCTCTCTCTCTCTCGTCTTGCATTAACACTGATGAATGGACAGGTAATCCTCTTATTGGGCGTATTGAACTCGAACCTGAATGTGAAATTAATGAGGGTAACGGAAATGATAACTACTATCATTATCTTTTGCCGCTTAACCATTTTCGCCTATTTTTGAAAGCTGTGCATATTAACCTCACCAGCTCATTTCGGAGGTGGTAGTTTTCGCCCCATGTCTGTCTGTGATAATGAAATACTGTTACTTTGGATTGTATCAATGACAGTGTAGTTTTCCAAATTAAGAACTATGTCATTGATTATTCCTATCGTAAAGTTAATGAAACATTATGTGTTGTTACCGTAGAGTTTATTGTTGTTATTATTATTGTTGTTGTTTTTGTTATTGTTTTTATTATTATTATTATTATTATTATTATTATTATTATTATTATTATTCTCTAAGGGTGCATAAAGGTAGACCTTTACTTCCTGGGATCAAGGAACGTCCCTTTTGCCAGTATTTACTCCTTCGAGAAACAATTTATATTTTTTTATTCCCTTTAGATTAGTTCATTCAAAGACAATCTTGGGATTCGAAGTAAACAATGACTACTTTAAGAAGTTTTTGAACTGACTTTGACCTATCCACCACAAAGGGTATATTAATAGACATAAGCTGTAGTTACTCATGTTTTAGACGCATTGTTCCTGATTTTAATCACAGAATTTTCATCTCTAGCAAGTCTTACGCAATCTTTATTCATTTTAAGGCTTCATTTCTGATTTTTTGACGTCAAAGATAAAGCAGTTTAGTATATAGGCAGTAAAACTTTCCAATCGCTCCCTACAAACACGAGGTAATAGGTAAAAAGTTATCCAGTGGAATATGAGACTGAATTCTATAGAATTTTATTGACTTGCTTGATCTCGAACCATGCTTCTACTCTTAAACTTAATTAAATGACATTCTGTACATAAGACTGCACCTAATGATTCGTATTATTTAATAAAACGTTTTACTTCAACACTAAGCCTGTCTTTCTCTGCAAATGAAAAATATTCTTCATATCGGCCAAACAACTACACACGTTCAATAAACTTCCTATACTTAAAATTGTGGTATTTTTTGTCTCGTGCTTTGTGTCGTTTAGTTTGAAATTAATGTTCTTTTGTGTATGGCAGCAGCTTTCTTGGGTTTTTTAATAACGGCTTTTTCTGATTTAAACTCGAAAAAGGGTAGCTTTGGCCATCTGCTGTCACATCTCATTTTAACAGGATCCTTCCATTAGAGCCTGGACCCCCGAAAATATTGAATGGTACTCTCACTGCTAACCATCGGTATCGACACTTGTGGGTTTTAGGTTTAGAGGCCGCTCATGAATGGCAGAGGAAAGGGACAGTGACATTGCCCCATCAAGCTGGACATGCTCTGAAGACTGACCATGTGTAAATATGATCAGCGCCCAAGCCCCCTTTCCACCCAAGCTAGGACCAAGGAGGACCAGGCAGTGGCTGCTAATGACTCGGAAGATAGACCTATAGGCTCCCCCAAACCCCTACCCCCATCCTTAGCTCACAAGGATGGTGAGGTTGCAGCGACCAAAAAAATTAACGAGTTTGAGCTGGATTCGAACCCCAGTCTGATGATACCAGTCAGGGACGTTACCACACCACTTACGAGGCTTCGTGTTTGTACATAGAAGTTCCCGTGCTTAAAGTCTTTTCTTCCCCTAACTGTTGTAATGTTGAAACGTTCTTCATGTTGATGTGATATTTTACTCTATTCTCGTCATTTTGAGAAGATATAATGATAATTAAAAAAATTTACAATAATTTTTTTTTTACCTTCCTTCCTTATTATGTTATCCGAAATTTGTAATGGGGGTTGTGGCCAAATCAGTTATTAATTTGCAATTTATATCTCTGTTTTGGTTTTTTTCCCATAACACCTACTCTGCTCTGTGCAAGTATGATTTTCCAGTTAGTTAACTTTTACTCTTGATTTTTATAACTATTTTAAAATTTTTATCAGAACCAATTTTTTTATTTTCTTATTTATTTATTTATTTTTTTTTTTTTGTTCATATTATCCCATTGTAAATTGTCACCAAATACATTTTTACCCAGTTAACAAATAACTAAAAAAGAATAAAAATCGAAATATTCTAGTTTCTACTCAGATCTTATACACGAGCTGGATGCCATGTCTCATGCCATTGCAGCTGCCATTTAAATCCATCCTCGTACTCTTGATCGGATTTTGGATAATAGAAAGGATGTATTATTACAGTTACATTACGGGGAATTTTATTCAAACACTTATTTTATATACATGCGCGCAAGTGGTTGTGTATGTATGTATGAATATCAACCACTGGAAATTCATATATGATCAATGCTTCTGGCTAGGCATTTATCATAAATGCATTTCCAGTGGAGATGCATTCCCAAAGGTAGAATTGTGTATTAAATGCTACCGTGGTTGATATTCACATCGATTAAAATTGCGTGTGTTAGTGATACATATTTATGTATATATATATATATATATATATGTGTGTGTGTGTGTGTGTATATATATATATATATATACACACATATATTTATATATACGTGTATATATATATATATATACGTATATATATATATATACGTGTATATATATATGTATATATATATATATATACGTGTATATATATATATATACACATATATTTATATATACATATTTATATATATATATATATATATACTGTATATATATATATATATATATATAGGGACATGTGTGTTTGTGGAAATTGTGATTTTTTCTCTCTCAAAAGAGTTGTCATTTTACAAGACTGTAGGTTGGTACTATTTCTTATTTTGCTTATGAGGTAAACAAGCTTATCAAATTAATACTCTTCTTAGTTGTATAATTAAAACTTTTTGAACGGCTTTGTCGCCCGATAGAGTTAGTTATAATATTCCCTCGATGTGCTTCAAGCGACAGATGCCGAAAACCAAAAGAGCTTCCAGGTATATTCAGGATAAAAACGACAGGCGAGGGAGAGTGAGGATTTATGTCAGACCCTCTTTTTGTCTCTGGAAACTAGAAGAATAAAGGGACCGTGAAACTCTGGGCAGGAATTGAGACCGTTAGCCGAAGGAAGAGAGAGAGAGAGAGAGAGAGAGAGAGAGAGAGAGAGAGAGAGAAAATGTTAATAGAAGTGTAAAACTTTCAAAATACGAGAGAGAGAGAGAGAGAGAGAGAGAGAGAGAGAGAGAGAGAGAGAAAATGTTAATAGAAGTGTAAAACTTTCAAAATACGAGAGAGAGAGAGAGAGAGAGAGAGAGAGAGAGAGAGAGAGAGAGAATGTTAGTAGCAGTGAAAAAATCAAAATACAAAAAAGGAGAGA
>NC_090732.1:9203352-9210852 GCF_036898095.1 Palaemon carinicauda
TAGTTATATCATATTTTCCCAGCAAATTTAGTTTTTCCTTCCATAGCTGGAATTGATAAGGGAACAAGGTAACTAACTGTTCCATTGACCTACAGATTAAATAAAAAGAAAATCTTTGAAAGAATTGCAATCAGAAAAAAAGATACTGTGGATTAGACAGCTTGTAAATTGGTAGCAAGCAAGACAGCGCCTTGACGAAAATAAAGAAGAGGCCAATATAAGTTGTAGATAAAGAGATGAAAGGATTAAGTCAATGGTATCCCCCTTTCCGACTACATACGCGAGTTTCAACATATCCTCCAATTTCTAACTTGGAGTGACATTGGCTAAAACCGCGCATAGCCAAAACAATTGCAATAACGCATAAAACATAAAAAAAAAAATACACATTCATATTTATAAATCAAAGTCAGATGGTGGCTTGTAAAATCCACTTCAACAAAATATATAAAATAGTATTGAGGAAATATCGAAATATTTCCTATTTTTTCATTCCTATAAAAAGATGATGTGTGCGTTAAGGGTGGGGCTTTACACCAGATCTGAGTCACCCGTCCAAAGTATTAAATTCGATATACTACTTCCTTCTCCTTGCAATATGAGAGAGAGAGAGAGAGAGAGAGAGAGAGAGAGAGAGAGAGAGAGAGAGAGAGAGAGAGAGAGAGAGCCTTACCTTACCTTACCTTATTGCCTTATTTTTTGTTTGGGTTCCCCCAGGTCCCTCAGTGTGAGGCACCTTGTATATCCACCAGAGAGTTGCTAATGCATCTTCCGGTGTATTTTGCATCTTCCAGTCTTGGATGGTCTGGGATGCATCTTAGGTATTTATCGAGCTTATTCTTAAACACATCTACGCTCACTCCTGATATGTTTCTTAGATGAGCTGGCAGCACATTAAATAGTCGCTGCATTATCGATGCTGGTGCGTAGTGGATTAATGTCCTGTGCGCCTTTCTCAGTTTACCTGGAATGCTTTTTGGCACTATTAATCTACCTCGGCTTGCTCTTTCTGATATTTTAAGCTCCATGATGTTTTCAGCAATTCCTTCTATTTGCTTCCATGCTTGTATTATCATGTAGCGTTCTCTTCTCCTTTCTAGACTGTATAGTTTTAAAAATTGCAGTCTTTCCCAGTAGTCAAGGTCCTTAACTTCTTCTATTCTAGCAGTATAGGACCTTTGTACACTCTCTATTTGCGCAATATCCTTTTGGTAGTGTGGGTACCATATCACATTGCAGTACTCGAGTGTACTACGCACATAAGTTTTGTAAAGCATAATCATGTGTTCAGCTTTTCTTGTTTTAAAGTGTCTGAATAACATTTCCATTTTTGCCTTACATTTAGCCAACAGTGTTGCTATTTGGTCGTTGCATAACATATTCCTATTTAAAATTACACCAAGGTCTTTAATTGCTTCCTTGTTTGTGATTGTCTCATTATTAGAGAGTTCCAAAACTTATGCCCCGCCCAACATAAGGTCAAACATGATGCTACTTACACTCATACTTTTTGTTTTGTTAGGGTTTAACGTCATGCCCGTAATTTACACCATGTACAATTTTAGCTAGATCTCTATTAAGGGATTCAGGACCCCCAGATCAAAATTCAGGAGATGGAATTTAAGTAGAGAGAGTAGCATCATCTGCATATGCAACGAGCTTGTTTTCTAGGCCAAACCACACATGGGTATATCGTATGAAAAGTAATGGGCCAAGAACACTACCCTGAGGAACACCATATATCACATTCACTATGGTGCCCACCAACAATTCCTTGCAATCTATTACTCAAAAATTCAATAATGATGCTAAGAAAAGACCCACCTACAGTACTCCTGACTATTTGAGTGCGAAAACAAGGACCTCATGATTAATAAAGTCAAGGCCAACCATACGAATTTCCTGACCACATTCAAGGGGTTTCTGTACAGCATTAGAGATTGTAAGAAGGACATCATTTAGCCCAAGCCCTTAACGAAAGTCAGAATTGCAAACTAGGGAACAGATTATTACCCTTAGTATACCTATGAAACATTTTGCCAAAAGACGTTCAAATCCTTCATAGTTTAGATACTGTGAGTTGTAGAAATTGGGCGATATTCAGCCGGACTATAGTTATCACAAACAAATTTACATAACCAATTCTCCAACAGGTGCTAAAAGGATCTCTTCTTGCTAACTTGCGGAACATAACAGATAATTTAGGAGCTAGGAAATCAGCTGCCTTTCTATCACAGGAAAAATTACCATTTGGGTCTACGCCTCCATAAGTCAACTGAGTACATTTGGCAAAACTATTATTACACGTAGGTATTTCGTTCTGTATACTTTTACATGGTTTTATTTTATGACTTTACACGTTAGGTTTTCCTGATGTCATCTTGGATGTCTTCTAACCAAATTAAATACACATTTTCCTTGCATCTCCATTTGGGAAAAAAGATTTAATACAAGTATTTACGTAAAAGTAGATTAAAATTTCAACATAATACAAAATACATTCAATGTCACTTCTAGAAATACACCTCTTCACAATACACAAAAAATTATTGCAAATGAATAAAAAGTTCAGCTATTAAAATAAAAAAACCTGAGACAGCAAAAACAACGTTTTTATTGCATTTTTTTTTTACCTCCCAACAGAGGAAATAGACAAACGGGTACTAAAAAATGAGAAAAAACTATTTATTCAAGGTCTGTGTTTTCATTTGTAAAACCCCTTATCTCCGACATAAGTTTAGCAGGAAAATCATAATGAAAATATTACAATTGAACATTTCAACATAATGATGCAATTCCAAAATTATTGGTAATTTGTGTTTAGCTTAGGAAAAAGGAACTTTTGTTTTTATTTTCACGCAGATTAAAAAGGATTAGCTCATGTAAAAAAAAAAAAAAAAAGTTTTTGTTTTTTAGCAGAATAAAAAAAAAAAAAAAAAAAAAACTAGGAATTATTGTTAGTATGTATTTAGCTCATGTAAGAAAGGCCTTTTGTTTTTATTTTCGCTAATGATAAAAAAAAAAATAGAGTAAAAACTAAGGATTACGGTTAGTATGTATTCAGCTAATGTGAAAAAAAAACTTAAATTTTATTTTCGCTAGTGATAAAAAAAATAAAGAGTAAAAACTAAGAATTCCTGTTAGTATGCATCAATCTTATGTACAGTATATATATATATATATATATATATATATATATATATATATATATATATATATATATATATATATATATATATATATATATATAAGTCTGTTTTTACTTTAGCGAATAATAAAAAAGAAAATAAAAGATTAAAAACTACCCTTGTAATTCCCAAATAATTCGAGGCAGGATAATATATTCTTGTCCCAAAATTTACTGCATATTAAAACGATGCCCGATGGCCATTTTCCCAAACAATCGAGTTGAATAACAATAACAAACTTTGTTCCAAATATATTTTAAATAACAATAACAAACTTTGTCCCAAATATATTTTTCTAAGATATTCTATATTATGAAAGAACAACCATCATATTAAAATTATTACTATTATCAAAATTCTTAAAATTATTATTAAACTAATTACTTGATAATAATAACAATAACATATGGAGCCATTCCAAAAGAATCTTTTATATTTAAGGATACAAAATACATAATGTATAATATTAATATTATTATTATCATTATTAGCCAAGCTATAAAAATAATCGGAAAAGTCAGATGCTATAAACCCAAAGACTTGAGAATGGAAAAATTGCCATGTAAGGAAAGGAAATAAGGAAAATATTATCTATATGAAAAGTAATATCCGAAAAGATAAATAACAACGTTAAACTAGATACGTTCTATATAAATTATAAAGACGCATTTCGCAAGGCGTTTTTAAAAATTCACAATGAAACAGTCCCCAGCACATCTAAAAGACTGAAGAAAAAGCTACAAACTTTCACTACTTATAAGCGACAGTACACAATATAATGGGGTCATCGTAGGGGAACCCTACATCAACGGCGCTATTTACAAAATAAACTTTTCTCATGAATAAAAAGACCATAACTCAGATCGGATGAAAAGCTAGCGACTGCAGTCAGGGTTGCCAGGGTTTCTAAACGAGAAAAGGCCAAATTCTAATCAACCGCAGCTTTAAAAGGCAAACCCATTAGTAGAAAAAGGCCAAAAAAAATCTAGTATTTAAGACCCACCTTTTTTCATATTACTACAGGCCAACCAATTTCATAAAAGGCCAAATTTGAGTGTTCTTTTGGTCTGAAAAAGGCCAACTTGGCAACTCTGGACTGCACGCACAAAAGGGGTTAACTTTGCAAAGCATTTACGGGGGTTAAATCTGAAAGCGAGCGCCGGGTTATTATAAAAAAAGGAAGTCTCAACGTCCACCAGCTTTATGCGGCTTACAAGGGGGAGCAGAGGAAAAAAATATGAATGAATTGCTTTAGAAGTTCGTGGTAGTCTGCTTTGTGTGTGCTTTTCATTGGCGTATTTTTCTAGGCTTCTACTCTGTGAAATTTTGTGCGAGTATGAACCCAACATACTTGCAAAACATTTCAACAAATAAGGCTGGACAAGGTGATTTTTTTTCTTCTGCATACAAAAAAAAATGTTTCTTTATAGAGTAGCATTTAAAACGTTTGTATAAATTCCAGTTTTCTTGACTATTAACTCATACTTGTGATTAAAGACTAAATGTGTGTGTGTGAGAGAGAGAGAGAGAGAGAGAGAGAGAGAGAGAGAGAGAGAGAGAGAGAGAGAGAGAGAGAGAGAGAGAGAGAGAATTATGGATATTCATTTAAAACGTTTTTATCAATTCCAGTTTTCTTGACCATTAATCCGTAGTCATAATTAAAGACTTCTTGTGAGAGAGAGAGAGAGAGAGAGAGAGAGAGAGAGAGAGAGAGAGAGAGAGAGAGAGAGAGAGAGAGAGAGAGAGAGAGAGAGAGAATGTTTTACTAAAATTCACCTGAGCATGAAATTGAACATGTTCTCAAGAGGCAACTTTTATTGTAAACAGACCAATTATGTCCGCCTCCTTTCAACGAAAAATGGTATAAAAAGCCAAGAGCTCTCTCCACAAGCACTAATGGCCTATTAAAATAATATTGGCATAACAAGATATTGACCTAATAACGTCACCCTCATAAACTAACTGCCTAAGTCATTTTCTCCACTTGTTGGGAACTCAAAAAAAAAAAACCTTCTCATTTCCTAATTCTTTATATCATTGTTTGTGTTTCAATTCACAAATTCTTAACATAAGAATTTGTGAATTAGAATTTGTTAATTGAAGCTCAATACAATGATATAAAGAATTAGGAAATGAGGTTTTTTTATTTCCCAACAAGTGGAGAAAAATAAATTTTTGGGAGAGTCATACTCTGTTTGTTGCAGGAAATTTGAAATGTTTTCAAATGGCAAAATCTTATTATTTTCATGAAATTTATGGATTTTTTTTTAACATATTAGAAAAATATTCTAATATTAATTGATAATCTGACTAATATACAAAATGACATCGTAACAAAATTGGTGTTTGATAACAAAGAATATTTACTTCCATTAAGTATAAAAATTTAATATTTTCTTACATAACTTATTTTCAGTAAGCCTAAGTTTATATGTTTTTATTGCTTTGTAAAGTATGAAAAATTATATTTTTCATACCTAATAACTTCTATTCACCAAAAAATACAGGAAAATGTCCTGCCTAGCGATTTACTGGACTGGGAATCGAGACCCGCTCACGTTCGATAGTTTCTTGTGTGTTTGCAATCTTACCATCCCTCTGAGCTAAAGATGATTTTGGGGGTGCCTATAGGTCTACCTGCTGAGTTATCAGCAGCCAATGTCTGGCCCTCCCTGGTCCAAACTTAGATGGAGCTCGGGCGCTGATCATAAGTATATATGGCGAGTCTGTAAGGTGTCCTTCTAGGGCATTATCACTGTCCCTTGCCTATGCCATTCATGAGAGACCTTTAAATCTTTAAATCATATGATTGACACATGCAAAACACTCGCACTTCTTATAGCTAATAAATATTTTTTTCCCTGTTGGGGCCCTTGGGCTTATAGCATCATGCTTTTCCAACTAGGGTTATAATAATAGTAATAGTAATAATAGTAATAATAGTAGTAATGGTAATAATAGTAGTAATAGTAATAATAGTAGTAATAGTAGTAATAGTAATAATAGTAGTAATAGTAGTAATAGTAATAATAGTAGTAATAGTAGTAATAGTAATAATAGTAATAATAATAATAATAATAATAATAATAATAATAATAATAATAATAATAATAATAATTAGTTAAATCAGAGTTATTTCTAAATAACTATCATTACGACAACGTTGACCTTTTGAAAGAAGCTAGAAATTCCAGGACTCCATTTGACCGTGTCGGGCACTTTGAACTAAGGAGTTTATAATCCTCCTTGTTTGGAACTTAAGCTTTAAAAGGGCTTAATCGGGTACCAGCAATCCTCCCTATCTGAAAGGATATGTAGGATCAGGATCCAATTGGATCCTGTGCAGGATTACGTTCCTTTGGTCTTCAATTTCCTTCTTTGTCTTCCGTATTGTTATTATTGTTGTTGTTATTATTATTATCATTATTGTTATTATTATTAATACATCATCATCATCATTATTATTATTACTATTATTATTATTATTACTATTATTATTATCATTATTATTATTAATTGCTAAGCTACAACCCTAGTTGCAAAAGCAGAATGCTCTAAGCTCAGGGGCTCCAACAGGGAAATTAGCCCAGTGAAGAAAAGAAACAAGAAAAAATAAAATATCTTAAGAACAATAACAACATTAATATAAATAATTCCTATATAAACTAAAAAACATTCATAATAACCAGAAGAAGAAAAATAAGATAGAATAGTGTGCCAAGTGTATCTCAAGAATACTCTAACACAGGAGAGTGGAAGATCATGGTACAGAGGCTATGGCACTACCCAAGACTAGAGAACAATGATTTGATTGAAGTTCTCAATTTAGCTCTACTCGAATGTATTCATGTTGAACAGCCTTTTATAAGTCTCTCTTAATACAATGGTTTATATATGACAGACTCCTTCTACCGATGTTACTGATCTTCTTATGATGTTTTATATTCATTCGCTACCTCTCAAGTAGTTTATTCCTTTCCTTTCCTCGCGGGGCTATTTTTCCCTGTTAGAGCCCTTGGTCTTATAGCATTCTGTCTTTCCAACTAGAGTTGTAGCACGCTCCTTTGTCCTGTTTCTCTCTCTTGTTTTTTTCAAGCTTTTATATTTTATATAAAAAGGATCTCATTGAATGTTGTTACTGTTCTTCAAATACTTTATTTTCATTGTTTATTCTTCTCTTGTAGTTTATCTATTTCCTTGTTTCCTTTCCTCACTGGGCTATGTTTCCCTAGGGGAGCCCTTGGGCTTAAAGCATCTTGCTTTTCCAGCTAGGATTATAGCCTAACTTGTAATAACAACAACAACAATAACA
>NC_090732.1:9213352-9215852 GCF_036898095.1 Palaemon carinicauda
TCTAATAACACTCTTCTTAAAATATTTTATTTTTCCTTGTTTCCTTTCCTCACTGGGCTATCTTCCCTGTTGGAGCCCCTGGGCTTGGAGCATTCTGCTTTTCCAACTAGGATTGTAGCTTAGCAATTAATAACAATAATAAAAAGAAACAAAGGAAGGAAGAGAAAACGAAGGATTGACGAACTAAGAAAATTTGCGAATATAAACTGGCATAAAAATACCATAAATAGACGCGAGTGGAAGGACATGTCTTGGCATTTTGTCCAGCAGTGGACCACCTATGGTTGATGTATATATATATATATATATATATATATATATATATATATATATATATATATATATATATATATGCATATATATAATATATATATATATATATATATATATAAATATATATATGCATATATATATATATATATATATATATATATATATATATATATATATATATATATATATATATATTCAAATAAGCTATATATCTTAATGCCTTATTGCCTGGATCAGAGTCCCAAGGCGAAACTACTCAAAGACAATACTGTAGCTTCTGGCCGGCCAGGGAATCGAACCCTGATCCACGAAGCTGGCATGACAGTGACGATACCAATTAGCTTATTTGAATATGAAAAACATGTCTAAATGTGTATAAAATTTATCATATATATGTGTATATATATATATATATATATATATATATATATATATATATATATATATATATATATATATATATATATATACATATATATGTGTAAAATGTTTAGCCTATCCTCAGCCTAGTTCTATAGAACATCTTTTCCCAAGTTTACTTGAAAAAGATTGGAGCATCGCGTCAACATTCATGGCAAACAGTTCACCCACTTCAAACAACCTATACTTACAATCCATTTGGGCCATTTGCCTTTAGGCCAACAGAGCTAAAAGGGAGAGGGAGAGAGAGAGAGGAGGGGGGGGAGGAGAAGGAGAGGGAGAGAAAAAAGCCCAGTGTGCTAAAGAAGGGACTTTCTTCATAAAGGAAGGGAAATATTTCTTAATACAGCCTATCAATGGGTTTTCAAGCAAGAAGGAAATATATATATATATACATATATATATATATATATATATATATATATATATATATATATATATATATATACAGTATATCTCCACCAGTGTACTCGAACCGTCAAAATGACGACTAAAGGTTTAGATAGATATGCACATACATTATGTATATATATATATATATATATATATATATATATATATATATATATATATATATATATATATATATATATACACACATATATATGTATATATATACATATATATGTAAATATATATATATACATACATATATATACACATATATACATATATAAATACATATATATGTAAATATATATACATACATATATATACACATATATACATATATAAATACATACATATGTATGTATATATACATACATACATACATACGTGATATGTATATATACACATATATACATATATAAATACATACATATATGATATGTATATATACATACATACATATATACATATGTATATATATACATACATACATACATAATATGTATATATACATACATATATGCATATGTATATATATATACATACATAGATACATGATATGTATATATACATACATACATACATTACATTATATAAATAAATATATATATATATATACATACATACATAGATTTTATATATATATATATACATATATATATATATATATATATATATATATATATATATATATACACACACACGCACACACACTAGTGAACGCGACCCGTCAAAAATGACTATATGTTTGCATATATATGCACACAAATGCAGCCCCCTCTCACCTGGGGGACGGGAAGAGCTAAGCATGATCGAAAAGATTATCTATCTATCTATCTATCTATATATATATATATATATATATATATATATATATATATATATATATATATATATATATATATATATATATATATCCACTTTCTCAAAGCTATAAAGGAGATTTAACGGTCCAAAATATGAAAATTTTCATTCAAATTCATCAAGCTATTGACCACCTTGATATTTTTTATAACTATTCTCCTCACCCATCTATTTATTTGGCGTCATCACAATATTATATTGTATTTTTACCTTCATCAATATATCTTTTCCATCCCCTGGTCTCTCTGTCAGCTGGGGACACCTTCCACGAGAGGGGGGGGGGGGGGAAATAAAAGAAAAGAGGGGGAAAAGGGATGATGAGATATAAGAAAATAAATGGGTGAAATATAGGAAAAAATGGGATGAAATAAAAGGAAAAGGGTGATAAAATAAATGAAAAAGGGTGAAATAAAAAAGGGGATGAAATAAATGAAAAGGGGTGAAAAGAAAAAAGGGGTGAAAAGAAAAAAAGGGGGAAAAGAAAAAAGGGGCGAAATGAAAAAAAGGGGGTGAAAAGAAAAAGAAGGGGCGAAAAGAAAAATGTGGTGAAAAG
>NC_090732.1:9220852-9225852 GCF_036898095.1 Palaemon carinicauda
AAATACTCTAGGAATTGTGGCGAAAGGAGCCAGCCAGCGCTTCTGGGCTGCGACCGAGAGGAAAGTGGTCACAAAGAACAGTTCTGGAAAATGTCTGGAATGGGAATCGTTGGCTGTTATTATTGTGTTCTTAACTTGCATTGGCTTGCTGGTGCTTGGAACCAATGAGATTATTATATATTTTTAAGTTAGGATTTTTTATTCTTGCTATTTTAACTTTTGGTGCTTGGAACTATTGAGATGATGATACATTTTAAGTTGGATTATTTTAGTCTCCCTATTTTAACGTTTGGTGCTTGGAACCAGATGGTAATACATTTTAAATTAGGATTTTTTAGTCTTGCTATTTTAACTTTTCTTAAGTACTAGCCAACATAATAGTGGAATTATTATTGTATTCAAACACTTGAAAAGGTGTTTGGTTTAAGTCCCAGCTTCATCAGAATAGATGCTCACCAGAAAGTCAGCAAGGCAAGCCCAACACCCTACTATGGTGCTCACTCAACAGCATTGGCCTCCCCCAGTAAACCGCTTACAGTCACTGTCCCGGGCTGGGATCGATCTGCAGCCATGCGAATGCTAAGCGAACATGCTACCACTGTACTAGCTAGGAGGCATTGTAGCAGTCTGTACTTTCTACAGATATAGGGAAAAATCATTATTATTTAAACTATATAAATATTGCATTCTTAAGTATTTTTTTTTTTTCACTTTTCTTAAGTACCGTACTAAACAACATAATGGTGTGGTTATTGTTGTATTCCAACACTTATAAGGCATTGTAAAAGTCCGTGCTTGAGAGAGAGAGAGAGAGAGAGAGAGAGAGAGAGAGAGAGAGAGAGAGAGAGAGAAATCATTACTATCAACAAGATACTAAGTATTTCATATAGTGGAAGCAAAAAAAAAATTCTATTATAAAATTGTTTGAAAACTTCATCTCGGTCAATTAATCCAATTGAAGCCAGTCGTAAAAATTCTGAATAGATAGTAATCAACAATTACTATTTCTCTCTAATGAAGTACGCATAATTAAGAGCTGATTAATGCCTTCACCTGGAGCAAGGATTTAATTCGAGAATAGTAATCAAATCTCATTACCGGTGAATAATTTCTTTTTTGAATTAAAAATACAACAAATGTACAATGGAACTTTTAAAGTACTCACTCACTCATATATATATATATATATATATATATATATATATATATATATATATATATATATATATATATAAATATATAAAAATATATATATATATATATATAGATATATATATATATATAAATATATATATATATATATATATATATATATATATATTTAAAACTACACTATGTGCTTGTGTTGTATCTGTTTCTCATATGTCATCAAATTCATTCTGTAACTGCAATATCTTGGATGAACCCATTTGTAGAGTAATAAATTATTCTATAATACCATTCGCTTCATATCCAGCATAGCTGAATCGTTAGCAGTCTCTCCAGGTACCTACACTGTATTATTCCCTTTGATGTTTAACGTACATATACATATGAACATAAGTACTATATAATATATATATATATATATATATATATATATATATGTGTGTATATATATATATATATATATATATATATATACATATATATATATATATATATATATATATATACACATATACATACATACATATATATATATATATATATAAATATATATACATACATACATATATATATATATATGTGTGTATATATATATATATATATATATATATATTATATATGTGTATATATATATATATATATATATATATATATATATATGTCTTATTTATAACTGTAATCGAACAGTTTAACATGTTTTTTCAAAAAGGCCCATAAAAGAAACACAGGAAATATGAATAAATCACACTATATTTCGGTCAATAAACATCGACCCTCTTCAGGATGTAAGGTAAAAGTGAGAATTACAGTGGAGAGTGACGGTTTATATATGAAAGCAAAAGGGTGTGTTCAATTGTTCTATAGTTGTTATAATTGCAGGAAGGATTAGCCAAATTTAATTACATTCAGGTGCGTGTTCTTATTGTTGAGCCGCTTTTTAAGAGTACCTGTCCGTACAGAAGGAAAATCCTGGAATCAGCCATCATAAATCAATCAAACACAATGAACCTATGTGGGGGCCAATGGAAAGCTGACACAGTGGACAATACTCTTCTCAACCCTATCATTAAGAAGATAATCCACGGAGACCGACCACCAGACATGCATCAGAGGTCAAGACTTCCTCCAAGCGGCTCAACAATAAGAACACGCACCTGAATGTAATTAAATTTGGCTAATCCTTCCAGCAATTATAACAACTATAGAACAATTGAACACACCCTTTTGCTTTCATATATAAACCGTCACTCTCCACTGTAATTCTCACTTTTACCTTACATCCTGAAGAGGGTCGATGTTTATTGACCGAAATATAGTGTGATTTATTCATATTTCCTGTGTTTCTTTTAGGGCCTTTTTGAAAAAACATATATATATATATATATATATATATATATATATATATATATATATATATATATATATATATCTATATCTATCTATCTATATATATATATATATATATATATATATAAATATATATATAAAGCCCACACACAAACACATATGCTTACACATATGTATGTGTGTATATACTTATACAAATACACAAATAAATACATACTTACACGAGTGTGCGTGTCAGTTACAATTCTTACTCATCATCACAGTATTAGCCTTTCCATCACAAAGCCTATTCAATGCCTTGCAAAAGAAATTCTAAATGATAACCACGCAATTGCTAAAACTCCGCTCATAACCTAATCACAGATCTAGCTGCTCTTAGGGAAGGATTAAGAAATGAAAGAGTTTCGAATAATGAGAAATTACACTTCTTCCTCTTCCGTAGATGGTATCCTAAAATTTATCCTCATATTTCAGTATACATTTAGAGTTTAAAGAAAGCTGATCTTAAACTGGGATAAATGAAATAAATTTATAAGGTTACACTCGGGTACGCTATCCTATCAAATTTCTAATCCTCTTGTTGTTTTAAAGTTTTTATAGTTTATATATAACAGATATAATATAATATTGCTACTGTTCTTAAAATATATTATTTTGATTGTTTATTTCTTTCCTTGTTTTCCTTTCCTCGCCAGACTATTTTTCCCTGTTGGAGCCCTTGGGCTTATAATTTCTTGCTTTTTAAACTTGGGTTATTGCTTAGCTTGTAATAATAATAATAATAATAATATTACTACTAAATCGAATATCATTTTACCTCTAAGAGGTTTTTTTTTCCTTGTTTTCATTCCTCACCGAACAATTTTTTCCTTGTTGGAGCCCTTGGGCTTATACCATCTTGCTTTTCCAACTAGGGTTATAGCTTAGCTTATAATCAAAATAATAATTATAATAATAATAATAATAATAATAACATTCCTACTAAATCGAATATCATTTTAACTCAAGAGAGTTATTTCTTTCCTTGTTTCCTTTCCTCACTGAGCTATTTTTTCCATGTTGGAGCCCTTGGGTTTAAAATATCTTGCTTTTCTAACTAAGGTTATAGCTTAGCTCTTAATAATAATAATAATAATAATAATAATAATCCAACTAAATCGAATAGCATTTTACTTCGGTCGAATGGTTCGTCGAACCGGTTGTCGAACCTGCTTGTGAAACGGCTCGAAGAGGTGGTCAGCCACAAATGCATAAGGTTTGTGGACAATGAAAGCCCGCCCACAAAAGTCAGGGTTGTGCTGGCCGATGTGGTAACGTCCCTGATTGGTGAACGCCAGATTGGGGTTCAAGTTCCACTCAAACTCGTTAGTATCTTTGGTCGCTGTAACCTCACCATCATTTTGAGCTAAGGATGTGGGGGGCGGGAACCTATAGGTCTATCTGCTGAGTCATCAGCAGCCATTGCCTGGCCCTTCTTGTTCCTTGAGTGGGTGGAGAGGGGGCTCGGGCGCTGATCATATGTATATATGATCAGTCTCTAGGGCATTCTCCTGCTCTATAGGGCAGTATCACCGTCCCTCGACTCTGCCATTCATGAACGGCCTTTTTAAAGAGACTTTCTTAGAACCGTTTCGACACCAAATACCCCGTTCACACGTTCGAACATCACTTCAAACACTTAGTCTGTCGAACCCGTCTCATGAGTACGGCTGCGCATGGCATCTGCGCATCTCATTATGCCATTTGGGCAAATTAAAAGTTAATTCCCAACCGAATATCCTCATCTGGCGCTTAGCTTTTTTGATAATCCTCTAAAGGGAATTACCAGGAAATCTTCATCATTGCTTTTAACAGAAAAAAAAACACAATTGCTTTTAACGAGGGAGAAAAAAAAAAAAGTACGGTTACAACAGCAAAATGCCTATTTCGCAGACAGCTTTTCCTGGCAAAGTACTAGACTCTCATTGTAGCTGCTGATATTCTCTTGTTTACTACTATTTCTAGAACAGTTTTTGTATTCACTATTACCTCTGCCAACGAAGTTGGAAGGAGATCATGTTTTACCCCTTGTTTGTGTGGTGGTTGTAGTTGGTGTGTGTTTTTGATCAGCTTCCTGGCCACAATTTTAATCGTAGAGCAACGAGACTTGCAAGGGATTAACGGCTATATAAAAAGCTGGAAATGTTTACATTTTGGAGGGTCAAGGTCACGGTCAAGCAAAATGTCCAGTTCACGTAATCAGGCATAAGTTTGTACATCGTTGTCACAGAGACTTCAAACTTTGTTCATATTTGATTGTATGAAAATCCACGACAATTAATGCATGTTAAGGTCATAGGTAAAAGTCAAGGTCGAGTAAAAGGTAGAGAAATAAGCTGCCGCGCGGGAGGTCTGTGCTCTACAGAGCGCCCCTCTAGTTTCTTAATGTAAAGGGCGGATCTTCTTTCTTTTTACGATTTATACGACTCATTTACAAACACTTATGTGGAAACATTTGGCATATT
>NC_090732.1:9230852-9238352 GCF_036898095.1 Palaemon carinicauda
TATACAGTATATATACATATATAAATATATATACACATATATACATATATATATATATATATAATATATATATATATATATACATAAATATATATACATTATATATATATATATATATATATATATATATATATATATATATATATATATATATATATATTCACACACATATTTAACAAGTCCGAATTATTATTATTATTATTTTTATTATTATTATTATTATCATCATCATTATTACTTTCTAAACTACAATCCTAGTTGGAAAAGCAAAATGCTGTAATCCAAAGGGCTCTAACAGGGAAAGTAGCTCAATGAGCAGAGGAAATAATAAAATAAATAACCTACAAGAGACGCAATGAACAATCAAAATAAAATAATTCTTAACTGTAACAACAGCAATACCTACTGTATATCTGCTTACTTGAGTCCGTATACTAGTTCAAATTTCTTGATGAAGAATGGAGTTCTATCTGAGGGTCATGTTCAGATCTGGCCAGCTAATTCCGGATGCATGTTCGTGGAGTTTTGACACTTAAAACCGGAATTGTAATTGTTCCACACCAATTTAGATTTGCCTGGCAAACTCCGGGCAGTGTTTAATTTTTACATTGGTATATTATCTATGAAAACATCCGAAATGTAGTTAAATATCTAACCAAAATATAATTACAAAAGGATGGTTGTTTCCACAGATTCTAGAAATATGTAGTTTAAGATTTCCCACGACATAAGTAAGCATCAATGGAACTCTCTGCTCATTCAACGAGAAAAACATTATAAACTAGAGGGGTGCTCAGGAGCGCAGACAGCTTATTTCTCAATCTTTTGCTCAACATAGACCTTGACCTTTGACCTAAAAATCTATTAATTAGCGTGGATTTTCACACGCTCAAACATAACCAAGTCTGAAGTCTCTGTGACAACGATGTACAAACTTATGGCTGATTACGTGAATTGGACTTTTTGCTTGACCGTGACCTTGACCTTCCAAAATTTAACAATTTCCAGCTTTTTACATAACAGTTAATCCTGCAAATTTCATTACGATTAAAATTGTGCCCAGGAAGGTGTTCACAAATAAACACACACGAGCGCGTACAGAAAGGGGCGAAAACATGACCTCCTTCCAACTTTGTTGACGGAGGTAATTATAGAGATAGAAAATTTAGCCAAAGTTCAATGACAATGCCTCAGTTTTACTTTTCTGTACCACCATTGTCAGGTTACATATTGATTGATTGATAATGAGTTATCTGTCATCCTAACATCTGAGGTCATTGACGAAGTATCAGGTTAAAGAAAAAAATAAATAAAACGTAAACAAAGACCACGATCGTAAATGAAGTTTCAATCTAATAGTTTATTTCAGATATCATCGAAGAGTTCTATGCCCAATGAAGATGCACGCAGCCAGACTCATTGCCCTAGACGATAAAAAATGGCGATCAGTGCCAAGACTCCTACTTATAGCAGAGGGTGGGCCGTACTGACAACCTACACGGCCTGATAACGACCGCAATACTTGGCCAATTCTAGGTCAGGTGTACATAAGGACTAAATAAGCATCTCTTACATCTGGGACATTTCTTAAGATGTGGACATTCCTCAAGACGCTGACATTTTTCAAGATGTGGACATTTCTTAAGATGCAGGTAAACAATGACGTAAAGGACATTTCTTGAAATGAGGACATTTCCTAAGATCCGAATGCAAGTAATCAATGAAGTAAAAGACAGTTCTTTTATACTAATTTCTTAAGATGCAGATAAACAATAAAGCAAAAGACAGTTTTGTCATACCAAAAAATTCAAGAACTAAAATTTGGCAAGCTGCCATATGGAAATAAGAGGGAAATGAAGTTTTACTGATAGTTCACATTTACCTAGGAAACATCCTTACTAGGCAGAATTAAGAACACTCATTAATACCATTTACATTTTGAAAATGAACTTCGTTTTATCTAGGCGTTTAAAGGCTTTTAAAGGCCACTCATGAATGACAAGAGGCAAGGGACAGTGTCAGTGCCCTATCAAGCAGGACAATGCCCTAGAGACAGACCACATATGATCAGCGCCCAAGCCCCCTCTCCACCCAAGCTAGGATCAAGGAGGGCCAGACAATGGATGCTGATGATTCAGCAGATAGACCTATAGGCTCCCCCCCCCACCCAGCATTCTTAGCTCACAAGAATGGTGAGGTTGCAGAGATAAAAGGAACTAACGAGTTTCAGGCGGGACTCGAACCCCAGTCTGGCGATTACCAGTCAAGGATGTTACCACATACGCCACCATACTAACCTACATGGATCAAACCAAATGCATTAGAAATCAAAACGCTAAGTAATATCGCTAAAAACATAATTGTAATGAACAAATAAATTCCGATCAGTTTATATTTTACGCATCAAATGGATGACCTCCGTCAGATGTCGAGTTGATTATTATTACAACATAAGAATCCAAATAAAAAAAAGCCACAAGCTAGCATCAGATGTTCGTTATATGATACTCTAATAAAATATGCACCTTGGTGAGAGATAACTGTGTGTGTGTGTGTGTGTGTGTGTGTGTGTGTGTGTGTGTGTGTGTGTGTGTGTGTGTGTGTGTGTGTGTGTGTGTCCCAAATAAAACCTACCACAGATACCGCTCATGTTTTCCTTACTGAATGCGCATCAGGAGGAAAGTTTGTAAACAAGAGTATTTTTTACTTTTTTTAATATTGTTTTTCACTCCTCAAAGATCAAATCAGATGTAATTTAGATTTTAGAAGCAAATACAAATAAGGTCTACTTAATGACGTTATCCAATAAATAGTCCTGAACTATTAACGAAAATAATTATACATCTAATTGTTATGTAATAGCCTACCTTTAGGACATATACTGCATGCAGTATACATATACCTCTTTCTATTTATATATATGTATGTATGTATGTATATTATATATTTATATATATATAAATATATGTATATATATATATATATCACTATCTATTTATATATATATATATATATATATATATATATATATATACACACATATGTATATATATATATATATATATATATATATATATTACATGTGTATTCTTGTATATCAAATGCCTTTATACAGTATATTTATACTTCTCTCTCTCTCTCTCTCTCCTCTCTCTCTCTCTCTCTCCTCTCTCTCTCTCTCTATATATATATATATATATATATATGTGTGTGTGTGTGTGTGTGTATAAAAATATACACACATACTATATAAACATATATATATAACTCACTCCAGATTTAATATCAAACCACATACAAAAAAAAAGTTTCGTTTATACTTATCACACATTTATTATATCTTAATTCCTCTCAATATTATTATTGTTATTGTTGTTGTTGTTATTATTATTAGCTAAGCTACAACCCTAGTTGGAAAAGCAAGATGCTATAAGACCAAGGGCTCCAACAGGGAAAAATATCCCAGTGACGAAAGGAAATACGGAAATAAATAAACGATATAAAAAGTAATCAACTTAAAATAAAATATTTCAAAAACATTAACAACATTAAAAACGATACTTTTTAAATAAACAATAAAAAGACTTATGTCAGCCTGTTCAACATAAAAACATTTACTGCAAGTTTTGAACTTTTGAAGTTCTACCGATTCAACTAACCGATTGGGAAGATCTTCCACAACTTGGTCACAGCTGGATTAAAACTTCTAGAATACTGCGTAATATTGAGCCTCTAGATGCAGAAGGCATGGCTATTAGAATTAACTGCCTGCCTATTATTACGAACAGGATGGAGCTGTCCGGGAAGATCTGAATGCAAAGGAGGGACGGAATTATGAAAAATCTTATGCAAAATGCATTATGAACTAATTGAACGATGGTGCCAGATATTAATATTTAGATCAGGAATAAGAAATTAAATAGACCGTAAGTTCCTGTCCAACAAATTAAGATGAGAAATCACCAGACAGGAAAACAATACTCGAAACAAGGTAGAATGAAAGAATTAAAAAATTTCTTCAAAATAAATTGATCACCGAAAATCTTGAGACTTTCTCAATACACCATTTTTTTTTTTTTTCAACTGAAGAAGAACAGACCTAATGTGTTTCTCAATATCTATATTTTAAAAGGTAATTCTATAAATTACTTTCCACCTTCATTTTTTCTGGTCTACTGTAAGCATAGTCATGACTCTATGGGTCCCAGTTTTGTATACGGATAAAAAATAATAAATAAAGAAAAAATGATAACGAAAGAATAAGAAATGGAAAAAGAAAACCAATATAATCTTGGAAGTAACATGAAGGAACATATACTTGAGCAAACTACACAATTATTATTTCAAGTGTTCGTAGAGGTTCTAGAATACCTCGATGGACATCATATGCATTTAACGACGTAATAACACCGTGGCCAGGAAGAGAGAGAGGAGAGAGAGAGAGAGAGAGAGAGAGAGAGAGAGAGAGAGAGAGAGAGAGAGAGAGACATGATTCACTTATTATTTCAGGAATGCACCTGTTTGTTTGATCATAATGCTTATATGATCGAACAAGTTGTTTGTATAGGGAATGTTGAGATTATAATTATTGAGAGAGAGAGAGAGAGAGAGAGAGAGAGGAGAGAGAGAGAGAGAGAGAGAGAGAGAGAGAGAGGAGAGAGAGAGAGAGAGTATAGAATAACGAATGAAGAGATATCAAGGGTTAAGAAGAGTCCTCTACATCAAATGTCAATGGCTCCTTAACTCCTTTGCCCTCATCAGCATTTTATGAAAAGCATGTACTTGAACGCATCCTTATACTCGGTCGACAAATGCTAATGAGAGAGAGAGAGAGAGAGAAGAGAGAGAGAGAGAGAGAGAGAGAGAGAGAGAGAGAGATGCCACTACGTTAGAATCCGTGTAATGTCTCCAATTGCTCGAAACCGTGTAATGTCTCCAATTGCTACTAATATTCTCTCTCTCTCTCTTAGAATTTGTTGAGAGAGAGAGAGAGAGAGAGAGATGAGAGAGAGAGAGAGAGAGAGAGAGAGAGAGAGAGAGAGAGAGAGTCCCACTAAGTTACATTCTGTATGTTAACATTTGTAACTACGGTAACATTTCTGTATGTTTCCAATGGCAACAATCTCTCTCTCTCTCTCTCTCTCTCTCTCTCTCTCTCTCTCTCTCTCTCTCTCTCTCTCTCTCCAACGTCAGATGAGGGGAAAAGAAACACAATAAATACCAAATGAGTATGAAGATCTTCCGAAACAAAAGCAGCGAGAGAAACTGGGGCAATCTCTAGACAAAAGGTTTGGAAAATGAGAGCTGCAATGAAAGAGGGAGAGATGACGATAGTGAAGGAGAGAAGTGGGTGGAGTGGAAAAAATAAATATACAATTGTAAATTAAGAATAATTTTATATATATAAATTAAAAGTTACGAACTGAGTAACGTTCGTATGTAATAAATTCATTTGAATACTATTACAAATCTGATTATGATAATTTGTATATTATACTTATGACAAAAACGAATTTCGAAAGTTATATGTTTGATTGGGATTTATTCATCAATATAATAACCTATCTGTCTACTCTTTTAGGGCACATGAAATTTTTTACCAACATACAAATACTTCTATTATTGTTCCAATAAATGTTTAGGGTATAAAAGCCGAATTCTGTGAACTCTACCCGATTTTAGGTACTTGAATAATTTTGGTTTATTTCAATTTGTAATGTTCATCAGTATTCAATTGATGTTGCAAGTAATTAGATCATATTTTTTAATAGATCATTAACCCGCCCAAAGAAGTAGGAAGGAGGTTATGTTCGCCCCTGTTTGTGTGTTTACTTGAGTGTGTGTTTGTTAGTTTGTGAATAGCTTCCTGGCCACAATTTAAATTGTAGAATAATGAAACTTGCAGGGATTAACTGTTATGTAATAAAGCTGGAAATGATTAAATTTTGGAAGGTCACAGTCAAAGGTCAAGGTCACGGTCAAGCAAAATAAAAATGTCCAATTCACGTAATCAGCCATAATTTTGGACATCGTTGCCACACACACACTTCAAACTTGGTTTATATTCAAGTGTATGAAAATTCCCCCCAATTAATACATATTAATGTCAAAGGCCAAGGTCAAAGTCGAGAAAAAAGGTCGAGAAATAAGCTGCCACAGCGGGGATCTGTGCTCTACTGAGTGCCACTATTATTATTATTATTATTATTATTATTATTATTATCATTATTATTATTATTACTATTATTGTTGTTGTTGTTATTACTATTATTATCATCATCATCATTAATATTATCATTGCTATCATACAAATAAGATCATCTACATTCCCCAGTTGACGTAGATAGTCCCTGTTGAAAGAGGTCTTTTAAAGAGTTGGAGTCAGCCGCAAATTTGAGGTCATTGCCCGTTCTTATTAGTGCAGTTATGTGTGTTGACGTGAGCTCCCTTAAATCCTCGTATATGTAATAGACAAGGACTCGAATGCCATGTTCGCAGGGTGCCCTCATCTTTGGGAAGAGCTGTATACATTTCTTTTTCAAGTATGAGTTGAGTAAGGGATTTATTGGTGGTAACAAGAAGTAATGCTTATATAACAGCTATCGTAGTGTGTGTGTATGTATGTATGTACACACACACACACGTATATATATAGATGCATATATATGCATATATATATACATACATATACATATATATATATACATACATATATATACATTTATATATATATATATATATATATATATATATATATATAATATATATATATACTGTATATATATATATACACGTATATTTATACATACATATTTATAAATATACATACATACATATATACATATAAAATATATATATATATAATATATATGTATATATATACAGAGAGAGAGAGAGAGAGGAGAGAGAGAGAGAGAGAAGAGAGAGAGAGGAGAGAGAGACGAGAGAGAGAGAGAGAGATATTCTAACATGTAAGAAAAAGAAATGGATATGAGCAGGACATATGAGATTGACTGACAGTAAATGGTTATTTGGAATAACATAATGGGTCCCTAGAGATTCTAAAAGCAGTAGGGGATGGAAGAGAAGACGATGGATTGACGAGCTAAAAATGTTTGCGGGCGTGGACTGGCATGGTTAAAATATAAACAATCAAATGATAGGATATGTCTGAGGCCTTTGTTCTGCAGTGAACTAGTAACGGCTGATATATATATATATATATATATATATATATATATATATATATATATATATATATATATATATATATACATTTATATACATTTATATACATATATAGACATATATATATAAAAATATACATATATATACATATATCTATACATATATATACTGTACATACATACATATATATATATATATATATATATATATATATATATATATATATATATAATATATATATATATTAATAACACCATTAACTTCTTGTATATGTACCACCAATCCCTCTGAACTTGCCTCTATTACTCCCGG
>NC_090732.1:9240852-9253455 GCF_036898095.1 Palaemon carinicauda
ATCCCTCGAGAAACATACCACAGACATAAATTTATTATCACTCCGAT
Organism: Palaemon carinicauda; assembly: GCF_036898095.1. Lineage (NCBI taxonomy): Eukaryota > Metazoa > Arthropoda > Malacostraca > Decapoda > Palaemonidae > Palaemon > Palaemon carinicauda. The sequence continues at coordinate 9,240,900 of NC_090732.1, forward strand.
CACGTTATTAGTATCCTCTCCAAGGGGCTGTTGGCTGTTCTACCAATTTCCTTTTCCACTTCTTCTTGAAGCCTTTGTTCGGGTCGCGTAGGATATGATATACAGTGTTCTACTCTGAAAATTCGGAGTTCAACATCCTTGTAGGAGATAGTGCCTTCCCTTGTGAATTCGAATACATGCTTCGTGCCGGTATAAAAAATACGTGCTTCGTGCCAGCATCAAAATATCGTGGCCCAAAAGTCAAAATACGCATGATGGGAATAATTCATTGTTATGCTTCAATTTTTTTAATCGTATTTTTATCTTATAGATGGCTGAATAAAATTACATACTGTATACTTTCCTATATGCAATATATGAGCCTTTTTCGGCTTATTTCCTGTAGTATACCACTGACAAACCACTCATGCATCCACACACACACACAAACATACATACATACATACATACACACACACACACATAATATATATATATATATATATATATATATATATATGCACACAAATATTTATATACATAATGAAGTGTATGTGTTTGTTTATTCTATATATATATATATATATATATATATATATATATATATATATATATATATATATATATATATACGCACACACACACACACACTAACACTTCATTTGTAAACATCTAACAGCATCCCAAATTTCACCAGCAAACTGTTATCATCAGCTGGGTTACAAGACACTCCAAGGCATATAACATAACATTGCAGAAATATAACTCAGTTCCCAAGAAAATTAATATAAATATATAAATATATATATATATATATATATATATATACTGTATATATACACACACAATATATATATATATATATATATATATATATATCCGTGTGTGTCAGAAGGCAAAAAAATTAAAGTTGCTATTTACCGTGATTTCTACAAAAGAAAAATAAAATTATACAAATATACGGGATGCATAATGGAAGACATTATATAGGCATGGCAGCCTTTAACATATTTTAATTATGATATGAATAATAATAAAATAAGAAAGAATTAATAATGACTGCTGATAATAACTAAGGGTAGAAGAGACTCTTTAGGTATGGTAAGCAACTCTTCTAGAGAGAGAGAGAGAGAGAGAGAGAGAGAGAGAGAGAGAGAGAGAGAGAGAGAGAGAGAGAGAGAGAGAGCAAGCGTCAACAATTATTTATGAACATTTGTGATGTCAATAACTTTCCGTCGACATTGTAACGCATGGTCGTTTGATGCCACTGATTAAAGTACAAAATCAATATGGACGAATATAAGCAATTGAAGAGAAAATGGTAATCCCTAAATGATACACATGCAGTGACGAGAACCAAAGGCTGAGACAGCGGTAGTCTGAGAAGAAAATGCTGGCGTGAAGGCTGATGGAGTGGGTGTCTTAGCAGAAAATGCTAACGTCAGCACTATTTTGACCGAACCAAACCTGAACAAGAACTGTTTGGAAATCGCGACAGTGAGTCGGATTATGTCTCCCCATTCATTGGCGATTTCACTCTCTAAGAGAGTTTAAAGGTTTAAAGCCGCTCAAGAATGGCAGAGGCAAGAGACAGTGACACTGCCCTAGAGACTGACATACATATGATTAGCGCCCAATCCCATCTACACCCAAGCTAGGACAAGGGAGGGCCAGGCAATGGTTGCTGATGACTCAGCAGGTAGACCTATAAAATTGTGGCCAGGAAGCTGTTCACAAACAAACATATACACAAACAGAAGGTAAAACATAATCTCCTTCCAACTTCGTTGACGGAGGTAATAATAATAAAACAGCTAATGACATATTTCTGGACCACAATCCCTTCAACGGTGTGTAAGCGTTATAATGACAGGTTATGTGACACACAGAAACACGCCCTGAATGACACACGCATGGGCGCCCTTCCTTCATGCACATCTAAGCATAATGTTAATACCCTCATACCAAGTTTAAATTAAATCCCCTCAACCATGGGCGAGGAGTTGTGGAGACAAGGTAGTACGCATGAGAAACACATCAACGAAAACACCATAACACGGATATAATGAGTACCTCCCTTCACGATCCTCTACAGTACATCCGAGCATAATGGTTGGTTTACCTTATTAATAGTGTACGCGACCCGTCAAAAATGAAGGATAAGTATTTATAGATGTACACATAAGCGCGGGCACAGATTCAATCCTTCTCATCCCCTCCCCCTTTTCCTAACTACGTCTCTGGTTACCCTTTTCACCAGGATGTGACTACTCCCTCTTCCCCTCAGACCAATTAGTAATATGTCTGGCAACGCTCAGCGTGACCGGATATATATATATATATATATATATATTGAGGATTAAAAACAGCGAGCTTTTAAACGTATATATCCTTCAGCTACTAAAAAAATGAGTCAAAGATCCTTGACGTTGAATAAAACGACCAGAAAAGCAGATCATCGTGACATGATTCTTCTAAGCAATACCAATTTCAAAATGCTCTTGGTACAATTTCTGTATATATCATTCCTTTGACGGCTGATTGATTGATTGATAGATTGATGTAAAGTTTTTTCTCCTTTGACGGCTGCTTTTCCGGTCCCATACAGCAGGGGAACCCTACTCTCTAAAGGACCTCCACTGTCACTTTATCTTGTTCGTTCAGAGTATTCAACATTTCATACAACATATTGCTCATTTACTGTTAAATTGTCACAATCAAACGATATTATTTTAATTACTAGCAAAGCTACAACCCTAGTTGGAAAAGCAAGATGCTATAAGCCCAAGGGCTCCAACAGGGAAAAATAGCCCAGTGAGGAAAGGAAATAAGGAAATAAATAAAACAATATACGAAGTAATGAAAAATTAAAATAAAATATTTAGAAAACAATAACAAAATTAACACATATTTGATATATAAACTATAAATGGACTTATGTAAGCCTATTCAACATAAAAGCATTTGCAGCGAGTTTGAACTTTTGAAGTTCTACTGATTCAACAACCCGATTAGAATAATCATTCCACAACTTTATCACAGCTGGAATCTTCCGATTCCCCTTGAAAGCCTTAATGTCTTCAATCATTCGGATGTCTAGTGGGAGCTTATTGCATAATGAACCAAAAGCAGTTCAGCTCCTAACGTTCATTTGATATACTTTGTTTACCAACCAGTTTATTTGTGTTTACTGCTCGTGTTCGTGCCTACGCATCTCTTTCTCAGTGTGCATTTGTCAGTCACAGCGCCCGACTACAATTATCTCCGTGATCGACTCTCAATACACCAGAATCACGGTGACTATACAGTATAGTCGAGTAAATCCACGGCCGTTCTCAATTGTCACGAACGGTAAGAAAAAAATCCCTTCGGAAAAAACATTTCATGAATTGCGTCATCTCCTTTAAAAAAAATAAGAAAAATATATTCCAAATAATATATTTTCAAAATATTTCAAAATTGCTTCATTTACTTTAAAAGAAAAGAAAAATCTATTAAAAAATATACTTTCAAAACATTGCATCATTTGCTTCCAAAAAAAAATATAAAATGAAAAAAAAAAAAAACCATAATCATTTACTTTTAAAAATTCCATTAAAAAATATATTTTCAAAACACATTGCATCATTTGCTTAAAAAATTATAAACAAATACAACTCCATCCGGAAACATGCAACAGCGCCATCTAGAATCACTCCCAACACCCTACCCAACCCCTTTCACAGCCGAGTTCCGCGTCCTTACAAGACGAGACTGAGGGCGGAGGGAGAAGAGACGACTCCAGGGAGTAGGGGGAGGGGGAGGTGGGATGGAGGGGTGGGTATTGAAGCAGCAGCTGCGTATGCCACCATTAAAAACACCTGTTGTTCAATTGACATATTATCGCTTCCCAGTAAGCCCAACCCGTCGCACATGGTATCTAAAGACCCCGGGGAACCAAGTTTAAAGGCCACTCATGAATGGCAGAGGCAAGGGACAGTGACATAGCCCTATCGAGCAGGACAATGCCCTAGAGATATACCATGTTATACATATAATCAGAGCCCAAGGCCCCTCTCCACCCAAGCTAGGGCCAAGGAGTGCCAAGCAATGGCTGATCTCCACCCAAGCTAGGACCAAGGAGTGCCAAGCAATGGCTGATCTTCATTCAAGCTAGGACCAAGAAGGGCCAGGCAATGGATGCTGATGACTCGGCAGATAGGACTAAAGACTCCCCCAAAACCACCGTCCTTAGCTCCAGTATGGTGGGGTTGCAGCGACCAAAAAAACTACAATGGTTTATTGATCAGCAAACGACGTAGTTCGTTGTCTTGGGAAAAAAAACAGGATGAACTCTCGAATTATAAATAATCATAATTGGTAGTTCAGATGAAACAGGATATCAAATTCACTTATGAAGAGCTAAACCATTTACACTTATTTGTTTTGTTCCGGCAAGCTCAGAACTCAAGGCGACACCACAGAGCATTCTGAAGGTCTCGCAAAAAAAAAGTAATGCAGAAATTGAAAACAGGATAATCTAAAAAATGGAGAGACTGAAATTCAAAGAATATATAAGATACGATTTTAAATTTTATATTTACAATTTAAATAAAGAAAAATATAATCAATGGAAAGAGATAGAACCGAATAATTAATGGGAACAAAGATAGTACCGTACAAATAATGGGAAGAGACAAAACCGAATAATTAATGGGAAGAGATAAAAACAAACAATTAGTGGGAGGAGAGATAGAACCGAATAAATAATGGGAAGAGCAATAGCACCGAATAATAATTACTGGGAAGAGAGACAGAACCGTATAATTCACGAAGCAAAGGAGTACAAGACAGACGGAACCGAGTGACCAGAAAACTTCCTGTTTTGGACAAACAGAAGTCGTATGACCTATCAACAGCTGCCAAAACAATGAACAAAATATTTATCTATTCGCTACAGGTGGAAGCTGGTGCTCTCAAATTTGTAGGATTATAAATTTAGATATGTCTATTGTTAAAGATATATTGAAAGGGAAAGAGGAAATGATAGGTAGAACAAAGGAAGTTTATCTTTAAGATTAATATAGCCTGTGTGCACCGGAAAACATTTACATAAATACAGATAGAAATAAATAAACACATTTTTTCAAATAAAATCCAGTATGTTGAATTATTTGCTCTTAATTGCATTGCGTATTTGTATTTCGGTGTATTTTCCTCAAAATCTAATGGATTTGTCCCTGGGTCATACCCCAAATGTCCACCAAGTTTTGTTGAAATTGGTTCAGTAGTTTTGGAGTAACAATGTTTAAAAAAAACAAAATATTTCCTATTTATGTAATACTGATTATTTTCAAATTACTGCTGCGTATTTGTAAATTGATGTACTTTTTTTTAAAGTATTACAGATTCCTCCTTGGCTCATATCCAACATGAATACCAAGTTTGGTCAAAATCGGTACGGTAGTTTTTGTGTAAAGTTCCTCGCAAACAAACAAACGAACAAACAAATAAATTAACAAACAGACGAAACAGATAAGGTTGAATACATACCCTTCGAAAAATTCGATTTTCTCGAATGCAACAAACAATAGACATTTCATATAACAATTACAGCACATTGAATTATTTGGATGAAAAAACAACAACCGTAACATAGGCATACAGAAAAAGGAAAAAAAGAAAATTTAAAATTTCCTAGTCAGCGTTTTCCGTTCAGCCATTAAGGAAGGATTCCCGCTTACTCAGCATTTTAATGGACGAAAGATGTCACCAGGAGACGGCGAGAGTCCTGCCAGCTTGTAGACCGACAGAATGAGAAAATCCTTTCAGGCATTTCCTTCGAAATCAGTCGGAAATTCTTTGTTTTTTTTCAGGTGTGACATTTATAAGTAATAATCTTCGTATTGTTAAAAGTAAGGAACATGGATTTGTAATTGCCTCTCATTATTATTAACAGTGCTCAAAATCGTATTCTAAAGCTTGCATGAAAACTCTTCATAAGACACTAGAAGAGTTGGAAGACCCACGCTTACATGGCTGAGGATATTGAAGCGCGAAGTAGATGAGGAATGGAGACGTACTGAATTAAAAACTCAAGATTGAGAAGACTGGCAAAATCTAACCGAGGCCCCTTGCGTCAATAGGCGTAGGAGGAGATGATGATATATACTGTGTATATATATATATATATATATATATATATATATATATATATATATATATATATATATATATATATAAAATATACATATACATATATAAATATATATATATACATATATATACATGTATACATATATTATAAACATATATATATACATACATACTGTATATACATATATATACATATATACACATATATATACATACATACATATATATACATACATGTATATAAACATACATATATATATGTATATATACATACATACACATATATGTATATATACATATATACATACACATATATATATATATATATATATATGTATATGCAATTTTACAAGCTCAAATTTGACACATGCCATTTTCCTTGAAAGACGCAATTCTCTAGCCAATCGATAAGATTGTGGAAAGAAACAAACAGGTAGCCTACTTCCATGGGTTCGGTGGGTGCTAATTGACCGTATTCATATATTAATTGCATTGTCGAATCCCCTATACAATGTAACAACGACTTACTTCTTTGATATGGAAAAAAGTAATTTATCAAATTATTTCAGAAAAGGATAATTATACATAGTTAAGGACATGTATACCTTCCTTCGAATCCTTATGCTACTGCTATTCTTGGACCGATTTCCCAACATAATAACTGTTTCCTCAACCTATCAACTTTTACTCTTACAAAATGATCTAGTTTCTTCTCGATTCTCTGTTCAAAAGTGTAACATACCTCATCTTTTATACTGTCGATCTTACTCAATTGTAATTTAACAATTTCGTTCCTATATATCAATTACAAAAAGGCACATTCATTTTTCGAATATTCAATTAATTTATCCGAATACCTATCGATTATCACAAACTTCAATCATTTAATAAAAACTATTTTACATGTAATATACATACTTTCCAAGTATTACTATCCTCCAATCAAACACATTATATAATCTCTTGCTCCTGGTCTTACTTCCCAAATGAAAAACATGCAGACATGCAAACAACATTACTCTCATTGTTTTCGGCCATCTGCAGCCAAGGATAGGTGTCTAAAGTACGTGTTAAACGCCAACTCCAAGCCACTTGAGATTGTATATCTTTGCGCATTGTAGATTGTGAAGATATCAATCTTACTGCACAAACTAGAATGGATATTGTTGTGGCCTTATTCGTAAACTCTCTGCCTGGTCATCGCCAGACTGGGGTTCGAGTCCCGCTCAAACTCTTTAGTTCCTTTAGTGTCTGCAACCTTACCATCCTTGTGAGCTAAGACTGCTGAGTCATCGGCAGCCATTGTCTGGCCCTCCCTGGTCCTAGCTTGGGTGGAAAGGGTGCTTGGGAGCTAATCATATGTGTATATGGTCAGTTTCTAGGGCAATGTCACTGTACCTTTCCTCTGCCATTCATGAGTAGCCTTTAAACCGTAAAATACCCGTAACATTAAACCAAACTCTCTCTCTCTCTCTCTCTCTCTCTCTCTCTCTCTCTCTCTCTCTCTCTCTGTTCATTAATTCCACAGCTGCAACAGACCAGTCGAGTCAACAATGGCATTTAATCTAAACAACGAGAATATTAATCTGATCGCACAGTGACCGGCCACAAAGGATCCTTTGAAATAAATGCATTATGGGGGGAAATGAAAAGTTCTCTAGAAAACTTTTTTTTTTTTTTTTTTTGAAGGTCAACTAGGTTTTGTACTGGACTTGAGTTTTTATTGTTATATGAATCAGAAATCTTTAAATCTAATTTTTTTTTTTTTAGATTTCTTTTCTTACTATATGAACATAAATAAGGGATGTGTATATCTAGATTAAATTCTCTTTTTTCTAATTTTTCTTGCTATCTAAACATGAATCAGAGTGTATATATCAAATATTTTTTTAGACTTTTTCTTCCTATATAAACAAAAATCACAGTGATATATTTTAAGACAAATATTTTGAGAAAGCAAAACTTCGTGGAAAATAAGCAATAGACAAGACCACATCGAAAACAGAAAAATGAATGAAAAGCTATCTTTCCTAGCCATCAAGGACGGCATTCTAATCAAAGCCAGTATATATATATATATATATATATATATATATATATATATATATATATATATATATATATATATATATATATATATATATGCCAACCCCCAACCCCCCAAAATGTATGGGTAATGTTTTTCGAAAACGTATCAGTGAGTGTTCCGAGAAAGAAATTTACCTACTCTACGTGATTTAATAATCAAAATAAAAAAATCGTTTATGTAAATATACTACGATGTTTTGCTTGACCTTGACCTCTGACCACGATTTTCAAAAATTAATCGTTTCCACGTCTCACCATAACAATTAATCCCTGAAAGTTTCACAACTCACTGAGTAAAATTGTGGCCAGGAAGTTGTTCACAAACAAATAAACAGGGGCAAAAACATAACCGCCGCCCATCTTCGTTGGCGGAGGTTATAAAAAAATACGCCAGATCTGATAAATCTAATCCACGGTAACTAACATCCAACGTTATAAGGCTTGATGAAATACGCCCATAAAAACATGACATTTACACCACAGTCACATCAACCACATTCAGTCGCCATTACAATCCAGCAACGCTACGACTGATTGCTACGAGACCGTAAGAGATCCAGTTAAAAAGTAAAGTAGTCACAGATGTACGTTACAATAAACAAAAACAAAAGAAAAATCACACATTATTTCACTTCCGCCTCGACATATTTCACCTGTTCTATAGCCCTCAATCTCCTTTACAAAAGAGTTGTTTTCAAACCATTAGCAGTTCCCTTCCGGACAATATTTAATTTTTATTGATGACATGTATTGTTTCATTTTCATTGAGCCTCTATAAAATATAACTCGCTTCTACAATATATTACAACACTGATATATGGAATACTTCATTTTTAATCATTACACATGTTTTCAAACAATTATTGATTAAAACAATAAATACTAGAACCAAATAATAACAACAGGCCAAAGGACACTCCAAAATCAAACCATTGTTCTCTAGTCTTGGGTAGTGCCATAGCCTCTGTACCATGGTCTTCCACCCTCTTGGGTTAAAGTTCTCTTACTTGAGGGTACACTCGGGCACACTATTCTATCTTATTTCTCTTTCTCTTATTTTGTTAAAAGTTTTTATAGTTTATATAGGAAATATTTATTTTATTGTTCTTGCTGTTATTAAGATATTTTATTCTTCTTGTTTCCTTTCCTCACTGTGCTATTTTCCCTGTTTGGAGCCATTGGGCTTATACAGCATCCCGCTTTTCCAACTAGAGTTGTAGCTTGGCAAATAATAATAATAATAATAATAATAATAATTATAATAGTAATAATAATAATAATAATAATGATAATAATAAAAAGTTCGCAAAAGCAGCATTCAGATTAATTGAAAATGGCAATTACAATTGCAAGGCAATATATCAAGTGTGACCTACACACGACCATTATATTTGTTTTCCCCCGATAAATTCCGCCAGCACTAATATGCTGCCAGCGACTTACCAAAATAGCTAAAGAGGTACCACATTCGAGAATGGAATATTGCCTGATCTGCATTTTGGGTTGTGGTGGCCTATTGGAAACGTCCCTGCCTAGCGATCTCCTAGAGTGGGGTTCGAGTCCCGCTCAAGCTCGATAGTTTCTTGTAGTGTCTGTAACCTAACCATCTTTGCGAGCTAAGGATGGGGGCGGTTTAGTGAAGCCTATAGGTGTAACTACTGAGTCATCGACAGCCATTACCAGGCCCTCCTTGGGCCTAGCTTGGGTGGAGGCTTGGGGGTTGATCATATGTATAGATGGTCATTCTCCAGGGCATTGTCCTGCTTGGTAGGGCAATGTCACTGTCCCTTGCCTCTGCCATTCATGAGCGGCTTTAAAACTTGCCCGAATAAGGGCTGATCTAAGCAGGTAAACATACAAACAAATTAATGATTATTTGTATGATTCTGAACTGACCAACTCGTAGTCTTCCTATTACCCTGCATGAAAAGAGAGAAAAGAATATCTTACAGAAATGCTAATCGACTTAACCAAGGATTGTTATGGCCGATGTGGTAACGTCCCTGACTGGGGAACACCAGACTGGGGTTCGAGTCCCGCTCAAAACTCGTTAGTTCCTTTAGTCGCTGCAACCTCGTCATCCTTGTGAGCTAAGGATGGGGTGCTTGGGGGAGCCTATAGGTCCATAACTTGAGTCATCATTAGCCATTGCCTGGCACTCCTTGGTCCTAGTTCGAGAGGAGAAGGGGCTTGAGCTCTGATCATATGTACGAAGGTCTACTGGGAAAAATATCTCCAAAACGAACTGATGCGAACTCAAAGGAACCCAGATTCTTATTCGTGTCCATAGGTCCTTTAATACACAATGTTTGTATACAGCGAATATTCTATACGCCACAAGTACCAAATATTCACGAATACTACGAATATCATAAATACCACAAGTACCAATTATTACACGAAAACTACGAATATTCTATATACCACACGTACCAAATATTCACGAATACTACGAATATCATAAATACCACAAGTACCAATTATTACACGAAAACTACGAATATTCTATATACCACACGTACCAAATATTCACGAATACTACGAATATCATAAATACCACAAGTACCAATTATTACACGAAAACTACGAATATTCTATATACCACACGTACCAAATATTCACGAATACTACGAATATCATAAATACCACAAGTACCAATTATTACACGAAAACTACGAATATTCTATATACCACACGTACCAAATATTCACGAATACTACGAATATTCTAAATACCACAAGTAACAATTATTCACGAATATTACAAATATTCTATATACCACAAGTACCAAATATTCACGAATACTACGAATATTCTAAATACCACAAGTACAAAATATTAACGAATACAACGAATATTCCAAATAACATAAATACAAAATATTCACGAATAATATAGAAAAAAAAATCCTATCTCAAAAGAATTAATTTTTCTAAACATATTTTTAAAAATGCAAACAGACCTAAAGTAAATGAAAATTATCACAGAAACGCTTAAAAAAGTAAGAGAGGCTAATTATAGGATAATATTCTCATATCCAATCATGGGCGATATGTGTGATATAAACATGCATAATTTATTGGCTGAGAAAGCAGAAAGGTTACAAGGCCAAGACTTGAATTCTCGAGACATGCGTCACACAAAGAATCTCTAGGGGGAAGGGAAACTAGATGTGATGTCTGTGATTCATCAAAGGCAGTTTATTTCCGTCTCTCTCTCTCTCTCTCTCTCTCTCTCTCTCTCTCTCTCTCTCTCTCTCTCTCTCTCTCTCCTGTTAAAATATAGATTAAGTGGAATAAATCAACCTTCACAAGTGTCTGGATATAAAGTAGAGGAAAGATTCAACATTCCTGTTATTTTCGGTTCGATTATTCATTTTTGAAAAACGAAAGGGTTGACATTCCTGTAATGAACAATTCAAATAACATATTTTAAGAACCGTAACAACATTGAAATAGAGCTTTTATAAGTAAACTATAAAAAGAGACTTAGGTCCGCCTGTTCAACATGACAACATTCGCTGCAAAATTGGTCTAACAACATATTATCATTATTATTATTATTATTATTATTATCATTAGCTAAGCTACAACCATTGTTAGAAAAGAAGGATGCTATAAGCCCAAGGGCTCCTACAGGTTAAAACTGCCCAGTGGGGAAAGGAAATAAAAGAAACAAATAAACTATATGCGAAGTAATGAACATAACTCATGTTAGGAAAGGAGAGGCCGAATCCTGCATAATCCCCTAGGAAACGAATACATCCAACCGATACTATTATACGCAAGACAAATGGTTTAATAAATCATTACACAATGAGTTTCAGGAAGATTCTATCACGAACCAAAAGATATTTAGACGTAATAGGCGAACACAATACCGGCATGAAAATAGGTCCAATTAATTCTAATTGGGTTATTTGGTAATAACTGGCTGGTAAATTCAGGTTTATGTATATTGTGTGCGTGGACGAACATAAGCCAAGTTTGGTAGGTCTTGTGTCTCATTTTCATATGTATAAACAAATATATGAACATGTACAGTATATATATATATATATATATATATATATATATATATATATATATATATATATACATATATATATAATATATATATATATTATATATATACATATAATACATATATATATATATATATATATATATATATATATATATATATATATATATATATAAAAGGAGAACTTCCAAGCTTTCATAAATATAAGCAAGCTAGAATTAAGACATTCCTCTCCATGTCTGACGCAACCAGCATCCCTCCCCCGCCCCTTGCAAAGGAATTAATAACTAAGGTGATGGAAAAGTAATCGTGTAAGTTTAATAAGTCCTCA
>NC_090732.1:9258955-9273955 GCF_036898095.1 Palaemon carinicauda
ACTGATTCAACAACCCGATTAGAATAATCATTCCACAACTTTGTCACAGCTGGAATCTTCCGATTCCCCTTGAAAGCCTTATGTCTTTAATCATTCGGATGTCTAGTGGGAGCTTATTGCATAATGAAGCAAAAGCTGTTCAGATCCTAACGTTCATTTGATATACTTTGTTTACCAACCAGTTTGTTTGTGTATACTGCTCGTGTTCGTGCCTACGCATCTCTTTCTCAGTGTGCATTTGTCAGTCACGGCGACCGACTACAATTATCTCCGTGATCGACTCTCAATACACCAGAATCACGGTGACTATACAGTATAGTCGAGTAATCCACGGCCGTTCTCAATTGTCACGAACGGTAAGAAAAAAATCCCTTCGGGAAAAACATTTCATGAATTGCGTCATTTCCTTTAAAAAAATAAGAAAAATATATTCCAAAAAAAAAAATCTATTTTCGAAATATTTCAAAATTGCTTCATTTACGTAAGAAAATAAGAAAAATCTATTAAAAAATAGTTTCAAAACATTGCATCATTTGCTTCCAAAAAAATATAAAATTAAAAAAAAACCATCGTCATTTACTTCTAAAAATCCCATTAAAAATATATTTTTAAAACACATTGCATCATTTGCTTAAAAAATATAAACAATAAAAACAACTCCATCCGGAAACATGCAACAGCGCCATCTAGCATCACATCCAACACCCTACCCAACCCCTTTCACAGCCGAGTTCCGCGTCCTTACAAGACGAGACTGAGGGCGGAGGGAGAAGAGACGACTTCAGGGAGTAGGGGGAGGGGGAGATGGAATGGAGGGGTGGGTATTGAAGCAGCAGCTGCGTATGCCACCATTAAAAACACCTGTTGTTCAATTGACATATTATCGCTTCCCAGTAAGCCCAACCCGTCGCACATGGTATCTAAAGACCCCGGGGAACCAAGTTTAAAGGCCTTTCATGAATGGCATAGGCAAGGGACAGTGACACTGCCCTATCGAGCAGGACAATGCCCTAGAGACTGACCATATATGCATATGATTAGCACCCAAATCCCCTCTCCACCCACGCTAGGACCAAGGAGTGCCAAGCAATGGCTGATCTTCATTCAAGCTAGGACCAAGAAGGGCCAGGCAATGGATGCTGATGACTCAGCAGATAGGAATATAGTCTCCCCCAAAACCACCGTCCTTAGCTCCAGTATGGTGGGGTTGCAGCGACCAAAAAAACTACAATGGTTTATTGATCAGCAAACGACGTAGTTCATTGTCTTGGGAAAAAAAAAACAGGATAAACTCTCGAATTATAAATAATCATAATTGGTAGTTCAGATGAAACCGGATATCAATTCACTTATGAAGAGCAATACCATTCACTCTTATTTGTTTTATTCCGGCAAGCTCAGAATTCAAGGCGACACCACAGAGCATTCTGAAGGTCTCGCGGAAAAAAAGAAAAAAAAAAAAGTAATGCAGAAATTGAAAACAGGATAATTCAAAAAAAATGAAGAGACTGAAATTCAAAGAACATATAAGATACGATTTCAAATTTTATATTTACAATTTAAATAAAAAAATTATAATCAATGGAAAGAGATAGAACCGAATAATTAATGGGAACAAAAATAGTACCGAACAAATAATGGGAAGAGACAAAACTGGATAACAAATGGGAAGAGTTAAAAACGAACAATTAGTGGGAGGAGAGATAGAACCGAATAAATAATGGGAAGAACAATAGCACCGAATAATAATTACTGGGAAGAGAGACAGAACCGTATAATTAACGAAGCAAAGGAGTACAAGACAGACGGAACCGAGTGACCAGAAAACTTCCTGTTTTGGACAAACAGGAGAAGCCGTATGACATATCAACAGCTGCCAAAACAATAAACAAAATATTTATCTATTCGCTACGGGTGGAAGCTGGTGCTCTCAAATTTGTAGGATTATAAATTTAGATATGTCTATTGTTAAAGATATATTGAAAGGGAAAGAGGAAATGATAGGTAGAAAAAAAGGAAGTTTATCTTTAAGATTAATATAGCCTGTGTGCACCGGAAAACATTTACATAAATACAGATATAAATCTATCAACACATTTTTTTTCAAATAAAATCCAGTATGTTGAATTATTTGCTCTTAATTGCATTGCGTATTTGTATTTCGGTGTATTTTCCTCAAAATATAATGGATTTGTCCCTGTGTCATACCCCAAATGTCCACCAAGTTTTGTTGAAATTGGTTCAGTAGTTTTGGAGTAACAATGTTTAAAAAAACAAAATATTTCCTATTTATGTAATACTGATTATTTTCAAATTACTGCTGAGTATTTGTAGATTGATGTACTTTTTTCAAAGTATTACAGATTCCTCCTTGGCTCATACCCAACATGACTACCAAGTTTGGTCAAAATCGGTAAAATAGTTTTTGTGTAAAGTTCCTCGCAAACAAACAAACAAACGAACAAACAAATAAATTAACAAACAGACGAAACAGATAAGGTTGAATACATACCTTTCGAAAAATTCGATTTTCTCGAATGCAACAAACAATAGACATTTCATATAACAATTACAGCACATTGAATTATTTGGATGAAAAAAAAAAACCGTAACATAGGCATACAGAAAAGGAAAAAAAGAAAATTTAAAATTTCCTAGTCAGCGTTTTCCGTTCAGCCATTAAGGAAGGATTCCCGCTTACTCAGCATTTTAATGGACGAAAGATGTCACCAGGAGACGGCGAGAGTCCTGCCAGCTTGTAGACCGACAGAATGAGAAAATCCTTTCAGGCATTTCCTTCGAAATCAGTCGGAAATTCTTTATTGTTTTTCAGGTGTGACATTTATAAGTAATAATCTTCGTATTGTTAAAAGTAAGGAACATGGATTTTTAATTGCCTCTCTTTATTATTAACAGTGCTCAAATTCGTATTCTAAAGCTTGCATGAAAACTCTTCATAAGACACTAGAAGAGTTGGAAGACCCACGCTTACATGGCTGAGGATATTGAAGCGCGAAGTAGATGAGGAATGGAGACGTACTGAATTAAAAACTCAAGATTGAGAAGACTAACAAAATCTAACCGAGGCCCCTTGCGTCAATAGGCGTAGGAGGAGATGATGATGATGATATATATATATATATATATATATATATATATATATATATATATATATATATATATATATACATACATATATATATATATATATATATATATATATATATATATATATATATATATATACATACATATACACACACACACATATATGTATATATACATATATACATATACACACACACACATTATATATATATATATATATATATATATATATATATATATATATATATATATATATATATATATATATATATATGTATATATACACGCACAGTATATGCAATTTTACAAGCTCAAATTTGACACATGCCATTTTACTTGAAAGACGCAATTCTCTAGCCAATCGATAAGATTGTGAAAAGAAACAACAAACAGGTAGCCTACTTCCATGGGCTCGGTGGGCGCTAATTGACCGTATTCATATATTAATTGCTTTTTCGAATCCCCGATACAATGTAACAACGACTTATTTCTTTGATATGGAAAAAAAGTAATTTATCAAATTATTTCAGAAAATGATAATTATACATAGTTAAGGACATGTATACCTTCCTTCGAATCCTTATGCTACTGCTATTCTTGGACCGATTTCCCAACCTAATAACTGTTTCCTCAACCTATCAACTTTTACTCTTACAAAATGATCTAGTTTCTTCTCGATTCTCTGTTCAAAAGTGTAACATACCTCATCTTTTATACTGTCGATCTTTACTCAATTGTAATTTAACAATTTCGTTCCTATATATCAATTACAAAAAGGCACATTAATTTTTCGAATATTCAATTAATTTATCCGAATACCTATCGATTATCACAAACTTCAATCATTTAATAAAAACTATTTTACATGTAATATACATACTTTCCAAGTATTACTATCCTCCAATCAAACACCTTATATAATCTCTTGCTCCTGGTCTTACTTCCCAAATGAAAAACATGCAGACATGCAAACAACATTACTCTCATTGTTTTCGGCCATCTGCAGCCAAGGATAGGTGTCTAAAGTACGTGTTAAACGCCAACTCCAAGCCACTTGAGATTGTATATCTTTGCGCATTGTAGATTGTGAAGATATCAATCTTACTGCACAACCTAGAATGGATATTGTTGTGGCCTTATTCGTAAACTCTCTGCCTGGTCATCGCCAGACTGGGGTTCGAGTCCCGCTCAAACTCGTTAGTTCCTTTAGTGTCTGCAACCTTACCATTCTTATGAGCTAAGACTGGGACGTTTGGGGGATCCTATAGGTCTACCTGCTGAATCATCGGCAGCCATTGTCTGGCCCTCCCTGGTCCTAGCTTGGGTGGAAAGAGTGCTTGGGAGCTAATCATATGTGTATATGGTCAGTTTCTAGGGCAATGTCACTGTCCCTTTCCTCTGCCATTCATGAGCAGCCTTTAAACAGTAAAATACTTGTAACATGAAACCAAACTCTCTCTCTCTCTCTCTCTCTCTCTCTCTCTCTCTCTCTCTCTCTGTCTGTTCATTAATTCCACAGCTGCAACAGACCAGTCAAGTCAACAATGGCATTTAATCTAAACAACGAGAATATTAATCTGATCGCACAGCGACCGGCCACAAAGGATCCTTTGAAATAAAGTATTATGGGGGGAAAACGAAAAGTTCTCTAGAAAACTTTTTTTTTTCTTTTTTGAAGGTCAACTAGGTTTTGTACTGGACTTGCGTTTTTATTGTTATATGAATCAGAAATCTATATATCTAAATTCTTTTTTTTTTTTTTTTGAGATTTCTTTTCTTACTATATGAACATAAATAAGGGATGTGTATATCTACATTAAATTTTTTTTTCTAATTTTTCTTGCTATCTAAACATGAATCAGAGTGTATATATCTAATATTTTTTAGACTTTTTCTTCCTATATAAACACATATCACAAATATTTTGAGAAAGCAAAACTTCGTGGAAAATAAGCAATAGACAAGACCACATCAAAACAGAAAAATAAATGAAAAGTTATCTTTCCTAGCCATCAAGGACGGCATTCTAATCAAAGCCAGTAATATATATATATATATATATATATATATATATATATATATATATATATATACATGTATATATATATATATATATATATATTTTTGGGCTCAAGCCATGGCGTCCTGATGGAAGGTTCCTGTTTGGTAGCTTCCTTGGGTATAAGACTACTAAGATATTCCCAGAGAATTTAACCACAGGTTATCACAGAATTCTAACTTCTGGAGCGAGTATCTCAAAGGTTTCCCTTTAAGACATCGTAATACAACAGGGGACACGCATGTCTGGTCGTGCCACATAGCTATCTCCACCCCGAACAGAGTTAACGCTTCGGTGTGTAAGGGCTGAGAATAGCTGGGAGCCGTTCCACAGCTAATCTCACTCGTGGCTACTACTGATACTCGAGACGTAAACAAACGGACGCCATTGCTCTAATGACGTCACGAGCGTCTTTATCCTTTGTTTAGTAGCTGCCCTACTGAGACGGATTTTCCCTTGTGTGAACTTTATCGTTTTGCATCTTCGCTATGTCGTTACCTTCAGCCTCGCCTTCTTCTGGAAAGTTGAGTACAAGGTTCCAGTATTGTTTAATTAAGCTCTGGCCGTAAAGTAAATATTATTTTGCGAAATAATTGATGTTTTGTGGCAGAGCTGTGCCTCTACCGGACCCGCCATTTTATGGCGTCGTTGTTGTTTTGCATGTCTTATTTAGTTAGCCACAACAACGCTTCCGGCCTTATATACTAATTGAATACATTAGTTTATTTAGTCTTCATAGCTAGGAACTTTTATTTCGTGTTTAGACGCTTTTTATCGGTCATCGATTGACCTCATACCAGTCGGCTACTATAGCCCCCAGGCCAGGAGCCTATATACAAGTGTTCATGCATGAATTATCAGTGATCCTAGACTAAGTTATGAAGATAGTGGCATTATTATTATACAATACTTTTGACTAGTGATGCAAATGTTTTCGCCTTCAGGGACCATATAGGGGATAGGCTAGTCAGTGATTCTTACTAGCCTAACCTAACCTTAGGACCCCTATATGCTTCCTTCATCCCCTGCCTTGGCATTCCCTCTAATTAGCCTTGATCCCTTTTCTGAGTAAAGGGATTCATTGTCTAATAGAGTATTATATCGCCTCTCAGTCCTCCCTAAAGGAATGAACCCCCTTTAGGATTGCGTCTGAGAGTGAGGTTAGGCTAGCCTACCTCTATGGCTAGGATAGTCTGCGACTTTCCTGCGATAGCGATACGTCTTCTTCCCTGCCTAGTTCAGGACTTTTAGCCCTGATCTAGGTCGGGTTAGGAAGGTTTCTCTGTTCCTTGCTGAAACTGTACTCTTGCACCGTTTTAGCCGATCAGCCTAATCTTAGGTTAGGGAGTGTCCTCCCTTCCCTTTGTGGCCGCTCTGGTACAGAAACCCTTCCTGGGAAGACCCCTCTCTTCTCCCTCCCCACCTATCTCTTGTATAGCCTAGCCTATGCTTAGGTTAGTTTATACTTATCTGTCCCCTGTCCTACAACTCCTCCTTAGGGTGGATGAGTAGGGCTACCCGAGCTTCCTTGTGCAGTCCGCTCTGGTACATATACCTTCATAGTGTCCTATAAGGTTAGTTCCTAGTGTAACTCTGCATAAGGGAGTCTCCCCCCCCCCCATCTTGGGTGTTCCCTAGTCCTCCCTTGGGCTACCTGCTCCCGGTCCCTAGTGACCCCTGCATATGGATGATAGAGCCTGTCTCTATCATGGGTACTCCCCCTCAGGGAGGGGGAGGGATGCCTGGAACCCTGAAGGTACTTCCTGCATCCTTCCCCCCTCCCCCTGTCTCTCTTTCTATCTGGGTGCCGGTCTCTTGCCGCCTCTTATGCCGGCAATACCTGCCTCTTGGTGACTTCCCTACCCTTGCCGCCAGCCCCCCGTGTTCCGAGGGACTGCCGGCTGCCGCCGGCTACTACCGGCGGCTCTCCTACTCCTATCTAATCGTCCGCTTGCCGGTCGATCTCCGGAGTGCCGGCATATACTGCCGGCAACCCGATACTACCTGTACCATCCTTACCCCAGTCACCAATCCGGCATCCTCCGGCTGCCGGAGCCGCCGCTCCCTGCCGGCGTGCCGCCGTTGTGCCGGCGGCCGCCATCCTGGTATCTAACTGACTTTTGAAAATTGTCTGTTCTAATGCCAGAATCTATGCTGGAGCGGGCTCCGGCGTGCCGGCGGCTTGCCGGATACCCCGGAGGCGTCAAGAATACTTGCACCCCCTCTCTGTAGCTATCATAAGACTAAGATAGCCCTACCTGGCAAATAGATAAGCTGCTTTGCTTCTAAGATCAGTACCTAGTACTGCTCTATTAGTGATCATGCTGTCTCTTTGCATTCTTCTATTTCCAGCATGCTATGTGCATCTTAGCACGGCTGGTTGCCAGAAGCAGTTACCCTTAATGAGACCTTCTGGCTCTTATCTGGGAACCGAATGAATTCGATCCCAACCTTGTCCTTGGCTTTCCATGGAGTTCCAATATAATGGGAATCCTAGGAAACTGTATCCAATGATCTCGGTCATTTGGATTATCCCAGGACCAAGCCTTTGGTAACCAGCCGGGCGAGATGCATGGAGCGTGTTCTCCTTTACTGTTTCACTCTCTATGCATCACACCTTATAAGTTAAAATTAATGATTAATATTAACTTAATTTAAGAGCCATTCCTATGACTCCCCCATACTCATTTTCTCTTTCTTCCACAGGAGGAGCAGATGAAATGCGATTTCGCATACTGTGCCGTGAAACGCTCCCAGTTTTACGGACATACGGCGTGCAGGACTCACGCCCCTTGCTCAGACAAGAGAGGGGATTGGAAGTTCTGGAATCCACTGGATTGTACGGTCTGCCAGGCCTACCTAGTTGAGGCCTTCCATAACCCTCCCTCAGCGGAGGTTAGAGACGTGGCTCGTGAGAAACTGCGCAAGTGGGTGCGTGGTTTTCAGAGGAATGCCACTGGACCGTACCTGGCCACTGAAGAACTGAGGTCCCTGCTGTTCCCTAAGGCCTCCCCTGATTCAGTGGTTCCAAAGGAAGCAATCCCAACTGTCCAAATTACGGTGGAACCTGATGTGGTCATGGCTCAGTCCATGCACGAGTGTCGCCTAGATTCCGAAGAGGATGAACAGATCTCTGACGTCTCGGAAGACACGGAGAAGACGCTTATGGCTCAAGGAGCCGAAGAGGAAGAAGACAAGGTGGAATACACCGAGTCGGAGCTTGGAGCTCCTCCCCCATCCATCCCTCCGCCTACTCCTACACCGACGGATGTGTCCATTCCGTCTACCTCCTCGACCCCGGATCCCTCTTCGTCTACCCAAGAACTGATCCGGCTGATTAGAGCTGTCATGGACGACAGACTGAAGGAGAACCAGGAGTCCATCAGGTCAATGATTGGATCCAGAGAACCGAAGAAGATTTCGGTTAAGGATCTCCCAGCTTGCTCTCATGCCAACCCGTGGAGGTATGCAGAGCATATGGTTATTGCGACCGGCAGGATCTTTGTTAGTGACAAGATTGGCACGGTCCCGTTGGAAGATGTGGAATTCTTCCCAAGCTTCGAGGCTTACCCGGACTGTTACGTCCGGCTTCGTTCTGAACCTGCCTCGAAGGAGGAGACCGAACCTAAGGAAGAGATAGTGTTCGATCTCGCTAAGGCCCAGGCTATGTTAGCCTCCGCATTTAAGAGCAGGGGCTTTACCTGCTCTAAGCTTCCTGCCTTGAGCAAGAAGCATCCTACTTATGTCGCTCCCGACACTGCGGTTCTTCCATTTTTGGAAAAGGCCTTGGCTGCATGCCTTAAGGCGGCGGAAGAAGGGAAACCCTGCCCTGCACTGGAGGAGTGCAGACCCTTCTCCATCGTAACGCCCCCTGACACTAGACAATGGAAAGATGTCCAACATACTTTCGTTGTGGGTAGGCTTGATCCTGACGTTGCCGGACGTCAGTTTAATGAAGACCTCCCTAAGCTCAATGATCACCTCCTTCGCCGGGAACAAGACACGAAGGAGAGGCTTGCAGCGTCTCTTTCTCATCAAGTCCAACTTGAAGTTATGGCCTGTGACACAGCAGTACCAGATCACTACATGGTACTGGCCAAATCCCACTTACTGACGGTAATGAAGGACTTGTACCATTTCATAAAGGCTCGTAGAGCCTGTCGTGAATTCGTGTTTGTCGGTGCCACCGTGAAACACGAACCCCGGAGGCTGATTTCCTCCAACATCTGGGGAAAGCACCTGTTTCCTTCGGACCTTGTCAAGGAAATAACGGACAGAGCCGCCACGGAGAATAGGAACCTTCTCCACAAGTGGGGCATGTCCAGGAAAAGGAAAACCTCTCAGGACGATGGACCTCAGCCTAAGAGGAAACCTCAGAAACCGAAACCCCAGCAACGTCAACAAAGACGTCAGTTTCCGGGACCCGCTACCTCCCAAGTGGTTGCCCAACCACAACAGACCTTTCAATTGGTCCCCCAACCGGTGTTGTCACAGTCACCGGTCTTCACCCCTGCCTTCGAACAGCCAACCACTACCTTTCATGCCAGAGGTAGAGGCTCGTCCAGGGGTGCAAGCAGAGACGCCTCTCGTCGTCCCTCCAGAGGTAGAGGAGGAAAGGGAGCTAGCGGCCGAGGCAACAAGTCCTCGGGACACCAGAAGCAATGAAGTGCTTCCGGTGGGAGGAAGACTCCGCCAATTCCAGGATCGTTGGACCTTCGATCCTTGGGCACACAGCATCATCAAGAACGGTCTAGGCTGGAGTTGGGTGCATCCACCCCCAATCTTCCAGCGGTTCTTCCAACAATCGACCCCCATTCTGGAAGAATATGTTCTAGACCTCTTGAACAAGAAGGTGATAAGGAAGATAAAGTCCACCAGGTTCCAAGGGAGACTGTTTTGCGTTCCCAAGAAGGACTCAGACAAGCTCAGAGTCATTCTGGACTTATCCCCCCTCAACAAGTTCATAGAGAACAACAAATTCAAGATGCTGACGCTTCAACAAATAAGGACCCTTCTGCCTCAAGGTTCCTACACGGTCTCTATAGACCTGGCGGATGCCTATTGGCACATTCCAATGAACCATCACGCTTCCTCCTACCTAGGATTTCGACTCCAAAGGAAAAGCTACGCCTTCCGGGCCATGCCATTCGGCCTCAATGTGGCCCCTCGGATCTTCACAAAGCTGGCGGATGCCATAGTACAACAGCTCCGCCTAAGAAACGTCCAGGTGATGGCCTACCTCGACGACTGGCTAGTCTGGGCTCCATCGCCCGAAGAGTGTACAAAGTCTTGCGACGAAGTTACCCAGTACCTAGAACACCTGGGATTCAAGATCAACGAGAAGAAATCTCGCCTCTCTCCAGCTCAGAAGTTTCAGTGGCTGGGAATCCACTGGAATCTTCAGTCACACCGCCTTTCCATCCCCCAGAAGAAAAGGAAGGAAATAGCAGGGTCTGTCAAGCGACTACTGAAATCCAAACGCATTTCAAGACGACAGCAGGAACGAGTTCTAGGCTCTCTACAATTCGCCTCAGTGACAAACCCAGTGCTTCGTGCACAGCTAAAGGATGCCGCGGGAGTCTGGAGACGATCGGCATCCATCGCTCGAAGAGACCTCAAGAGACGGCTTCCAGACAGACTTCGACGCCTCCTAAAGCCGTGGTCGGAAGCAATGGCCCTGAAAAGGTCCATTCCTCTCCAACACCCTCCTCCATCACTCAACATCCACACGGATGCCTCACTGGAGGGCTGGGGAGGTCACTCCCACCTGAAACAAGCTCAAGGGACCTGGTCTCCACTATTCAAGACGTTCCACATAAACATCTTGGAGGCCATGGCGGTCCTTCTTACTCTGAAGAAGCTATCCCCGCCGCCCTCGATCCACATCCGTCTAACCCTAGACAACTCGGTGGTAGTTCGTTGTCTCAATCGCCAGGGCTCAAGATCGCCCCAGATAAATCAGGTGCTTCTCCCAATCTTC
Organism: Palaemon carinicauda; assembly: GCF_036898095.1. Taxonomy (NCBI): domain Eukaryota; kingdom Metazoa; phylum Arthropoda; class Malacostraca; order Decapoda; family Palaemonidae; genus Palaemon; species Palaemon carinicauda. The sequence continues at coordinate 9,270,103 of NC_090732.1, forward strand.
CGTCTGGCGGAGAAGAAGAAGTGGCACCTGTCTGCAGTTCACCTACAAGGATTCCGCAACGTGACAGCGGATGCTCTATCTCGGACAAACCCGATAGAGTCGGAATGGTCTCTAGACGCAAGATCATTCTCCTTCATCTCTCATCAAGTCCCAGAACTTCAGATAGATCTCTTTGCAACGAGCGACAACAATCAACTTCCTCTGTACGTAGCCCCGTACGAGGACCCCAAAGCAGAAGCGGTGGACGCCATGTCACTGGACTGGAACAGATGGTCCAAGATATACCTGTTCCCTCCCACCAACCTTCTGTTGAAAGTCCTCTCCAAACTGAGAACCTTCAAAGGGACAGCGGCCCTAGTGGCTCCCAAGTGGCCCCGGAGCAACTGGTACCCCCTGGTCCTGGAGCTGCAGCCCAAGCTGATCCCTCTCCCGGGCCCAGTTCTCTCTCAACAAGTACAGAAGTCGACTGTCTTCGCTTCATCATCGAAAATCAAGGACCTTCATCTCATGATTTTCTCTCCCTTGCCGCAAAGAAGAGGTTTGGGATCTCGAAGAAAAGTCTAGACTTCCTAGAGGAATACAAGACCGAATCCACGAGACGGCAATATGAATCATCCTGGAGGAAATGGGTCTCCTTTGTTAAAGCAAAAAATCCTAAAGAAATCACCATTGATTTCTGTATGTCCTTCTTCATTCACCTTCATGGACAAGGATTAGCAGCCAATACGATTTCAACCTGCAAATCGGCTTTGACTAGACCAATTCTATATGCCTTCCAAATTGATCTGTCCAACGACATCTTTAACAAACTGCCGAAAGCATGTGCTCGCCTCCGCCCAGCACCCCCTCCGAAACCGATCTCCTGGTCACTAGACAAGGTGCTCCATTTCGCCTCCAACTTGGACAACGATTCATGCCCCCTCAAGGATCTGACTCAGAAAGTTATATTTTTATTTGCTCTCGCCTCGGGAGCTCGAGTCAGTGAAATAGTGGCATTATCAAGAGAAGAGGGACACATCCTGTTTGCTGATTCAGGAGAAGTGACCCTCTCCCCTGATCCGACGTTTCTCGCCAAAAATGAATTACCCACCAAAAGATGGGGCCCTTGGAGAATATGCCCCCTGAAGGAGGATGTCTCTCTATGTCCAGTAGAAAGCCTCAAGGTCTATCTTCGCAGAACTTCAAACTTTGGTGGAGGCCAACTCTTCAAAGGAGAAACATCGGGCAGCGACCTGTCACTGAAACAATTAAGAGCGAAAATCACCTACTTCATTCGCAGAGCGGATCCGAACAGTACACCCGCTGGTCATGATCCTAGAAAAGTGGCATCTTCTCTGAACTTTTTTCAGAGCATGGACTTTGAAAGCCTTAAAAACTTTACGGGCTGGAAGTCCTCGCGAGTTTTCTTTAAACATTATGCGAAACAAGTGCACGAAATCAAACATTTTGTGGTAGCCGCAGGTAGTGTTATGAAACCTGCACCTAACTCTGCGTAGAACAGTGAGTTATTTGGGACTCTAACTCTTCGGGTGCCTATGTTGACCCTCGAGTGATTCATAGTGATGTCTAAAAACACTTAGTGCTTTTATAACTGTTCTTATCCCAGGTGAAATGTCATAGTGTTACACAAGTGCCGCATGCCTTGAGCATGATGTGTTATTTAAAGACTTGCGTTCCTCGAGAACGAGTACCTACTAATCCTGAAATTCCCTTTCAGATTCAAGAGCAAGCCTTTATTTCTATGTACATTATTATTACTGTAAATGAACTTTACTTTTGCTGTAAATTATTTAATTTCTGCATTGTGAAATAAAATTTCTATTTTATTACTTATGCGTCTCCTTCAGCTCCTACTTACTATGAAATATATACTGTCATAGTTTTATTTATTCCTCCTTTCTTATGGTCATGAAGAATTTAAGATATCTATCCTTAAATTATATTCATCTTGCCTCAGTAAGGTTCCTACTCGAATACTTACTTCTGATAATCAGGAGATGAATCCTACACACAGTGCCCAACCACCACTGACCCACTCAGAATGTTCCTATACAAATATCAAACATTCTGCTTCATCTCTAAGCTATTAAAAAGCTCTTCTGTCAAGATGAATAGTCCTTCAATACCACTTTGACGTCGGCATAGCCCATGGGAACTTCCTACCAATGGGGGGCAGGATACTTCGTTCCTATGGTTCTTATCTAAGATTACTTTGCTATTTGTCAATGCCTAGGCACTTAACTCTGGGGGGAAAATCTACCACGATACATTGATTCTCTGGTACTCTTCCATCAGGACGCCATGGCTTGAGCCCAAAAAACGGATTTTGAGCGAAGCGAAAAATCTATTTTTGGGTGAGATAGCCATGGCGTCCTGATGGACCCTCCCTACTACTTCGTCAGTTTGTTCCCACCCTACACAATTGTATCATGGTGATGGGCAGCAACTGGCGCCAGGATAAAGACGCTCGTGACGTCATTAGAGCAATGGCGTCCGTTTGTTTACGTCTCGAGTATCAGTAGTAGCCACGAGTGAGATTAGCTGTGGAACGGCTCCCAGCTATTCTCAGCCCTTACACACCGAAGCGTTAACTCTGTTCGGGGTGGAGATAGCTATGTGGCACGACCAGACATGCGTGTCCCCTGTTGTATTACGATGTCTTAAAGGGAAACCTTTGAGATACTCGCTCCAGAAGTTAGAATTCTGTGATAACCTGTGGTTAAATTCTCTGGGAATATCTTAGTAGTCTTATACCCAAGGAAGCTACCAAACAGGAACCTTCCATCAGGACGCCATGGCTATCTCACCCAAAAATAGATTTTTCGCTTCGCTCAAAATCCGTTATATATATATATATATATATATATATATAAGCCAACCCCCCAAAAATGTATGGGTAATGTTTTTCGAAAACGTATCAGTGAGTGTTCCGTGAAAGAAATTTACCTACTCTACGTGATTTAATAATCAAAATAAAAAAAATCGTTTATGTAAATATACTACGATGTTTTGCTTGACCTTGACCTTTGACCTATGATTTTCAAAAATCAATCGTTTCCACGTCTCACCATAACAATTAATCCCTGAAAGTTTCACTACTCTGAGTAAAATTGTGGCAAGGAAGTTGTTCACAAACAAACAAACAAACAAACAGGGGTGAAAACATAACCTCCTCCCATCTTGGTAGGTGGAGGTTATAAAAAAAATACGCCAGATCTGACAAACCAAATCTAGCGTAACTAACATCCAACGTTATAAGGCGAGATGAAATACGCTCATATAAACATAACATTTACTGTACACCACATAGTCACATCCACCGCATATTGTTGCCATTAAAATCCAGCTGAATCCAGCAACGCTACGACTGATTGTTACGAGACCGTAAGAGACCCAGTTAAAAAGTCAAGTTGTCACAGGTGTACGTTACAATATACAACAAAAATCACACATTATTTCACTTCCGCCTCGACATATTTCACGTGTTCTATACCCCTCAATCTCCTTTACAAAAGAGTTGTTTTCAAACTATTAGCAGTTCCCTTCCGGACAATATTTAATTTTTATTGATGACATGTATTGTTTCATTTTCATTGAGTCTCTATAAAATATAACTCGCTTCTACAATATATTACAACACTGATATATAGCATACTTCATTTTTAATCACTGCACATATGTTTTCATACAATTAATAATTAAAACGATATATCCTAGAACTAAATAATAACAACACTCCAAAGGACGCTCCAAAATCAAACCGTTGTTCTCTAGTCTTGGGTAATGCCACAGCCTCTGTACCATGGTCTTCCACTGTCATGGGTTAGAGTTCTCTTACTTGAGGGTACACTCG
>NC_090732.1:9278955-9283955 GCF_036898095.1 Palaemon carinicauda
CTCTCTCTCTCTCTCTCATCATTTACTGACTTCAGATGTGCAACATAATCAAACCTACAAAAGAAATAATATAATACTAAAATAATACAATAATAAAACGTACGACAAAGCAAAAGCAGCCACTGTTTTTCGATGTACTGTGCAGTATAATATACATCTACCGGTTAATATATATATATATATATATATATATATATATAACAAAAACCAACACACACATACACACTACACTAATGTTAATACGAGATTTTTTTCCTATTGGATAAAAAATTTTGCCGTCCGTAAAAACGATGGTATGAAAGTAAGACTAAATTTAGACTTTCCGTCATCCAACCCAGGGTCAGCCACCGGCCGATAATATGGAGGGGCACTGTCAAATCGATTGCTGCTCCAAATGCAAGAACGCGTGATGGCATAAGGCCAGCTGATATACAGGGATGGATAACTAGTAGATAAAAGCAGTAGGCACTAGAACAAAGTACACCGTTTATTAATTTGGAGAATATAATATTGAGAATGAACGCCAAATTCAAGGAACAATTACTTTGCTACAAAATATTAACGTATAAATACTGGTGAGGATAAAATGAAACTCCCTTGGTATTTTAAGAATTTGCAAGAAAATGGTGATAACCAAAAAGAAAGGAAGGTACAAAAAGGCAAGCATTTACATCCTCAAAATAAATAATTTCAAGGTTTATGGAAAAACAGTGAACTTAAAAAAGCTAAATTTCGTAAAAAAAAAAAAAAAAAAAAAAAAAAAAAAAAAAAAAAACCACACCATCCGAATCCTTTAACCCTTGCTTGAAAACTTGAAGTATTCCCCAAATTACTGCATGTAATTAGGACCGGGATTGAATGAGTAGCCACAGAAAAAAAAAAATTCAATGTTCGTGCGATAATCAAAGATGTGTAAACCACAGTGCTGAGAACTCATTAGTTTAATAAATACTAAACTAACTAAAGGGGCCTCAGTAGAGAGCATGCCTCCGCCACGCCAAGCATTCTTATTTTGCTCTTAATTCCACTGCAGATGTCCACTAAGTTTCATTGAAAATGGTTCAGTAGTTTTTGCGTAATGTTGTTAACAAACAATAAATGAACTAGCTAAACATTTGCTATTTACTTTACATTGCGATTATTTTCAAAGTACTGCTCCTGAGGCCTACTTGTACTTTTGATGTACGTTATCCAAAATATTACAGATTCACCCTTGGGTCATATACATCATGACAACCAATTTCAGTCAAATTCGGTACATAGGTTTTTGTGTAAAGTGTCAAGGATTTTTATAGTTTATATATGAAAGATCTAATTCATGCTGTTTACTGTTTTTTAAATGTTTTACTTTGGTTGTTTGTTTATTTCCCTGTGTCCTTTCCTCGCTGGGTTTATTTACAAATAAATAAACGACAACAGGGGTGAATACATACCCTTCGAAGGCAGTAAAATCCTCACAAATAAATATTTCAGGGGCTAAATGAGAACTCGAGATCTTTCTCTCTTAAGCATTGTTGTCCCATCTTTCAATTAACATTTTATACTACAGCCCGTTAGGCTTCAACATTTCCACCAGTTACGATCAATTATGCTCAATTATAAAAGGTCGAAAGGGACGTTCTCCCAAGTCTCTATTTCACTGTAAGATATCGCATCGAACGACCCCCATAAAGAGTGCTCTCAATACGTTGCAATATTAATGATTATCTCATCAAAGACAGTCATCTCATAACAATAAATAAAAACGCCATGAATGGCCATGTGCTCAAGAATATACTAAAAAATGCGAGATCAAAGTCACTCACATACGGAATATATATATATATATATATATACACACACACACACACACACACACACACAACCTCCAACGCCTATTGACGCAAAGGGCCACGGTTATATTTCGCCGTCTCTATCTTGAGCTTTTAATTAAAAAACTCCATGCATCATCATCTACTTCACGCTTCATAGTCCTCAGCCATGTAGGCCTGGGGCTTCCAACTCTTCTAGTGCCCTGTGGAACCCAGTTTAAACATTTGGTGAACTAATCTCTCTTGGAGAATGCAAATAGCATGGCCAAACCATCTCCATCTATCCCTCACCATCGATCTCATATCATATATATATATATATATATTGTATATATATATATATATATATATTGTATATATATACATACATTATATATATATATATATATATACATGCAGCAGAGTAGGTTGTACACGAAAATCACAGAGTGAAAACAAAACAAGTTAAGCAAATGTGTTCGCAAAAAATGGTAAATGCCATCGGAAGGTAACAACCAAATACTTTCCTCTTAAATTCATTTCTTGTTAAAAATAGTAAAAATTTTCACTTGCGTTATTTCTTGTTACTAAAATTGTAAAGCAAAGAACAAAAAAAAAAATCTTCCCCTTAAGAAAACAACTGCAGTGGAGAATGGATTCCTGGGAAAAATTTCAACGAAACTAATTTTCTTAATTATCGCCGTATCGCACTGGCAATAAAGCCAACCAAAACATCTGTTCGTCTTGAGAGAGAGAGAGAGAGTATTTACAGAAAATTATAAACAGATCGTGCATCAAAACAAAGACAATTTTCTCGAGTATTATAAACATCAAGTATTAAGAGAAAATTATAAAGATTATTTTCAACACACACACAACACTATATGTAAATATATAGATATACAGTATATGTATATGTATATAAACATATATACAAATATATATGTATAAGTGTATATATATATTCACATATATACATATCTATATATATATATATATATATACATATATAGGCTATATGTGTGTGTATATATATATTATATGTATATGTATATATATATGTGTGTGTGTGTGTGTGTACACTGCACACATATCTATCTATCTACCTATCTATCTATCTATCTATATAAATATACATATATATATAAATATATATATATAATATATATATATATCTATATATATCATATATATATATATATCATATATATATATATACATATATATATATATTCTAATATGCGTCATATGCGTGAGATGTTCATCCCAACCCTCTGTTCAAATTGCAATTTAATATAAAAAACTAAATGCTGTACATTTAAATCCACCAAAACCCATGTCATTTCCAACATCCAAACTAAACAAATATTGCCATTAAGATAAACCATAAGAATAATATCACGATGAGGAACCAATTGATGTATATTTACATGAATGAATAATAATTGAATATCTAAAGCACTAGGCATCTTCAAGATAAAGACGAAAGAGAAATGAGTAAAGCAAAAACGATAGTAAAATGAGTAAGGCAAAGACGAAAGCAAAACGATTAGGGAAAATACGAAAGAGAAATGAGTAAAGCAAAGATGAAAGAGAAATGAGTAAAGCAAAGATGAAAGATAAATGAGTAAAGTAAAGATGAAAGAGAAATGAGTAGGGCAAAGACGAAAGAGAAACGAGGAAGGAAGGCAAAGACGAAAATTGAATAGTAAAGCAAAGATAAAGAGAAACGAGTAAGGCAAAGACGAAAGAGAAATGAGTAAAGCAAAGAGGAAAGAGAAACGAGTAAGGCAAAGACGAAAGAGAAATGAGTAAAGCAAAGAGGAAAGAGAAACGAGAGGGGCTAAGACAAAAGAGAAACGAGTAAGGCAAAGACAAAAGAGAAACGAATAAGGCAAAGACGAAAGAGAAATGAGTAAAGCAAAGAAGAAAGAGAAACGAGAAAGGCTAAGACAAAAGAGAAATGAGTAAGGCAAAGGCGAAAGAGAAACGAGTATGGAAAAACCGATATAGAAATGAGTAAAGCAAAGACGAAAGAGAATTAGTAAGACTAAGACCAAGGCGAAAGAGAAACCGAGTATGGAAAAACCGATATAGAAATGAGTAAAGCAAAGACGAAAGAGAAATGAGTAAGGCTAAGACGAAAGAGAAACGAGTATGGAAAAACCGATATAGAAATGAGTAAAGCAAAGACGAAGAGAAATGAGTAAGACTAAGACCAAGGCGAAAGAGAAACGAGTATGGAAAAACCGATATAGAAATGAGTAAAGCAAAGACGAAAGAGAAATGAGTAAGACTAAGACCAAGGCGAAAGAGAAACGAGTATGGAAAAACCGATATAGAAATGAGTAAAGCAAAGACGAAAGAGAAATGAGTAAGGAAAAAGACAAAAGAATAAGGCAAAAACAATAGAGAAACGACTAAGGTGAAGACGAAAGAGAAACGAGTAAGGCCAAGTTCATTACCACATAAAAAGAAACTGTCTTTTTCTCTGCAACACTAAGTAATGAACACAAAGAAATAATAAAAAAAAAAAAGTGTGCTACAAACTTTAGCTGTTTCCCGCGATGGAAGGGCCAACATACCACGGATAATCTGGACCATTTGACCCAGTAAAAGACAAACTTCATTGTTGTTCGAAGCGAGGTCCTTACCTGAAAGATAAATAAAAACACTTTTTAGTACATTCTATATTCGCTGGAAGATGTGAATTATTTTTTTAAATAATGAAAAATTTAATAAAAATTTTATAAGTGTTTTGATTCATAAATTAAGTAATAAAAACAAATAAATAAATCTGAAAAATATAAAAGAGAACAGAAAAATCTTAATTTCAATCAATAATGATGAAGACAGGAAACCCCCCCCCCAAAAAAAAAAAATCCTACATCATACTAAAAAAAAAAGATTATGAAAAGAGTACTTCAAAGAGAAAAAATATCTGTCAAAGATGTATTCAATATAATAAACCGTAGCTGTCAAACTAAAAAGATGAATTTACAAGGTTTATTCAAACGAAAAAAGTTAAATTAAAAATAATCAAATTCCGCATTTAATTGACATGTACTTGCGCCAATCACGGCCAGTCAATCAAGCGGAAATTAACTGATAACTGTGTGTGTGTGTGTGTGTGTGTATGTGTGTGTGTGTGTGTGTAAGTGCGCGAGAATGGAGGTTGGCATACTGATGATGCTGGCAATCAGCCTCGAG
>NC_090732.1:9286455-9305753 GCF_036898095.1 Palaemon carinicauda
CTCTCTCTCATGCAACATGTATCGTGGTAAAAGGGAAGTCTCTCTCTCTCTCTCTCTCTCTCTCTCTCTAATGCAACATGTATCGTGGTAAAAGGCAACTCTCTCTCTCTCTCTCTCTCTCTCTCTAATGCAACATGTATCGTGGTAAAAGGCAACTCTCTCTCTCTCTCTCTCTCTCTCTCTCTCTCATGCAACATGTATCGTGGTAAAAGGGAAGTCTCTCTCTCTCTCTCTCTCTCTCTCTCTCATGCAACATGTATCGTGGTAAAAGGGAAGTCTCTCTCTCTCAACGAATGTATCGTGGTACAAGGGAACTCCTCTCTCTCTCTCTCTCTCTCTCTCTCTCTCTCTAATGCAACATGTATCGTGGTAAAAGGCAACTCTCTCTCTCTCTCTCTCTCTCTCTCTCTCTCTCTAATGCAACATGTATCGTGGTAAAAGGCAACTCTCTCTCTCTCTCTCTCTCTCTCTCTCTCTCATGCAACATGTATCGTGGTAAAAGGGAAGTCTCTCTCTCTCTCTCTCTCTCTCATGCAACATGTATCGTGGTAAAAGGGAAGTCTCTCTCTCTCAACGAATGTATCGTGGTACAAGGGAACTCTCTCTCTCTCTCTCTCTCTCTCTCTCTCTCTAATTGCAACATGTATCGTGGTAAAAGGCAACTCTCTCTCTCTCTCTCTCTCTCTCTCTCTCTCATGCAACATGTATCGTGGTAAAAGGGAAGTCTCTCTCTCTCTCTCTCTCTCTCTCTCTCTCATATTACCGAAATTTTGACCTTGGGAAAGCACTTTTTGAATTCCCAACATCCGTGATATGATCCACCAAAAGCAAGGAATTCAAAAGTATCGTATCGAATTAATTGCATTTACTCATGGTATGAAAAGGAAATCAGACATGAATTCAAGCCAGCAGAAAAATTAACGGGAGAAATCAATCCAAATTCAATTACCTCAAACGAATTGAAGTTCAATTTTGAATTCTAAAAAAAAATAGGGGGAATTATATATAATTTCAAATTTGCGTCGACAATTCCATATGTAATTGACAAAAAAATGGTTATTAAACTAATTCAAACAATACAGTGTTTTTACTTAAAGAGAAAAACGCAATTATATACAACTATTAAGAACATAAAGAAAAATGTACCTTTATGTAAATAAAATATTTGTTAAAACCACACTTTACATCGTTCTTACTAATACCTGACTTTCCAAACTATTCTTTAACAAAGTGAGTTAACGAATTTTACAAACTATTCCCTACCATGATTAGTTAATTAACTTTCCAAACTATTCCCTACCAAAGCTAGTTAACTAACTCCAAACTATTCCCTACCATGGTTAGTTAACTAACTTTCCAGTCTATTCCCTACCAAAGTTAGTTAACTAACTTTCCAAACTATTCCCTACCAAAGTTAGTTAACTAACTTTCCAAACTATTCCCTACCATGGTTAGAAAACTAACTTATCTCACTCTTCTTCCACCGACTTTTCCTATCGGCTAAAAACTTAAAAAGAAAAAAAAATATCTATTAGCTAAAAAAAAAAAAAAACAACAGCAATGCGAACTGCATGACACAAGCATTTTCGACACATCAACTGATTGCCGCCATAGCGATAATCTTTAAAAAGTTGTAGATATAAATTCAACATATGATTCTTTCATCCTCTCGACTAAAGATAAAAAGCCTGAACCAGGCCCTGAACCTTGCATCGGGCAAGGTCAGCACCTCGGACGACGAAGAAGACGTCAGCACGAAACTGTGGCCTAATGGAAGGAGGTGGGGGTAGGTGGGGGAGATGATAGAAGATGGGGGGGAATTGGATGATAAGAAGGGAGGAGTTAGAAGATGGGTTTAAAAAGAGACTGGAAGAGGATGGAAAGGGCGAATGAAGATGTGAAAGAGAAATCATTATAAAGGCTACAGGAAGAAGAATGATGCTAAATAGAGGGCCAGGAGAAGAGAGTTTCAATGGGAGGCTGCTGTATTTTGAGGACATTCCTTAACCAAACTCTCGTGGGGAGAGGGGGCATACTGTAGACCTTCAGGCTTCAAGATCGAAACCTACAGAGTTCAGTTTTATAGCGTTAACATATAAAAGTACGCATTAACATAAACAAGTAATACATTGACAAACAAGTATGCATCAATATATACAAGTATACATCAACATACACAAGTAGGCTATACATCCATATATAAAAGTATGCATCAACATATACAAGTATACATCGACATATACAAGTATGCATCAATATATGCAATAAGCATCAATATACAAAAGTATGCACTAGCACTTACATATGCACCAATACATATATAAGTATACATCAACAGTTACAAATGCATCAATATACAAAAGTATGCATCAACAATTACATATGCACCAATATATATATAAGTATGCATCAACCACTTACAAATCCACCAATACATACAAGTATGCATCAACAAACATAAGTACGCATGAAACAAATACAAGTATGATAATCTATACCCCATTCAACCAGACCCAGTCAAGTACTGTGGACAATCTGATTATGAAATCGACAAACATACACACACCCTGCAAGGTCTCGTGACTAGAAGGAAAAGTAGCAGCAATAGCCAGCCAGTAAAACCTGTACTAAAAGGCAAAGCAAACGTAAAGCCCCACCAGGCTAACCTGTAGGTCGGATCCAGTGTAACTCTCTTAGAGAACGGGGATGGATGTAAACAATGCTACCAGGGATAGGAAGAATAAATTTGAAACAATTTGCATATATATATATTATATATATATATATATATATATATATATAATATATATATATATATATACATATACATATATGTACACACATATTTACATATACAGATATATGTATATATAGACACACACACACACACACACACACACATATATATATATATATACATACATATATGTACACACATGTTTACATATACATATACACATATATGTATATATACATACATATATGTATGTATATATATATATATATATATATACATATATATATATACACACACATAAAACTTCTTCCGACCACATCATTGAAGAACATTAAAATGCATTACAAGTATCATCTATGAGAGAGAGAGAGAGAGAGAGAGAGAGAGAGAGAGAGAGAGAGAATATCTTAAATCATACATTTCTCCTTCAACAAAAAGGAAGATCACACTGGTCGACTTTAGGAGTACCACTGTCACCAGAGCACCAACATGTCCCATCTCCTCCTCCCACGTCCCACTGGAGTTCTGTCTCGACCCTAACAGCTGTTTATCTACGTCAGCAACTGCGTCAGAAAACGGCGTCGTCTGACGTAAGATCTGAGACGTATAACACTGATGTAAACCCTTCATTATGTAAGTATTCTGAGCCATTGGAACTCAAAAGGCTTTCAATATAGTTTTGAAAATATCGAAGGTAAACTAAAATCATGATAATTTATATATACAATTTTCACATAATATATATATATATATATATATGTGTGTGTGTGTGTGTGTGTGTGTAAGCGTGTCAGCACCAAATCAACACTATATAAATGCACTAAAGTAACCACATTTAATCCATCACATACACCAATAATCCATTTCGCACAATTCACCTGCGACACGAAAAAAAAAAAAAAAAAAAAAAAAAAAAGCTTCATTTACACCACGCCTTTTCGAATACCCTCCGTCATCCTCTCCACCTGTTCCACGATGTCAATATAGGCAATAAAATGAATTGCGTCGTTACCCCCCCCCCCACCCCCTCTAAGGAGAGGGGAACACCACCCATCTCCGCCCCTTCCTCTCGCATGGGTGGGTGGAGTCTTTCAATTCAGATTGCCTTAGAGGCGTTTGTATACGTGTATGAAAGTGTGAATGAACATCTTTTGAATATAAGCTGTTTTTAAAAGGGGAAATCAATTAAAAGGGGAAATATTTATATCCTTTCCAACTCCTCAAGATATGAGGGAAAGGGGAAATGGTTAAGGGGAGGGGAACTCTTAAGTCTGTTTTCCCTTGAGTTTCCCTTCTCCGGCCCGGCTGAGAAATCAATACTTTCCAAGGATTAGTTAAAAAAAACAGTTTCTCTCTCTCTCTCTCTCTCTCTCTCTCTCTCTCTCCACACACAGATACAATATATATATATATATATATATATATTACATTTTATAATTTATATAATATATATATATATATATATATATTACATTTTATAATTTATATAATATATATATATATATATATATATATATATAAATTATAAAATGTACATATGTACATTTATACATATTATATACAATACGTATGCACAGTACACACACACACACACATACACATATATATATATATATATATAAATTTCATCTAATGCAATAAAGAAATTTTCGCAGTAATTAACCTAAAAATGAACCAAATATTTCACAAACACTAAAATTGTCCAGTTCAACATTTCATTATAATATACTTTTTTTCAAAATTAATAATTTTGCGATAATTTCGAGTAATTTAGCAACTTACGGATCGTTTAATCTGATTAAATACATCAAATAATAATTCAACGGAACTAATTACCTTGCAATTAACTTTGTATTTTTTTTTTAAATTTAAATACATAATGCTGATATTTGCTGAGCATATGATTGACAGGAGCATAATTACACAACATGTTTAAAAGTTTACTTCAAACACACACACACACACACACACACACACATATATATATATATATATATATACACACACACATATACATATACAATTACAGTTATAGCCTTCATAAAAATGTCACAAGTGCATATAATATATAGCCTCTCTCTCTCTCTCTCTCTCTCTCTCTCTCTCTCTCTCTATATATATATATATATATATAGACTCAAATCAGCCATATATTTCTGATACATTAATGTCTGGATTCTCTTAACGACCTCGGGATCAGAGCCCCAGGCCAAGTGGTCAAGTCACTGTTTATACAAGTTTGCCGGACCAGGGTACGACTCCCGGCCGGTCACAAGCTCTTATCTTTGTGTGATTTCACCTGGGGTTATAATCCCGAGGTCGTTAAGAGAATCCAGACATTAATGAAACAAAAATATATGGCTTATTTAAATATATAAAAAACACGTCTAAATGTGCAAAATTTATCATATACAGTATATATATATATATATATATATGATATATATATATATATATATATATGATATATATATATATATATATTATATATATATATATATATATTATATATATATATATATATATATTTAAACAAATAAAACTTTAACTAAAAATAAATAAAATAGTTATAGGCAACATGAAAAATTTAAAAAGTACAATAAAAAAAATAAAAAAATTGTAAAAAACAAAATCAACCAGATACCGGCCTTAACCAACAACAACCAAACAACCAAATGAGAAAGAAATAGGAAAAAAAATCATAAATTCATATACGAAGACGAAACTCCCCAAAAGTATGTAATGAAATTCCAAGTCATGCCTCACTTCTTACAAGCAATTTTACGATCGGTTATTACTTTTGGGGCAAAGATAAATCGATACAGCCAAAGAGATCAAACGCTCTGCATTCATCCACGAGCGTTATCGAAAGCAAACGAAAGCATATTATGTTTGCTTTCGTAATTAGGGGGAGCCACTATATTAAATTAATTGCTTGGGACATGATATCATAAACCTCTCTCTCTCTCTCTCTCTCTCTCTCTCTCTCTCTCTCGTAACTGGTTTTGTGGGACTCCGATGTTTGACGCAAGTTTAATGAAATCAGCAAAGACAAATTCTAATACTCGAATTCATAGTATATTTACGTGAGATACAAGCCTAATTGTGAATATATATATATATATATATATATATATATATGAAAAATTTTAAGTAATTCTTATTTTTCCTAACATACTTACCGAGAATTACCTCTTCGGAGGGTCCTTGACCCTCTCTCAAACTCGACCAAGATTTCCCGCGCTACCCCCCCTATCTCGCTCCCGATAGTTTCTACCCCCGCCGCCAGGATAATTCCTTCGGCCCGGATTAGGGCAAGTCACTGCTTTTCCCGGGTCAGGACCTCATTAAGTCCTCCGTTTAGGCCGACTCGGCAATGGAAGAATGGCACTCGGGGACGGAAGGGAGGGTCATTACTCAGAGGTAATTCTCGGTAAGTATGTTAGGAAAAATAAAAATTACTTAAAATTTTTCATTTGTTCCGACACGAATACTTTACCTCGAATTACCTCTTCGGAGACTTACACTTTAGGAGGCGGGAGAGCCATTCTGCCACTTGGTTAGGCACATGGTGCCTGGAGGGCTACGTAATGCGGGGGTACAGAGAGCGGATAGGGGGGTAGCAGTGGAAAACTTACGCTTATAATTTCAGGCTTACCTCTTGACATGTTCTCTACTGAATCTTCTCCTGAAGAAGTAGGGATGAGTCTATTCACTTGTTGGGGACGTCTTCCAGCCTGCCACTACACAGCTTGGAGGGCGGCGATGACTGTCCCAATGGAGAATCCATCCAAAGACTTTCTTGAGTAGTCTTTGAGGTAGTGGGCCGTGAAGGTCGACTGGTGTGACCAAGTGCCGGCCTGCAGGATCTGGCCCACTGCCATATTTCTCTCAAAGGCCAAGGATGTGCTCAGGCCTCTGATGTCATGGGGACGGGGAGTGCCTGGTACCGCCACCTTGTCTTCTTCATAAGCCCTAGTGATGACTTGTCTCAGCCAGAAGGAAATAGTGTTCTTGGACACTTGCTTCTTATTAACGCCTGAAGAGACGAAGAGGTTCTTGGCACCTGGACGGAGATGGGTCGTCCTTTCCAGGTACTTCCTGATCGTCCTGACCGGGCATAACTTCAGGTCGTCCGTATTACCTGTCTTGGGAATGGCCGGAACAGAGAAACCTTCGAACCTCGGGTCCCAGACTGCTGGGTTCTGAGTTTTAGCTACAAAGGAGGGTACGAACTTGAGATACCTCCTTCCACCCTTTGGAGTGTGCCACGTCGTAGGAGAGACCGTGGATCTCACCTACCCTCTTAGCCGAAGCTAAGGCTAGCAAGAAGACTGTCTTGAGGGTGAGATCTTTGTCCCCGATATCTCTGAGCGGTTCAAAGGTCGGACGACACAACATTTTCAGGACCTTGGCCAGGTCCCATCTAGGCACTCTCCTGGCTTGGGGAGGGCAGGATTGTTCGAAACTTCTAATCAGCATCCCTATGTGTCTTGAGGTCCCTAGGTCGATGCCTTTCAGGAGAAAGACTTGGCCTAAGGCTGCTCGCACTCCTTTAATAGCCGGGATTGACATTCCTATTTTATCCCTAAGATACACTAGAAAATCAGCTATGTCAGGGACCGAGGCTTTGAGAGGTCTTATTTGTTTTGTCGCGCACCATTTCGTAAAGGCGGCCCACTTCGCCTGGTAGACTACGGTAGAGGATTTTCTTAGATATAGGGACATCCTCTTAGCTGTGGAGGAGGAGAACCCCTCCTTCCTCAGGAGTCGCTCGATAGTCTCCAGGCGTGAAGGCGAAGAGAGAGAGGGTTGTCGTGGAACCTGAGGAAGTGCGGTTGACTCAGTAGATCTGACCTGGGGGGCAGAGGCCATGGCGGATGGCTTGCCAGGTCTTTCAGATCCGCGAACCACTCTCTCTCCGGCCACCAGGGCGCTACCAAAGTCATCTTTAGGTTTTGGGCGGTTCTTACTCTGTTGAGCACTTGTCTTAGCAGCGTGAAGGGGGGAAAGGCATAAACGTCCAGGTTGTCCCACCTGTGCTGGAAGGCGTCTTCTAGGGCTGCTCCTTCGTCTGGTACCGGGGAGCAATAAACCGGTAACTTGGCGTTGAGCTTTGTTGCGAATAGGTCTATCACCGGGGAGCCCCAGCGTTGAAGGATGAGTCTGGCCACCGCTGGTTGTAGGGACCATTCTGTCCCTACTATCTGACCTATCCTGCTGAGGCCGTCGGCTAGCACGTTCTTTTTCCCGGGGATGAACCTTGCTAGCAGTGTTACCTGGTGTTCGTCCGCCCAGTGCAAGATGTCTACGGTGAGGTCGCACAGTTCCTTCGACTTCATGCCCCCTTGTTTCTTGATGTAGGCTACCACCGTGGCGTTGTCGCACATTAGGGCCACGGTGTTTCCCTTCAACCGACTTGCAAAGTGCAGACATGCCTTTTGTACTGCTTTTAGCTCTAGGACGTTGATGTGGCGATGCTTTTCGGTCTCTGACCAGGTCCCGCTTGCTGTTTCCTCCCGTAGGTGGGCTCCCCACCCTAGGCTGGAGGCGTCCGTGAACAGGAGAAACTCGGGAGGACAGGACCCGAGGGGCATCCCCTTGAGGGAGTTCGACCAGCATCTCCACCACTTCAAGGCTGTTTTCGTGTCCGGGAGTACTGGGATCAATGTTTTCTGAGAGCCTGTCTGGGACCATAGAGCCTTGAGGTTCCATTGTATGGGTCTGAGCCGTAACTTCCCTTGGGGGACTAGCTTCTCTAATGAGACCAGATGGCCTATCAGCCTCTGCCAGTCTTTCGCTTTCCTGGGAAGCCCCGACAGGAACGGCTGAATGATCTTGACGAGGTTCTGTATCCTGTCTTCCGAGGGGAAGGCCTTCCCCTGCACGGTGTCCAACGTCATCCCCAAGTACCCCATTTTGTTGGACGGCGTTAGGTTCGATTTTTCCCGGTTGATAATGACTCCCAGACTCCTGCAGAAACGGAGGAGGTCCTTTCCTTGTTCTTCCAAGAGGGCCTTTGAACTGGAAAGGAGCAACCAGTCGTCCAGGTACCTGATGAGGCGGATACCTCGTTCGTGAGCCCATACTGAGACTGTCGCGAAGACTCTCGTGAACACCTGAGGGGCCGTCGACAGTCCGAAGCAGAGGGTCCGGAACTGCAGGATCTGGGAGCCCCATTTTACCCGGAGGAACTTCCGACTCGACGGGTGGACTGGAATTTGGAAGTACGCGTCCTTGAGGTCGACCGTCATCATAAAATCTTTCTCCCTCAAGGACATCAGGACGGATTTTGGGGTGTCCATCTTGAAGTCCGTCTTCTTGACGAACCTGTTGAGGGCCGACAGGTCTATCACCGGTCTCCACCCCCCCGTTGCTTTCTCCACCAGGAACAGGCGGCTGTAGAAGCCTGGCCCTGGGAGAAGGACTTCTTCCATGGCTCCCTTTTCCAACATGGAGGAAACTTCTTTTTGCAGGGTAGCCCTTTTCAACGGGTCCCTGGGAGCTAACCATTCTGTTTGGGTGGCTGGAATAAGAGGGGGTGAGTCCGCTATGAAGGGGATCCTGTAGCCTTCTTTCAGGACGGACACCGTCCAAGCATCCGCCCCATACGTTTTCCATGCTTGCCAATAGGGTCTGAGGCATCCCCCAACCCGAGGCTTGGGCGGGAGTAGGGGGCCTCTCCCTCTACCTTCTCCTAGAGGGGCGGCCTGATCTGCCTCTCTTCGAGGCGGAGTAACCCGACCTGAAGGAGCTGGCAGAAGCTGTAGCTCCCCTGCGGGAGGGCTGAGGAGATGATGACCAGGAAGAGGAGTGGGCGTCCCTCCTTGAAGAGCTGGGAATAGCTTGAGGGGTCACGGTCCTATCCGAGACTGACCTCTTATACGGAGGCCTCCTGGAGGATGATTGCTTAGGGACGTTGGTTTCTCTCCTCTTGGACACCTTCTCCATCAGTTCTTCCAATTCCTTCAAAGGAAACAGGGACTCTCCTCCTAGGGGTAGGGTGCGAATCACTCGCGCCTGTCTGTCTGGGATTTTCCTTGCCACTCTGGAAAGCACTGTGTCCCTCTTCCGGAGGACCCAGTTGGCCGTCAGGGAGAGTGCCTGATATGCCATAAATTTGAGCGCTTTCCCCCCGGAAGTGATAATGTCCGACAGGAGACTTTGTTGTTCCGGGTCGTCGGGGTCTGTGGAGGCCTGTACATTAACTAACGTGGAGGCCCACCAGTCCAGCCATGAAGAGACGTTAATCATGTCCCTCGACATCTCCTCCATCATGCCTGCTTCAGAGGCCGAGAAGGACACAGGGGCTGAGCTGGCCCTTTCGTCCGAGCCGCCTTGTCCTAGGACATCCACGGCTGAGTCCACTCTACAGGGGCCTGGGCGTCGTCCTTCTGGGATATAAACTTTGGCCTGTAGTTTCAGACCCTGGAGGAGTTTGGAGGAACTCTGGGACCTGGGGGCCTCCGCAGTGCTGGCCACCAAGTTATCGATGTACTCCTGGCCGAGTACTAGGTCTGGGGCGAGGGGCAGGGCCAGAGAGGACTTCGGAAGGACGTCCCGATGTGTGTATCTCAAGAGGCTCGACCTCCAGGTATTCACCTTCGGCGCCTCGGGTTCTGGAATCCCATGGGTCCTTCTGATGAGGCCTACCACTCTTCTGTAGGCGGAGTCCTCCGACAGGGAAACCTCGCCTCCGTCGACCGAGGCATCGGCTTGGCTGGGGGGAGCCGTGCTTGGGAGGTAAACTGGCCGCTCCCTACTAGGTCCCAGGGAGGCCGTCCCGCAACCGTAGGGCGCACCGTACACGGTCGGGTCTCGCCGTGTGGCGGGTGCCACCGACCCCGGGAGGCCTTTCGACTGGGCCAAGGCTCTGGACGCGGAGGACACGGTCCCGGTGGGAAGACCCGAACCCGGCAACCGGTCCTTCCCGCTCGACGTCCGACCCGGTTGGGCTGGTTCGGTCGGGCTGTCTTCTCGGAAGCGCGCTTCCTCCCGCGGGGTGGGGTGAACCGAAGGCCTCGAGGACTTGTGCCTGAGTGAGGTCCTTCTTGCGTGGCCGGTCGAGCGGTTCCAAGTTGTATGTAGGCAGTGACAACTTGGAGGCTCGATCACTGGACCGAGAGTCTGGTGAGCGGTGCTTCCTGGACTCTCCTGGGGGGCACGTAGAATCATTCGCCGCCGCCGGGAGAGACCTCCCTCTTGTACTTACGGGAGTGAGAGCGTGGGCGCCTCCTACTGTGCCGCGACCTCGACCTAGAGCAGGAACGATCGCTATCGGTCCGCGCTCTCTTACGGTGCCGTCTCTCCCTGCGTTCTCCCTCGGAGGATGAGTCTGCTTCCGAAGAGTCCGAGGGTGCCACGTTCTTCCCGTAACGACTGCTAGAGTGATGCGCAGGGGAGGCCCTTCGCCGCCGACCGTCCGAGACAGGGTGCTGGAGAAAGTCCTCGGGAACTGCTGTGGATACCGAGGGTACCGAGACCACTCTGTCCCTGCTAGAAGGCCATGGACCCAGGAATACGTCCATCCTTAGCGGTGACCTCCCTGGAGTCTTCGGTAACTTCCACCCGAAGGAGTCGCTACTCGGGCGACGAATTCCCGAGTGGTTCTCTTCTGGCGGGGGGGAACCCAACGCACCGGCCCACGAGGGCGGGGGGGAGACCGAGAACGCCACACTGCCCCATACCGGGTCTTCTGAGGAAGCGTGCTCCCCTGCCACGTGGCCCGATCCGCCCGAAACACTCACGGCCCTTCCGTTTACTCCCGAGGGGCCAGCCCTTGGTTCCTCCGTCACACTGGATTCACTTGGGAGGACACTATGGCTCACAATCACACTGGGGGCTTGCTGGCCACTCCTCTGCGAAGGAGACGGAGAGGCCGAGGCTTCGTCGGACCGATCACTGACCGACTGTAAGGAAGACACGCCATTCACTTTCTTTGGGGAACGCTTAGACGACTTCTTTTTCTTAGTACCATACCGTACCCACTGAATTCCGTCCCAACTCACGCACTCGGAACATGTGTCCGAGGAGGAACAAACTTTACCCCTGCACGTGGAACAAAGGGAATGCGGGTCCACCTCTGGTTTAGAGAGGAAAGCCCCACACGACTTTCCTGCTCTAGGACCAGGACAACGACGCACGTTCTCCATCGTTCGCACACGAAGGTCAACACTAACGAGTTACAGAAAACCCTGGATAACACAAGGGGAACGGACTGAGGACACTTTGCGAAAACGCACTATCGCAGAAAAAACACAAGTCCGTACACTGGGAACACGTGGGAACACAACGCGCCAAAGGATCGAGAGTTTTAAGCGAGAGAGTGAGATGCTTCGTATCTCACGACCAAGGACTTAATGAGGTCCTGACCCGGGAAAAGCAGTGACCTGCCCTAATCCGGGCCGAAGGAATTATCCTGGCGGCGGGGGTAGAAACTATCGGGAGCGAGATAGGGCGGGTAGCGCGGGAAATCTTGGTCGAGTTTGAGAGAGGGTCAAGGACCCTCCGAAGAGGTAATTCGAGGTAAAGTATTCGGGTCGGAACAAATATATATATATATATATATATACATTTAAGTACACACACACACATATATATATATATATTCATATATATATATATATATATATACCCCACATATATATAAATACATACACATACACACACGCACACACAAACACACACACACACATATATATATATATATATATCCCAATATATTTAGTTTTGAGGGATGAAAAAAGATGATGAATTTTTGACCAAAAGACGAGTGACCGCCGTAAAAGGCTACACTTTTAAGGCAGTTTTCGCTATATGAAAATCTTGACACGGAAAATAATAACCTAAAAAAATATATATGTATTTTTCATAAGAGTTAACGAGCTTATTCATTCTCATAAATTCAAATCAGGAAGTTACTTCGTGAAGGGATAAAACGAAAGGTAACTTTCATAAGCCTAAGAAAAAAAAAAAAAAAAATTATGAGAATTAGTGAACCACCTATTATACTAAGAGCATAAAACTCGATTAGGTAGTCATGCAAATTTACATAAAAGGAGGTTGCCAGGTTCCTCACTATACATTATACAGAAAGGCCTTTGAGGTCATATGTCAAAAGGCATGTTTTGAAATGGCTTCCAGCCCATAATGAGATGAACCGAGGTTGAAAATATAAATTAAATCTTAGTGTACTAAAAATGGCAGTATCAATATATCAATATTATTACTATTATTATTATTATCATTATTATTATTATTGGCTATAACTCTAGATGGAAAAGCATGAAATCATAAGCCCAAGGACTCCTACAGGGAAAATAGCCAAGTGAGGAAAGGAAATATGGAAATAAATAAACTACGAGAGAAATCATGAAAAATCAAAATATGATATTCTAAGAGCAGTAAAACATTAACATTAATTTCATTATCATTAGCATTAGCTAAACTACAATCCTACTTGGAAAAGCAGGATGTTATAAGACCAAGGGATCCAACAGGGAAAAGTAGCCTAGTGAGGATAGGAAATAAGGAAATAAAGTAATGAACAATTAAAATATTTTCAAACAGTATCAATATTAAAATAGACCTTTCATGTATACATTATCAAAAGACATGTGTCAGCATGTACAACATAAACACATTCGCTGCATGTTTGAACTTTCAGGAAGAAAAGGTGAAATAAGTATAGTTATCACAAATACATTAAAAATATATGAAATTTCCGTATATATACAACACACACACACACATATATATATATATATATATATACATACATAAATATATATACATTTATACATATACATACATATACATATATACAGTATATACATATACATATTTACATAAATATATATATATACACATATACTGTAAATATATAATATATATACATTTATATATACAGTATACATATATATATACCCATATACATATATATTTATATATACAGTATACATATATATATATACCCATATACATATATATATATATACATATATACTATATATATGTATGTATATATACATACAATATATATATATATATATATATGTATATATATATGTATGTATATATACATACAATATATATATATATATATATATGTATATATATATGTATGTATATATACATACAATATATATATATATATATATATGTATATATATGTACATATATATATATATATATATATGTATATATATATATGTATATATAATATATATATCAAACTTCATAAAGAACGTGACTAGTCCCAATGAACGTAACAATGAAGTCTTGCCATATAATGATCAAACAGTTTACCTGGAAACCCCTTCTATCATTTCGTCATATAGATTCAACTATCTCCACCCACTTCAGTAAATTGGATACATGTGTAGGATAATAAAAGTTTAATTCGTTTTACAGACCCATTGTAAGTAAACCTTTATATCTCCCCTATATAATAGAGCGAGTGTCTGGATCTATATTTCTTTTCTGTCACGTTCAGGGGCGAGAGGGAGTATTCATAACCTAGTGAGAAGGGGGTACCCTAAGAGGTAGACTCATAAACCACACTTTCCCACAAACTGCAGAATCAGCTTGTTGTAGTTAGGAATTTGATGGAATTCATGTTTTTTTTTTTGTGGCTATAACTCAAAATTATTACAAACTTTTTCAAAATATATTCTGAACCTATATGCAAATCAGTACCGAACTTGACTGACATCAGCTAGAATTTAACCACCCGCAAACAAATAAAAGTACAATACGAGAGAGAGAGAGAGAGAGAGAGAGAGAGAGAGAGAGAGAGAGAGAGAGAGATCGTATTAAAAAAAATTGTTTTTTAAGCAGGTCAAAATAATTGTGGGTTTTTATAAACTACATTGACGTATCATTGATATTTTGCTCAAGGTCTATATACATTATATATTGCCTAAGGCAAAAAAGGGGGAGAGGCAGAAGAACATAGAAAGAACAATAAAGGTTTAAAGGATGCTCATGAATGGCAGAGACAAGGGAATGTGATATTGCCGTATCAAGCAGGACAAATCCCAAGAGACTGACCAGCGCCCAAGCCCCCTCTCCACCCAAGCTAGAACCAAGGAGGGTCAGGCACTTGGTGCTGATGACTCATCAGATATACCTCTCGTCGATTGCAGCGACCAAAGGAACTATCGAGTGTGAGCGGGACTCGAACCCCAGTCAGAAACGTTACTACATCGGCCACCACATCCCTAACAATAAGGCACCAAAAATGCCGTGTAATTCTGTACATATCCACCCGGTTAAGCTGATGCAGACAGGCAACCTAGTCAATGTCCGAATGAATGTGTGTTTGGGGTCAACAGGATGAGGCACCATAATTAATTCATAAATAACAACAGAGGGAATACGATTTCAATGCATGAAAAGATTCCATGTTGCCTGGAATTACATCAATAACAACATTCATATCCGTAATTAAATTGGAAACCTGAACTCTGAATATGACTACAATGCAACTATACCCTTTGAATTTTACTCAAAGGCAATTTAATTTATAATTCTACTTTAGGGAATTAAATGCATTAAAGAATGCTTGATTACAAAATAGTTCCTAGAATATATATATATATATATATATATATACATATATAATATTATATATATATACATATATATATACTGTGTATATATATAAATATATATAATATATATATAAATATACATATACATATACATATATATGTATATGTATATGTATATATATGTATATATATATATATATATATATAA
Organism: Palaemon carinicauda; assembly: GCF_036898095.1. Classification (NCBI taxonomy): domain Eukaryota; kingdom Metazoa; phylum Arthropoda; class Malacostraca; order Decapoda; family Palaemonidae; genus Palaemon; species Palaemon carinicauda. Next base: position 9,301,955 of record NC_090732.1, read on the forward strand.
AAATAATAGACAATGCATGATGTGTGTATATATACTTATACATACATATATATATATATAAATATATATATATATATATATATATAAATATATATATAAATATATATATATATATATATATATATAAATATATATATATATATATATATAATATATATATATATATATATACATACATACACACAAACTCACAACCTTAATTACCAATGTCACAAAGGTCTGCTGCCACTTTACAGCACGCAAGCGGCGAGCGTCAAAGCCTGCCCGAGACAATTCCTCCCTCCAACTACTTGTAAAACTCTCCTAAACTTTTAATCAAATGGCCCAAAGATCATTTCAGGGGGAACCTCATTAAAACCCTGAAAAAAAAGGAGGAAGCTGCCCTGTTCGCTTCATTTCCCCAACTCGGGGGGAAAACAACCGGCTGTTCGGGGACGGGACATCAAAAGGTGGTGGAAGTTCGATATTGGAAAGAGATGGATATACCGAAGTTTAAGCAATAAGGCACCTGGCGAGAGAGGTAAAGACATTGGGAGACAGATTCGGGGTTTTTTAATTTATGAGTCGTATTAGGGATATGGTAGGGATGATTGGTGAGAGGTTATAGTGTTTGTCAGTGAGGAGATAAATTCAATTATTTATTAAAATAAGATTTGCTATTGATAGAAAGTACTTTATAAAATATTTATATACATATACACATATATATGTGTACATATAGTACATTATATATATATATATATATATATATAGACAGTATATATGTATACATATATAAATAGATATATATAAATGAATATATCATATATTTGTACATATATATATATATATATATATTCATATATATACACCTATGTGAGAGAGAGAGAGAGAGAGAGAGAGAGAGAGAAAGCTGCAATATCTCTCGGTTAATGAATCCAGATTATCACGTCCCAATTCGTGTCATATCCCCAACAGATAGTGATCTTATCAAGTCCATAAGACGCTGGGATCCCTAACACACTGCACTCGTGTTATACAGAGACCCGATAACAATAAATTCATATGTAGAAACATACTTGTCAGCCTAGAACCTGATCTGTGAAAATCTTCCGAGTCTTCAAGCAGCCGTCCGTAGTCATGAATACCCCCGGAGGCTGAGGAAAAGGCTCCGACAATGTTCAGACCTCGACCTTAAAAGCACTGGAGGTGAGTGAGAGAGAGAGAGAGAGAGAGAGAGAGAGAGAGAGAAAGAGAGAGAGCAATTTCTAGAAACGCATGACAGAGTTTATATATTTACCGGTAATATCATGACCTAGATTCACCATGGAACCAGCTCATAGCCTCAAGTTCCTCAGATATGATAATAATAAATAGATTGATCTAAGGAATAAAAATAAATGGTGAGGAAATTAGGAAGGACAACCCAATGCGTTTAAAGGTTTAAGTTTTAAAGGACGCTCATGAATGGCAGAGGCAAGGGACTACCCATATATACATAAGATCAGCGCCCAAGACCCCTCTCCACCCTAGCTAGGACTAAGGAGGGCCAGGCAATGGCTAATAATGACTCAGCAGATAAGACCTACAGCCCCCTCCCCGTGCTCACAAGAAGGTAAGGTTGCAGCGACCAAAGAAACTAATGAGTTTGAGAGGGACTCTAACCCCAGTCTGGCGTTCACGAGTTAGGGACATTACCACATTGGCCTTAGGCCCGAAGCGAAGGAAAATTTTAAGATGGAAAACCAAACTTTCCGAAGAATACTTTGTGTATATAATAAACTTATACAATAAAGAATACATTCATATATGGATAAAAAAAAGTGACTACCTATATGATATATAAACATATACAAGCACACAAATAGGATATATGCGTATCGCAAAGCTCTACCAGTCAGGGCCACCCATACTAGCTAGGTTGGTCTTCTGTGAGCGATCAGACGAAAATCTCAGACTATCGCCAGTCCGATGAGGCCATCATGGTGATGGAAACTGGCGTAACCCCAGACATGCATTGACATATCTGAAGATTTTGCCCTGCAGTGGACTAAAAACGGCTTTAATTGCTGTTGTATATTTGAACATACGTATACTTTAAACAAGGCAAAACACGTACATGCTGATTTTATATCAACTGGCACGAACATGTCAGTCTTTTATAAAGTGTATGAAAGATATTGATCTTAACTCTTATCCCGTCCCGTCGCATCGTCCTTTCACAGCATGAAGAAATATCTGACGCAAGGTGTATAGAATAGACATTGGTCTGACGTGTCTTTGTTTTTCTCTTGGACTAATCTGCTGTGCGTGTGTGTGAAAGGACTTGCTGGTTGTGTCGATATGCCTGTCGAAAACTTGAGATCAGAGATATAACAACGATCGCTCTGTTTCTGGGAAACTTAATGTTGTAATTAACCTTTACTCGGCATGTACAGACTTCCACATTACTGTATCTCTGTTATTTTAGAAACATATGACATCATCAGTCATTCTCAAATCATTCCTATAATCTTTCGCGTTATCTTCATTTAACTACGTTAATAGGCATTGTAATAAACTTCCCTCTTTTTCCGAACCATGGCTTCCATATACTTGACGTTTTATCTTGCAAATTTCATGTTCGTATCAGTTTTGCAAGACAACAAGGCAGTCATTATCATCAATGCTCTTATCTTCATTTTACTTGGAGACATAATTTAACATGATCTAAATTGTCCCTCCATTCCACTCAGATACAAGACTGACATGAGCAGAGGGTCACTACTTGATCCACATACGTATCATACATACCACATTCATGTCCCAATGAAATATACGTAGAGTATTTAAGTCACCTGTGTGCGTGCAGGGGATACCCAAACGGAGTGGACTACACGCTAGTTCTGCAGAAACCCGATGGCAGTCGTGTACGTGTATGGCCAGTGTGTATATATATATATATATATATATATACACATATATATATATATACACACACATACACATGGCCTTTCATTAGAAGGGGCTAGCGTTCGATCCCAGGTATGATGTAGAAATTTATTTCTATTTGAACACGATGTTGTGTTGATATTAATCCATATATATATATATATATATATATGAGTGTGCATATTAACATAAATGATTACGCTATCGTAATTAAAATACATGCCAGCATATCATTTCAAGTAATCGACTCCTGAATTAATTATGCCAATTAAAATGGGACTACAGGTCAACACCGTGCATCTGCCTCTACTTTACTGAGAGAGAGAGAGAGAGAGAGAGAGAGAGAGAGAGAATCCTGCACATTCCAATAATATTCACAATATAAAGCTAATAAGGTTATTTGGCATGAAATAATAATGTGATTTCAATCATTTGATTTGGCGTATACATACATGCAATTGTCCTTGAACTGCAATGAGTCGTACAATCTATAACAATTTATAATAACAATCTGTAACATCAATCATTCGTCATCACAATTTTATGGAAACCGCCATGGTAATCAGAGCACAGTGGCCTTAAAATACCCTTCTTTAAGTTTCTCGATCCTATTATGTTAAAAATATTTTTATTTGTTGATTCTTTTTTTTTTTTTTTTTTTTTTTGGTCATTATTATGATTATTCTATCATAATTAACTATTTCAAAAATATTTTGTTTGTTTGTTGAATTTTTATTTATCATATGAATTCTATCATAATTAACAATTATTTTATAAAAATATTTAATTTGTTTATTGAATAATTATTTATCTTTATTATATGAATTTCATCAAAATTATCTATTATACTTCATATGTTTTTTTTTGTTGAATATTTATATATCTTTAT